>NC_082347.1:33738907-34038907 GCF_027477595.1 Haemorhous mexicanus
TTTCTGGCAGAGAGTCCCGATTAATTGATACATATCCAGAATATTTTTTTAGAATTCAAACCTTATAAGAGGTAAATTGAGTTAAACCCTTATAGAGTTAAATATGGCTATCCTAAATAAATGGTATTACTAAAGTGCCTACATTTTAATTATTCTGGGCTTAGTGCTGTGTTCATAATAATGAAATGAATGTATGGAACATACAGTGCAGAATTTGGAGGGGCAATGAGCATTAATCCTTTTGTGCCAGAGGATGGCACATTATATAGACAGACATATGATATCAATTAAATTTGCTTTCCTGCAGATTTTCTATAAATGGTCAATAACTTTTTTTTAGAAGGACTATTTTAAACTTGTCAAAAATGGTTCCTGAACTGCTTTACTTGAGCCTGGATCTTTCACAAAGAAGCAGTACATAAAAATTCAAACTGATCCTTTTGTGGAGGAGATGTCTTATATCCTTTTTTACTCCATGTGGAATTTGTTTTATGGAGATGATGATCATGTTAACTTCGGTTGCATATCTCCATGGTGATTTCTGAGCAATATGGTTGGAGTGCAAATGTATATTTATATGGAAACGGTGTCTTTCAGTATCAAAACCAGGTGGAACTGCATTGAATCCCATAGAGTCTCTAATTCACCCCATCTTTGTATCCATCTCTACTTTTTATCTCATGCACAGAGAGAGAGAGAAAGAGAGAGAGGTGTATAATTCTTGTTCCCAAAACTCTGTGAAGACTAGGAGTGGGGTGATATTATATGACTTCTTAATATTAAATAATTTTGAGACAATGACTTTGGAAATATTGACCTCATTGTAATGTAGATTTTTTTTCTGAAGATTTTTATAGAATCTGATGAATTATTTTAATCCTGGCATGGACCACAATGATTCTAGGTATAGGAGAATTGAGATTAATCCAGTGCAATGAAAGGACTTACTTTTGGAAGTATTTTTGGTTGCTCTGTGTTGAGGTCTCCCAATAAAATAAAATGTTTTCAATTATTCTTTGAGCAGACTCCTCAGACCATGTCTTGCCTTTTTTATTACTGCTATTGCATAAAGAGCTTCTCTACACAGCACTGGTGAGGCCACTTCTGTAGTGCTGTTTCTAGGTCTGAGCTCCCCTGTACAAGAAAGGCACTGACTGACTGGAGTGGGTCCAGGAAAGGACCATGAACAGAATTAAGGGACTGGAGCATCTTTCCTGTGAGGAGAGGCTGAGAAAGCAAACAGTGTTCAGTGTGGAGAAGAGAAGGCTCTGGAGGACTTTATCTGTGTGTACAAATAGCTGATGGAGTGAAATGAAGAAGAGGGAGCCAGACTCCTCTCAGTAATATCCAGTGACAGGACAAGAGGCACAAATTATAACCAGTGAAATTCCATCAGAACATGATAATTTTGTACTGTGGTAATGGTTGAAAAGTGACATAGGTAGCTCAGAGTGATTGTCAACTCTTCATCTCAGAAGATACTCAAAATGCAGGTGAGCACAGTCTTGACTCTGGGTGACCCTAGGGTGGAGTGTGGGACAAGGTGATCAAGAAGTCTCTTCCCACCTCAGCCATTCTGTGGTTCTCTGAGGTGAATGTGACAGCCCTTCAGTATCTATTCTACTTTATTTATGTGGTGTCTTTTCACAATTATGGATATGTAAGTTGCATGCTGTAATGAAGCTGGATGATTTTCACCTCTGGAATAAGTCACATTTGGGTCTTTTTTATTACCTTAATCAGTAAAAATACATATACTATTTTAACCTGCCCCTGTGATCATCTAGGGATTAATCTGACATCACATAACTAATTTTATGCAATTTCACATTACAATTCCTGAAACTTACCATGATAAATTAGAAGCTTTTTTCCTGTTTGCATCTCTAAATTGATAAGCCCTTTCATCTTATGTACAGTTGTTCATACAAGCCGAGATCTGTTGGAAGGTCTGACTTCCTTCTTTGAGCAGTGTCATTGATTCATGCCTTCAGTGGTGTCTGAACAGGATGCCACTTATGTCACCATCTCTAAGGCAGCCCAGCACTGTCAGGCTTTCGTAGTTTGTCTTGCTGTCATTTGTTGATGGTGAGGATGTTTAAATCTATGCAGAAACCTCCTGAAGGACTACGCAAAGCCTTTCGTATCTGGCAGCCAGTTCTGGAGTACTCAAGGCCCACTGTAAGCAGAAGAACTTTATTCTAAACATTTGTAGGGCTATGTTGCAAATTTAACAGGTGTTTGAGAAGCTGATTTGGTACACCTGGGAGTTAATCAGAGCTTTTGCTTTTAAGTTGCCTGAATTTTATGGCAAAAATCTCTCAAGACATAAAGAGAAACAATCAGCTGTTTGAATCTCAAAGGTCTCCATTGTTTGTACCAAGTAGGGGAAGTTTTTAATAATGGGCTGATAACACAGCAAAGTGCACTCATCTGCTTTTTAAATTCAAAACACTGTTTTAAAGAATATTTCTTGTTGTTATTTATCTGGATTTGTGTTATAATCTGCTTTGCTAGTGAGAAAGAGAGAAGTTTAAAGCCTTGTTAGCAGGCATTTCCAACACCACACATTATTTGCAACTCTGCAACTCAGTTTTCTTAATTTCAGGCCGCTTAGTCTGACCATATAGCCTCAAAATATGAGAAAGCAATTTTCATGCTTTCTTAAAACCTTTTTTAGTCAGAAAGAGAGCTCGCCAAATTAATCCTGATTAATCACAAAATTCTTCCTGGTTTTGAGGGGGCTTAATTCTATTCCCCATGCTCAGATTTCCACAGTACCAAAA
Organism: Haemorhous mexicanus; assembly: GCF_027477595.1. Taxonomy (NCBI): domain Eukaryota; kingdom Metazoa; phylum Chordata; class Aves; order Passeriformes; family Fringillidae; genus Haemorhous; species Haemorhous mexicanus. The sequence continues at coordinate 33,741,694 of NC_082347.1, forward strand.
TGAATTCTAGAACTTCCTTATTTTGTCTGCACTGTGTAGCATAGTAAGGTATACCCTTCCTTGTTGAGTCTTAGACATGTTTGCTCAGACAGGAATATTTTGAATAAGGAATAGTTTAAAATGCTTCATTCATCTTCAGTGATAAAATTGGCATGGAAATGTAAAACATTGTCAAGGAGGAGTACACCTTGTTGTAGAGTTGTGCTCTGCAGTTGAGTTGCTTTCACTAAGTTCTTCCCAATTGTCAGATATTTTCCAGGAAAAAAAAAAAAAAAGTGGTGTTTATATAATGTAGGTTTCACCTTGTCTCAGGACAGTATGAGAGAGAGAGATCCAACCATTGAATGCTGTCCAGGATTTCAGGGGAAAACTATGTTGCAAGTATTTACTTTTTTTTCTTCATCACCCTTAGATATTTCTATAGCTTTCAGTAATCTGAGAAGTGGTGAGCTTGCCTCAATGAGTGGTGATTATTGCATATTATGCTGTGGCTCTGAATCTCTCTGAAATATCTGTGGTACTAGAAGAGTTTGTGGAAAAGATATCTATTCTTTGTACTTAATCTTTAAAATTTTGTCTTGGCTTCTATTTTTGTACCCCTTTTGTACCATGTAAACATGGTTATTTTACAAGTTAAGAAATTAAAGGAAGAAAAAGTCTCCTATTCCATATACAGGGGAAACTTGAGTTGAGGTTGCTGAAAATTATTCCTTTCAATCCTCCTTCCTCCTCGGGAATCTCAGGAAAATGTAACTCTGAAACAGTTAAAGGAGAAATATCTCTCAGCAAGAGACACAACAGCTTATTTTCCACCCTTGTGTGATGTGACTAATTCCTGTTACTAAGGGATCCAAGCAAATTTCAGTGGCTTTCACCTGTTGTAATGAACTACAGTCAAACCTTTTCTGGACTGAGCCATAAAAACATGATGTAATTAATGTTGTGACTTACAGGCAGATGGTCAGACCCATCTCAAAGCATTGACAGCCTACTTGCTGGAAAGCAAATAGGAATCTCTTTAGACAAATATGTGTGTTTGCTTCTTTATGGAGTAATAATTATTGTCTTATCTGGATGCAGCACTGAGTGAAAGTGCAGTGAACAGATCAGTGAAAGTATGTTAACAAATGTTTGTAAGGTGCTTCTGAAGGCAGGAGTCTTCAAGTTCAATGATTTTAACATGAGAAGAGAGCTGTTTTAACAGAACTCTAGGAAGTGTCCTGCCAGATATGAGTAATGGAATTTGATGTACAAGCACATTGTCCACAGCAGCATGTCACAGATTTGGATCTCTCGCTCCTTTACTGGTGGAACAATCTGAATCTCCAAGCAGCTGCCCTGAAAGACCTTCTCCCACCATATTTCATGGTGTGGTTGTGCTGGTCATGTGTCATAAATGAGATGCACACCAGGACTGTCATAACATATGTGAAACCATTAAAATTAAAATAAGTATATTGACCAAACTGTTTCCATTCCATTACAGTTGCAACAGCTGGAGATTACATTACAGATACAATGGAATTAAAAAGTGTTTGCTCAGCTTAAAAAAACTTCAAATGGCTCTAACATCCAATGTTAATTTAACAAAATAACAAATCCTAATGTTCATACATATAGGGCTACATAGACTAGTGGAAAGATTGCTGTTTCTCCTTTGTAATTTTGTATGCTTAGTAGTTTATTTGAATTAGTTAATATCTCTTGGACCTTCACACACCTATTCTGTCTTCAGGTGTGTGCATATTCTGATTACATTTGAGCTCCAAACAGTTAAGAGTATGGAAGTGGAAACCAAGTTTTGAAAATCAGGACCTTGCTTCTAGTGCCCCTTGCTTTAAATAAAAAAGGCTATTCCTGTCCTAGATATTTACACTTAATATCTACCTATTTCATCTCTAATGAATTATTCATACATGTATATGTGAATACTGTGTGTAAAACCTTTCATTAGAGAAAGAGGGCTTCTGAGTTCTGGAGCATAAACCAATATCTCCTCCTCAGGTGTTTCTTTGATATGCCAGAACATCTTTCTACTGAAATCTTAATCCAAAGTTTCTATAGCGAAATGAGTTTTTATGCAGTTTCCAGTCACCATCAGAGAAAGCTTTTTCATGATCCCTGTTTCTTCTGCTAGCAGCAGTATTTCATGTTTCATATATAATTTTTTTTCTTTTCTGGCTGATTTCTATTAAAATCTGTTTATTGTTTCAGAAATTCGTTTTGAAGTGGCATATTGCATTCCTGCATCTCTAAGCCCTCTGCCCTTCTTCATTGTCTGGGCTTTAAAGTGGTGAGGAGGAAGAAATAGGGAGAGATTTTTGTTTCTGGGGATGTCAGGCCTCAGGAGTATCCCAGCTGCACGGTCATGGAGGGGAATCATGTTTGGGTTGTGCTGCTGCTTTGTAATAAACAGTCAGAAGCAGCATTGAGAGGGCATGGAGAGACCAGAGTACTCAGTTTCCACTCCTTAGTGCTTTACCATGCAGCTGTTGATACCAGGGAAGAGCTTTTTACACCTTCAGTTTGAATATTTCCTGCTGGTTCCTTGCTTGTCCAGTCACCAAGCTGCTCCCTATTGCCACCTCCTCCCTCCTGGCCCTCCCTCTCACCATCCTTCCCAGCTCTCACATTCCCAATTCTAGCTCTTTGATACCCTTTCTCTCTCTTCAGATACTCCTTTCCATATTAATTCAAACTCTGGCACCATCCCAATTTTCCTTAGCTCTGGGGAGGATTTGATTCAGCAGCAGTATGGGCCTTGCACCTTTGGGGTCATGAAAAGTTTATCCAGGAACTCACCCAGTGCTGTCTACTGGTTTTCAAAGTCTGTTCCCTCTGTTCCTTGGTCCTCTGCATTTCCGTGTGTTGTTTCAAATGCAGGATATATTTTGGTATTTTCTTGTATTTTTAAATACATAAAGTACTTACCATAAAGTAAGGAAATTGTGCATTTTCATTGATTGAGAGTACTGTCCTCTAACTGCTATGAAAAAACCACTTTCCAGCTACTTTTTTTGAAGAAATGAGGAAACACTTACTTTATAGAGTTGTAAGACCATTTCTGTTAAAAGATTATCTTTTGGTATTCAGCACCTTTCAACTGGATTTCCCATAAAAAGAGGGCTTATCTTTCACCTCAGTAGGTTTGGGATTTTATCATTAATGCAGCAAATAAGGAATGTCAAATCTGTTCAGTAGTACAGATTCACTAAGTTACAGTAGGAAAAGTAGTGAACCAAATTTGACCTTTTTGCCCTCTGCTTTGGAAGAAGTCACAGGTTCCTTTACATGTGCAGGAATTCATTATTGTACCACACATCATGGGACAACTTAACTTCAGTCTTGTTAGGAACTCACATCCAGTTGAAGTTTGCTCAAGACTGATTTTTGGATGAGCAAACATTGCAATAACCTTATGAGGATGTATTATTATATGTAATAGAAACAAAATTTCAGGAGTTTTTATTCCATGCTAGAATGAGGAAAACATTTTTTTTCAGTTATCAGAAACTTTAAGTACTTCCCATGTGTGTGCCAGACAAATAACCACACAGGCTAAAATCTGTAATGTTTTCACAAATACCTTGCATTTGTCATAGAATACCTGTGAATAATATTAATATCTGAATTATAAACTAAACTCAGAAGATAGCATTAAAGCATTATTTTACAGGCCTTCTATTGGACCACCTCTACTGTGTAGACTGTTGCATAGGAAATAACCTCTAACTGAATCAGAGAAAACAGCATTTCAGCTGTTTTTGGTGCTGGTCCTCTTGCTTTAATGTAGTTATTCATATAAGATGGTGTTTATTGATGAATCTATTCATTGTAGCTTATTCCTAAGTCTGTAGTAAAGCTTTGGAAGACTTTTTTGTCCTAATAAGAATGTGAGGATTTCAGGTCAAGGTATATGGTTAGTTTTTGGTCTGAACTTACACTACCTGCTTCTTTCAATTTTGAAATTATTTTGCCTCAGGGAGCTTTCCCCTCTGTGATAACATTTCAGAGTTTGTTGTCTGGTTCTGAGCAGGTAAGGCAAGTAAAAGAAAGAAGGATAAAAATAAAATGGTATTTTGAGCAGTATCTGTTGTTTCTAACAATGTGGGTAAACTCTCCAAAGCACCTTGGTTTGAGAAAGAAATAATGGAAAAAGCCACCAGTTGTCTGTCCTCCATATATGTGTTTATATTCTCTTTTGTTGTGTGTTAGCTCTCTCAGCCACTGTGCTTAGGTGTCTCCAAGAGATGTCAGGGTTTCATCTAACATAGCTTGTCCAGAAAAACCCATTTCAACAGGTGGACAAAAAATGTCAAGCCTATAGCAAATAAATGTTCAACTTGTACAGGCCTGAGAAGACCTCTTGATCAGGTTGCATATTCTCCCTAAGGAAAACCAGTTGTAGAAAACCTGTGCAGAAAGTTTCAGATAGTTGGGAACTGCTGGTCCATCTTTAATGGGTAGAACTCAAACATATCAAATTCTGATATGTTGTCTTTAAACACTTCCCATTTACTTATGATTGATTCACTCCCTCCCATCCCATATACAACTAGCTCTCTTTTGAACTTTCACCAAGTGAAAGGAATTGATTCCAAGTGATACTGGCTTGGCAGTGACAGTCAGTCTGTTGCAACTTTTAAAAGAGCACAGCTGAATGGAATTACAAGTCCACAATTTTGACCTTCAAATATATTAATACACTGCTAATTTAATGACTTCATTTGGTGAGTTCATTCTCCACAGAAGATCAGCTGTAGATTTCATTAAAAAGACAGACTTTGGTGAATTGGAATTTCTGGTATTTAAGTAAACAACCTGATTTTCAATAGTTTTTAACAGATTTTTTGCTATATGGGCATGGCTAAATTTGCACAGCATGAGGTTTTGCTTGGCAAAGACTTTTCATACTATAACGTACATCATGAAAAGTTGATGAGCTTAGACTTGACAAAGCTCACCTGTGTTTTTTAATATTTTTTTGTTTGAAGCTTTCTACCTCTACTTCCTGATAGGCTAACATCGTTTTCCTCCAAATGCACTAAAAAATGAAGTTTAACATTAAAAAATATATCTGTACTGAGCATGCTTTTCTGGTAAAGCCAATATAAAGAGGGTTTTCCTGGTAGAACATCTTAGGACTAAAGAGTTACAATTACACCTTTTTTTTTTTTAATTTTTTTTTTTTGGTGGAAATATAGGGGCAGGGAGGAGAAGCCCAAACTACTGTTCTGAACCAGGACATACAAGCACAGAATTGAAAAACATTGTTCTATCACAGTATGGAATGATGGAAGAGCACCTTTTCTGGGTATTTCTTCATACAGTTAAAGTCACACCATACTACTGTATGATAATGTTTTTGTTCTACTGCTGATAGAGTTTATTTTGTCCTGTAACTACTGACATTTGTGGTCCAAAAAATTATCTGTGTGTTGCAAGCAGTCAGGTTTGAGAAGTGCTGAGCATTGTGGAACCTTAGTCCAGTTACAGTTGAAATGCCAGCTTGTGTAATGTGTGTCAGATGAGGACATAACCTCTAATTTGTGCAAGTACTGCCGACCGTCCAAGTCTCTATTTTTAAATCAAAACTTCAACTCAGGAGTTCCATGTTGGAAGCTGTTTACTGACTGGCTTGATTTCATCCTGTCAGTGTGAGTGGAACTGCTGATGTGCAGTACCACTCATCTCTCTGAACTGGCAGTATGAACCAGCACTGTGATTTTCTTTGAGCTGTTACAGTCTTATTTTGAGAAACTATTTCTGGTTATTGGCTACTAGTTGTTGTGAGGAACTGTAGACCAACAAAATTGTAGTTTGTGGTTTTGGGAATACAAATTCACTATTTTACATCACTCACAGGCCACTTATGCACATCTGTACGTTCTTGTTTCTCTGTATTTTCTCTTGACTCAAGAGAACCTTTTTGTTTTCGTCTATGATTTTGTGTCCCTTCCATATTTTTCAAGCCTTTTCCTTACTCCTAATTCCAAGTATCAGCTGTCTGTCACATTGTGGTTCTTTTTCTGCCAATTTCTCTTTATGTCATCATATTTCGCTATCTCCAAAAAGTAAATTTTGATATGGAATTTTATATTCTTGGCCTAATCCTAACAATGTAATAAACTGTCATGCTTATAAACATGCCCAGTTATTGGCAAAGCATAAATATTTACATATTAAATTGCAAGTGTGTGTGGGCACAGGCACATTGATTGACACATTGATGTGCATGCTGGGGAAGAATCAGAACCATAGAAAATGCTGATTTTGAAGGGATCCATAAGAATCATGAAGTTCATCAAGCCCAACTCCTGGCCTGCACAGGACCACCCCACGAGTTACACCCTGTGGCTCAGTGCATTGTCCAAGCACTTCTTGAACTCTGTTAGGCTTGGTGCTGTGATCACTGCCCTGGAGAGCTGCTCCAGTGCCCAGCCACCCTCTGGGTGAAGAAGCTTTTTCTAATATGCATCCTAAACCTCTCCTGACAGAACTTCAGGCCAATCTGTCACTGGTCACCTGTGATAGAACAGAGCCAAGCTCTCTCTGTTTTGCTTAATACCTTTCCCAAAATATTTGCAAGATAAGAGTTTGTTTCCATCAGGGAGGTCGAGCTCTGTCTGATTATCTCCAGACTGAGGGATCAGGAGTAGAGAATTGTTGTGGTTTGGATTTTTGTGAAATAAATTCTTTAATTTACATCACATATCTTGCAAAGATAAACATGCTGCAAAGGTGATATCTTGCATCTTCTTGGCTGGTGTCTACTAGGGTGAATTTTTCCATATTTTATGGAATCTGTGACGCTGTAAACCTGAAGTTTTTAAGTGTTCATGTGTTTTAGTTTTGGCTTCTGTTTAGCTTCCTTGCAGGATCTAGAGAGCCAACATGCGAAACAGTTGGAATGAGAGTATTGTTTAGGTTTTGATTTTTTGTTATTCACAGGGATGCAATAATTCTGTGTTTTCATTACAGACATCTTGAAAGCATTAATCTGATTTTTATAGTTGAGTGCTGTAAGATTTCCATGTGTTGAATGTTTTGGCACTTGCCTACTGTAATAATTGGCTGGAATGCCATCTTGAGAAATTTTCTGAGAATTATTATATTTGCTTTACTCTGTATGTGAGTGATTTTTCTTTTTTAGTGCCCTATTTTTCAGTAGTGAAATATGAGGTATAGAAGTGTTAAGAATGAAACATAGAGATCACAATAATATTTTTTTTCATTATTTTATTTTTTTTTCAATTAACTACTTTCAATTTTATGGAGAGGATGTATTTTAAATCTGGTCTAGAAACAATGATATTTTCTCAAATGAGTTTAAAATGGCAAGTCAGAGTATTGCTGAAATGATAATAATTCAAGGGAAGGGTTTCTTAATGCATACCCATAAAATGTTCTATGCAACAAGTATTCTAGCAAAACTTTATAAATACATCATGAACTAGATTAGGTATTTATTTATAATAGAATAAATGTTAATTTTAACATTTTAAGATTAATCTTTGGAGAAAAAATTTAGAAGTGCTTTTTAAAACCTGGCCCACAGAAATGGAAATGACACAAAATTTGTGGAATAAATTAATCACTAGTAAATGTAAAATATGCTCGGATAGACTTTGGTATTTTCCCTATGTTGATGACATTTTTTTAGTTATTTTTTTTCAGCCATTAAAACAACAAAATGATGTTTGTGATCTCCTTTTTCCAAGAAAGTTTCTTCAAACTCAAAATTAAAATAAATTAAGTCATGAAACAAAGAATATGCCATAACCTATGTAGCTCTTAAAGAAATATGTGGTGGTCCTCCCAACCACCCAGAGGGACAAAACTGAGTTTGAAAGGTTTTCTTTTCTTTTGGTGGAAATTTCCATGTTTAAGCAGCTATGCAAAAACAGAAAGTGAATATTTGATTAAGAAAGTAATTTTAACTGATGGTTTAAAATAAGATTGACTGTAGTTTTTTCCTTCTAAATTAAATCAATCATGTATTTCTGTATGTTTTTAAAGAACAATGCTTATTACTGTACTCCATTTTCCTGTTATATACATGGATAGTTATTTGCATGATCATGTCTCTTAAAACATTTTAAAAGCTTAGACCATTTGTAACAGAACCTTTTATTCATCTATGATGCTCTGCATAGCACACTTGCACCATTATGTGTACATTTTTGTCTGGGAACTACTATGTTTTGGTAACAAATGAGTGTTTTAAATATTTGCCTTGTAAATTTATGAAATTTGAAGCAAAGTTTTGATACAGGAAGGTAAAATATTGAACTAACAATGAAAATTGCTTTCTATGGTCTCTTGTTTTACTGACTCTTTGCTTGCTCAAGCACTCAAACAGAAGTCCTGGTGCCAAAAGCCAGATGACCCATATTTTACTCATTCCTGCTACAGAGCTCAGGAGTTGGTGTTTTAACAATTTTAGTTCTGTACAATTTGTGGACTATCAGTTTTTCTGTTACAACTTATTCATGCATAAAATAACATTTTCTGCTTTGCATAATGATAGAAAGTTCCTGAATTGTATAGTTCTGCAAATGTGATGAATATTATTAAAGTTCTGGAGTATCATTTTTAGCCAATTTAAATGCTTGCCACAATGTGCCTCATTTGTGCTGTAAGTTTAATAGTGTCTCTTCACACAATTACAATTCCTTACAAAGATAATATTTTGAGATGTTATGCTATTGGCCACGTGTTGCAGTGGAGATGTAAAAATCCCTGTGTGAGCTTGGCATTTCTGAAATTTATTACCTTCCCTGTCATTTTCCATAAGTGTGCTACAGCTTCATTGACATTTGTCAGAGTAATTTATCAGGAGACTAATTGCTCACTTCTAGTTTTTCTTCACACGTGTTAATGCTTGGGTAACAAACTACAGTAGGAAACTTTGTGTGATTTTGCAAGGGCCCAATCCAGAGTTCATTGCAGGCATCTGGGAAGTTTCTCTTGATTTTCCCTGAGATCACATTGGAAAGTATGAGGAATAATCATAATCAAAAGCACCTCAACTGTTATTCAGCTATTATTTTTTAATGAATTTCAGTTTAGTTTGGTAAAATCTGTTGATGCCCCTTGATACTGAGTAGTCTCTAAAATGGTTTAATTTTTGCTGTGGGGAAATAGCACAATGACCATTCTGTACTTGGGAGATGTTAAGTTCAGGGCTGAAGAATACAATTCATGAGGACAGTACTTCTAGATTTGAAGTGTTTGAGAGCTGTCTGATCCAGGTAGGCTCTGTTCTTAAGTTTTAATGTTTTGGGGAGTTTGTATCCAGTCAAATACAGTGCTTTAGTCCAAAGATGAAATTTTCCCATTTTGTCTATATAATATTTATATACGGACAGGAAATAGAAGTCAGAATCCAGATATGTTGACCCCTGAGATATAATATTGACCTCAGTGAGTATTAACTTCTCAGATCAATAAATGCTGTTATTGACCTCAAAAGAAAAATCAATAGCAGCTTGTTAATTTGCAAACTATGACTGCAAGAAAATGGTACACATTTTGTTCTTCATTATCACCTATTTATATCTATATTTTAATGCTTTCAGTGTTTCCACCTAGAGATCATCATGTCAAAACATTTCAATCCCAGCTGTTAAAAGGTTGGGGATACAGACATTGTACATTATGGAATAATTGAGGAGCAGTACAGGTTAGTTCCCATATGTCATGAAAATAATACACTGAACAGTTGTATTTCACCTGTGTTGTTTTTCTTTTTAGGGTAGTCCATTTCATTTCATTTTCTCTGGTGTGCTTCATCAAAACATTGCATAAAAGTACTATATTTTACCTGCCAGATTTCTGCATGAATAATAAAGGGGATGAAAACCTGACTACTGGAAACAAGGAGACTGAAAGTGATCACTACAAAAAATCACAATTAATATACAACAGATTTTTCCTATTTGCATAAGGATGACAGTTTTCTAGGCAATAATATGTTCTGAAATGTTACTATGTGACTATATGACAAAGAAGAAAGTTTTAAATGACAAAGTATTGGTGAAGAGGTGTTGTTTTGTATCATAGCAGGTTTTGTATTTGAACACTCAAATGTCAGGTTTTACAGAACTGGAAATGCCTAAAAAATGCCTGTTGCTGAAATTCAGATGTCAACAGTTCTTTTGCATGTATACCACTTTGATATTTAAACTTTGAAACCTCATCAATAGTTTAGTATTACTTTGGCCTTGTTTTTGCTGAGGCTGATTTGGTCTGGAGGGTTGTGTCTTCGATTGCAGAAGACAAAGTGCAAATCTTTCAGCCTTTTACACTCTCTTATTCTGTCTGATACATCTGCAGTGATCTTGGCAAGCTGATGACTGTGTTTAGAAAACTTTTCCATCATTAAATGACAGTATGAGAGGGATTTAAATGCAAAAGTAAGGCCATACTTGCATTTTTACAACTGAAGTTGCTGCAATTTTTTTGCCAGTTTGATGGCAATGTGGTTTTACTCTTTAATACCATGAACTCTCAGAACTTCATTTGTGCATACATGTAATCCTCTTGAGAGATAGAAACAATGATATTATATTCATTCTGTTGATAGACAAAAGCACAGTGATGTTAAATTAAAAAAATAAAAAAAAAAAAAAGAGGTGAGAAGACAACACCAAGCTAGATTTGTCTCAGAGGTTCAGAAAGATGAGGTTGGTGCAGATCTGGAAAGATGTTTGTGGTTATGATGAGTATGTTTTCTGTCTTACAGAAGTCCTGAATGACCAGGCAGGGTGGTATCTTAAATCCTATATAGACATCCCAAATAGTAGGAGCATTTTCCTTGATTCTCTATGTTGTTTTGAATCATGTCTGAGTAACCAATACGTTTGGATCCTTCTGCAAGAGACCAGAAGAGAAATGGTGCAGGAAAGTGGCTGATGTGGGGAGGGAGGAAAGTTCAAAGACTCACTGCAGCAGTAGAGAGATAATCTCAGTTTTAGAGTTTAGGTTTATCTCATTTCAGCCTATAAAGGTCGCAGAACAGCACCCAGGTGTTCAAAGGGTCAAATTGTCCATTCCAACAGATTTTTTGTTGTAGAACTGGGAACAGAGTCTGGGGCAAGTAGACACACTGTTGATTGTGAGCCAAATGTAGCTATGTGACTCTGCAGACCATTTATTTTTCAAGACAGAAGTTACCTACTCTGCTCAGGAGCACAGTGCTGCAGTGGCTGGATCTCAGTGTGACCCCAGGTCTCAGGATTACAGGACATTTCTTATGATGGCTGGCTTAATGGCTGGCTGGTACCTGGGGAATTTTCTGCTCTGGAAGCAATGTCTTTAAGGTGTACTGAAGTTCAAGAAAAAGCCTTATGAATTCAAAATGCCAGTTGTCATCTACGAACATCTAATGCTTTATTTTCTCTTCTGATATTCTCTGTAATCACTAGAACTGTTTACTTAATTGATGAGAAGTCTTGGGACTGATGCCATGTCTAACTTACCCAAAGGAGAAGGAAATATAAAATAATTCACTAAGTTTTAATTTTTAAAAAGTCGTCTTCAGAACCCAGTTTATGCAGTACATCAGAAGGAGTTCAGTTTATAATTATAAAATCACTGAATTTAACTTCTTAATAGATGTCACTGATGGCAGACTTACTGATTTCCATAACTGAAATGTTTTGAAATTTTGCACTAATGGTCAGTGGGGCACAAGCTAGTAATGTTATGAGATGAGATGTTCTGCTTATCCTCTTTGTGAATGACTTTTACTCTCCACATTTTCCTTTATTAAGGGAATTTTCCATTTACTTCCTATTTGGGGAAAAAGTCTCTACATTATTAAAGTATATAAAATATTTGATGCCGTAAAATGGATCTATTTTAGTTTGATAAACTAGAAATATCCTGCACTGTGAGGGTCATAGCTTATAATACATACTGTTAGTACTTTTTCATTTTTCTATATTAGGAGATTAGTGAAAAATAAGCTCTATCAATTAAGTTTTATTGCAAAATTATCTTCAGATGTACAGCAGTGAAGATGATATTGAGTGATAACACTAGAGTGGATTTTTGTATAAAGCAATTACAACTTGAAAACCACAATCTGAATGAAAATATTGCTTAGGGTTTTCTGTAATCTAGCATTAATACCAAAAAACTCTTCCTTTGGAAAGTGCTTAAATTACCTCTGTTAAATACAAGACATTCCTAAGGTGTTCATGTGTGCTATTGACTGAAAAATACTTATATTTGGTTTTACTGCTCATGCTTTGTCAAATCTGTACAGTATGAGTATATAGTTCCACCTCATAAGATGTTTGAATAGTAATACCATGTTTTCCTAAAAATATTAGTTTTTATATGGATAACAGAGTTCTTAATTCAGAAATTATCTTGTGTAGATGCAATTTGATGCTATGAAATTCTCTGCATTCCTAAAAGCAGTGATTTACCCTGAAGGAAGCAGCAAGCCCTTTTCCTCATGTGATGTAGTACATATAGCCACATATGTTTCTTTGACATGTTATTCTGGAGTTGAAAGTGCATTGAGCTTTGCAAAATTAATTCCAAGAACTTCAGAAGTGAATTGTTTAATTCTGCTGATAATGAATGAAATCTATCCGAATGCTCAAGTCATTCCTTGTTCAATTCTGCTGTCACACCTTCGGTGGGACAGGCAGCCTCTCAAAACACATGAAGAAATCTGTTAATTTAGAAAAACAAAGCCAATTATTCAATAGCTACAAAGCCTTTCAGCCCCTTTTCATGATGTTGGGAATTTTGCTTGTGGCATTCACTACCCATTTTCGAACATCATGCTTCAAAATGTTCTATTGAGTGCAAGACAAGTTCATCTGTAAAACACCCAATTTGTAGTAAACTGAACAGTACTTTAAAGAGGATGAAATAATTTCAGAAGTGTATCAGTTGTACTCCATTGTTTTTTTGTAGATAAATAGTTTGTGTCTCTGACCAAATCTCCAGTGATACCAGCACGAATCAGGACAATTTAGTCAAGTGGTAACAGGTTTCCAACCTTTCAAATTGATCAAATTGAAATAGCCCATTAGGAATTGATTTAAATCAGTTTAGATAAGCTCAGTCTTAGTCCTGGCCCTTGAGGCTTTGGCTACTGAAAGTTCACTTGAAGCTGGACATATACCAGCTCCACAGGCCATCAACTTTATTAGTGTGGAGATAAGCTGATTAGATCTTGTCAATCAAAGGTGCCAATATCTCAATTGAGTGTCTCTCCCAGTCTTTCTCTCCTTCTTTGTTGCCCGCTTCAATGCCTTAAAAAAAAAAAAAGAGAGAGCAAGCAAGAGAGAGATGTGTGTGTGCATCCCCCTGGTTGTCACCAAGCAGGGTGCAAGGCCACTGTGATGATGTGATGACTATATTAAAGAGGACATCAATTTGTTTTAAAGTGTTTTGATTTTTTATGGTGGCATTAAGAGAGAGAACATTGTGGTTGCAGCTTTACTAGAAAGCAAAGAGTTCTAGAAGGGGGGGGAAAAAAAAAAAAAGTGTTTCTTTGAAACCTACCGGGTCTTTGAGTCTTGCTGTGCCAATGGGCGCTTAACTGCTCCTGTAACTGGCATACTCTGATCCACCATCAGCTTAGGTACTATTCTTCTCTCTAAATTATTCACTTATATAAAATAAAATAACCTGTGGATGTTTTATGCTTGTAGAAATAATTTTAAACATTTGTTAAATATAGCCTGCTTGGGAAATATTTAGTTATGCTAGTAATGAGCATGATGTAACAGTCTGGAAAATTGCTGCATAAATTAAGGTCAGGTTAGAACATATAGACTGATCCTTTCTCTGGAAATAAAGCTATGCATGCACCAAGTAAGTACATGCAGGTATTTGCATCTCTGCTTTGTAGAGGTAAAAAAACAGATAAAGAGAACATCAGCTGTAAAAATGGAATAGCAGTGTTTCAGCTTTAGGCTTCATCATATAGTTAAAGATGGTATAGAGGAAAACTGGGCTTTTGTTCTTCACATCTGAAGTTTGCTCACACCATGTCTCCCTCATACTTCAAATGCAAACAACAGAAGCCTGTCCTTTTCTTCCATCACCCTACACTCACCACCCAATGAAGGCAGGAGCTACAGCACTGCAGAACTACATTGCCACACTGGATTATCTCTTTATCAGTTATTCTTCACTCCACTGTATCAATTTTCTGCTAACCAATCAGGCACTCCTCTTAGAAAAGACTGTTTGACTATTTCTTCTAGATAAGTGTATTTATAGCTACACAGATCCACACAGGCAACTCATGTGCTCTGTCTTGGAGAGAGAAAGGGAATTGCTTGTTCCTTCCAGGAGACTTCTCATTAACTCTGCTCTTTGGGTATATTACAGGGAAAAAAAATCTAGTAATTGTGTTCAGATCCTAATTATTCAGATGGGTACTGGAGTTCAGGTATAATTCTGGTTTCTGTTGCAAAGTGCAATGCCATGTATTTACACAGAACAGAATGATGATCTCTGATCTCACCTTTGTTTCCTGCCGTTCTCACCAGCCCCCTGTCCAGGCTGCACATGGAGAGGATTGGCCAACTTTAGAACAAGGAGTAGATAACGCTGAGCTGTTTAAATTATTCAAGTAGTTTTCTTTTGCTCCCCCCCTCCCCATCCCAGAAAACATACGTTCCAAGCAGGTTTAGAGACATTTATGTGGAAGAAGTTGTAGGGGAGAACAGCCTTATTGCCCTGTTATTGCTAATTAGAATTCCTCTGTGTTTAGATGGAGTTATTGAGCTGTATTTTTTTTTCATGTTTAATACACAGTTAACAGCTCTGATGCTTCAGCTATAGTCAATCAGAAGCAAATGTTCTTCTAAGAAGTTATTGAAGGAAATCTATCTAGCAGACCACTAGTCAAATGATGTACTTTTTTCTTCTGGCTACTTCCCCTACTGAAATCACTAACTCATTGTTTAAAATCTTATTTTGAAGGCTAACAAGAAATGTGTTGGAGTTCCAACTTGCCCTTCAATTGATCTGCCTTACCTTCATTAGTGATACTTTTTCACACTGATGTTTGTTGTAAGGCAGTCATCTTTATAAACATTTTTCTTTTTCTGGTTGTGTGGAACTGCACAGCATAGAACTGAATCATCAGTTGCAAAACATGGTGATAATATTTGATAAATCTAGTGTTTCAAGATAAGACTGGGTAGTATGATCATGACTTCTGAAATAATTTGTACATTATTTAAAATATGGTGTGCTCAACTTGAAATTACAGATAGATGGAATACATGTTTTGTCTTGACTATTCCAAGAGTGTAAAATAGCATTTTTATGTCTTCTTTCATGCAACTTGCAAGTAGAAAATCTGAGCTGAGTCTAATGTAGTTTCATAGAACCATAAAATTTATTGCAGTATTTATTTCAGCAGACTCTTCAGTTAATACTTGTATTCAGCTTAATAGAAGGGCACAGATGTCAGTAAATACAATTTCTAGAAAGATGTGTTAGCCAAATAAGGAGGCATTTTTGGCAAGTTTTTACTTCAGGGCTACAACTGCTACTGAAGTTATTTGAAGTTTGCATCATATGTGTACTGTGTTTGGGTTGAGTGTGCCTAATGAAAATTATATATGCTTGTAAACATCCTCCCATTGTTATTTAATAAAAGTAAATGTAGAACATTGCCAGAAGGACTTGTATGCTAAGGCTCTCTTTGACAGCAGATTTGTAATGTTCTAATTGAAAGTGCTTAAAACTCATTTAAGGAGCATCTGTAACTTTGAGGCCACCATCTTGAGGGAATGGTTTCAATGTAGTGACTCCAGTTTGGACATAAATAAAAAAAACATTGGCAGTGCTTAGGGTTTTCTTCCTTTGGAAGTTTTATTGTTGAGCAACCAAGACAACCATTTGGTTCATGTCATTGTTGCAGCTTGGATGTGAAAGCCTGAAAGAATCATCAGTACACTCTTTTCCATTGTGTTCATTTATATTTTTTTTTTCTTTTTTTAGAAAAATTACTTATTAGCACTGTTTATTTCCTAATCAGTTAATTATCAGTGACGCAATGTAAATTGAGGAAATATGTAAAGTAAAAAAATAAGAACTAAGATTAATTACTCTGTTTACCTGGACTTCATTCTCCAAGTTCCCCAAGACATCTTCTAGAGATGATATTTGCTGGCTACCTCTGTGCTGATTACAGAAATGTGTTGCATAAATGGCACTGGATGCCCTGTTAAAAGTATCTTCTATGAGCTACTAAACACAGAAGCAAAGATGTTTTAGTATTAAAAAAAAGATAAAATCAATATTTCTTTTATGTTCTTCCTTGGAGGTTAGTCCATCTTCAAGCATTAGAGTGCCACAACTATCCATTTTCCCTGTTTACTCTGCAGCTTGCCAGTTTTCTAACCAGGGAGAAATGTAAGTGAATATTGGAAAATAAAATTGTGTTTCCCTGATCTTCTTGTTCAGAAGACTTTTGATTTTAATGAATTTGGCAGAAAATGTAATTCAGAAAATGTCCTCACTTTTTGCTTTTTAAAATCATATTCTTGAATTGTGAGGTAACACAACTGTTCTCCTTTTAGAACAACAGTCATATGTCTTTGATCTCTACATTTGGCAAATTCTTATTAGCTTAACACATTCACGTTCAGGAAAAGTCCTACAAGGAGGGAGGATTTTTCTTAAATGGGGTTAAAAAAAAGGAAAACAAAAAAGGGAGAGAGAGAGAGAGAGAGAAGAAAAATCTTTCCCTGTTTCTTCCCTGAGGCTGAACTGTTTATCACTCCATCCTTGTTCGATAGAAGTGAATTTTATAATAAAATTTTCCCTAATCGGGCTCTGTCAGTGAGGTGTCTTATCGTGGGGAGGAAAATGACACCGATCCTATCGAAAAACAGAGACGATGTCACAGTGTCCGCAATCACAGCTACTCAGCCTCCATATCTACCTTCTCCACAAACACCAAGCACTGCTTTTTCATAAGAACATCAAAACCCAGCGAAGTCATTAAAATTGCACCCGCGTAGAGTTGCAGGGATCAGCCGCACTAGCGCAAAATGGGATGTGGGAAAACAGACTCTCTAAATGTGCTAATTCCATTGTCACGTGTTTACGGCTTAATTTTAATCAGTTAAAAAAGCCACACATTGCAATAAATTGGCATTATCTTCTGTGACACCAGAGGACACAGTTGGTTCAAGGATTTAGAGGGTCGCTGGCAACAGTATATAGTGTTACAGACAAAGTATTTTTACGCTTGAACTACGGTAGCTAAGGTGCAATCCCCAGTTAAGACTGCAAACAAAGACTATAACCCACACAGTACTAAGTTCAACATGCAGACCACCTTCAGCCTGGAGACAGTGTAGAATGCTAAACTGAATAGTGCTGAAGAACATTTTCTAATTTAATGGTTAAAAGTAATTTGCTGGCCAGTATAATTGAGGTTGCAGTTCAGTAGCGTTCTCTTATATGTCCTGTACCATAATGAAGAAAGATCTATTTGAAAAATCCCTTTGCTGTATTTGCATTCAGTTTCTAAACTGGTGGTGCTTGTTTACAATGTGCCATTAGATTTCTTCCTCAAAACTCTGCGTTACATTTTCTGTTCTTCTACTCATGGAAATGTAGGTAAATCAGCCAACACGGACTGAAATGTGATAGTAGGAATACTGCTGCTCCCAGGGAAAGGTTTATGGAAACTTTATGTTTTCTAATTAGGTAGTACCACAGGTCACATGAGAATTGTGCATGGTATCCGTCTCTACTCCTCCCATTTTCTTTCTTTTGCTTTCCCCCTCCCCCTTAGACTTGTTCTTTCACTTGAATATGGCTGATCAAAATGTTTATAAGCAGCAAGAGAATTACTTTCTGTAGAGTAGTATGATCTAACTAATAAACATCCATTTTAATAAAGCCATGTCTATAAAAGTTGTCTGGTTTTATTTCGATGGATCAAACATGAAAAATGTGTGTGACCAGTTTAATTCTAGAATAAGCAAACAGCAACCAAAGAAACAGTTGGAGTAGGGATTTAACTTTTACAGAATAAATATCTCTTTTCAGGCTAAGAGCATGTCTATGGCCAAATACAAATTTCTGTTTGAATTAGCGCTAAGGAGTGCTGCTAAATAAATACACAAAGCCATTACTGCTAAAAACAAGATGTGTTCATTGTAGGATGCAGGTTGTCAGTGCTGTTTCCCACATCTGATTTTTTGGCTTGGACAATTTAGTGACCAGTATGTGGCTGATCATTTGCATGCATTCTAAGCACTACAGGCTCTTCAAAAATTAACTTGAAAATGTCCAGAGAAACTATTAACAGTCAGCAATGAGCAGCATTAGCAAATAAAGTGAAATTATTTGCTAATGCTGTTTTCTGCTTTTCTGGTTTTCTTTTGCATATAAAGAAATACGAGCATTTGACCTATTTGTTAACAAACCTCCAAAACCATTTCAGGTGGAACACGAAGGGACAACATTATCCAAGCTTGAGTTAAATCAAGGAGTTTTTCATTAATTGCATGTTTACAAAAAACAGGAGATGCTAACAATGTAAAAAAAATTTCTTAAATATCTAAAAGAGGTTTTGCAGTCCTCAAAATAACTGCTGCATAAGTTTTTCTGAATTTAATATATATTTATTTATTTATTTATATAAATCATCTATCTTTTCTGTATTTCATATATATTTTTGTGCTGGCAGCTTTCTTACTTATTTGGGTTTGTAACATGATGTAAGCCATGTTATTTGCACTTCTTACCTCCTTAAACAGCTTGGGTAAATATGCGGGGTCATTTTATTAGAATAATAGAAAAAAAAAAGAATGGAGTGTAAATATAAAACACTGATCTTTTCTATGTCTGGATTAGCAGCAAACTCTGCATGACAAAAAAAAAGACTTCTTTATGTCGGTATACTTGGCTTTATAAAACCATTATGACTTTGTTCTCTGAAACAGAATACAAATATCTGATTGTTAAATAAGATTTTATTTGAGAGTTTTGCCTCTAAATTTCTATGGATATGTGCTTATATTCTGTTAGGAAGAAAGTGACTTCCTTTTTTTTTAAAAAAAGGCTTTTTATTTTTATTTTAAATCTGTCAAATTAACTAGGGGAGTGTTTCTTTAACTAAACAAACTGCGCTGTTTGCAGGTCTCCCCAGTTCAGACCCCCTAAGATTGTTCAGCTCACTTGGAACAAGTGATGCAGTTCATGACATGTCATAGCCAGGTATCAGACACCCACCTGGAATGAACAACCTGGTATTTTCACCAGTCTGAAATGTATTATCCAGTTATTTAGAGGCATGAGCTGCTCAGTCCCTGTCTCTTTCACGTCTTCTCTCTCCCTGATTTTTACAGTCCACACTTAGATCCTGAGTTTTAACTGGTTTGTGATCATATTTAAGCAGAATTACTGAATTTGGTTGCTTTGGACTGAGTGAGGGTTGTGTTGGGGAAGTGGGAACGTTAATTTATGTCAAATGCATATATAGGAGGAGAATATTTGTGCTTTGCATCCTTCTGTGCCACAGAATTCACTCATAACTTGTATCAAAGTAGTAAAACATTTTACACTGATATATTGCTTTGAAAATGAAAGTGTAAATCTAAGTAGATATTTTGTATCTGAGAATAAATAAACCAAGCAGTATTAATGTACCCAAATGTGCATATTAAAGGTGGTGAGGTGAAATTGTGTTACATATACATATATCTTTATATTCTTCAGTATCTTTTTAATAAAGCTTGAGTGAAAATCGTTGTTTCAGATCTAGTCCCACAGTGAAATATCCAAATAAATTATGGTTATTTGTTAATTCTGCACAGAATCACTTGGATTTCATGTTATATGTTGTCAATAATTTAATTTGTTTAGGTTTGTAAGTATGCATATTGTATTAAAATAGTCCTTCATTTATGCAGCTCATCACTTTTGCACATTGTAGGTATGTTTGATTATCTAAATGCAACAAAACCAGAGGGCTGGCACTCATTTCTTAAACCAGAAACTTGCTGTGTTCTACTTTTGCACACATAGGCTGCGCCATTGAGCCACCAGTCAGATAAAACTGTTTTCTGACTTGAAATTGTGTAATGGGTGGAACTAAAGATGTACTTAA
Organism: Haemorhous mexicanus; assembly: GCF_027477595.1. Taxonomy (NCBI): domain Eukaryota; kingdom Metazoa; phylum Chordata; class Aves; order Passeriformes; family Fringillidae; genus Haemorhous; species Haemorhous mexicanus. The sequence goes on from NC_082347.1 coordinate 33,761,816, forward strand.
CAGAACTGGATATCAGCATCTTTTTGTTTTTGTTACCATAATGGAATTTGGGGAAAATGCAGCATGTTTCTAAGTACCTACTTGTAACATTAGTCAGTGCCTTATAAGTTTGACCCTATTAGGATTTTTTTGAATCCATAAATATGCCATAGATACTTTTTAATACAGTACTTATAAAACACAGTTGTTTGTTCTTTTGAAATGTATATCAATTTGCTATTAAACATTTATCTGCATACAAGGGATATTAGTAATAAATTTACAAAAAAAAAGCATATGGCTGTATTTGAGTAAGAGTTAAAAATACAGTGTTAATAATATGCAAGTTTTTCCTGGACAGGATTTAAACTTAATTAATTTTAAAAAGGTGTCTGTTTTTCTAAATAAAATAACTTTAACAAAAAGTGCAAAGATGCTTTTATATATATTTTCTTATATAGAAATAGATATATGTTTTTATATCTATCTATACACATGCTTTTAATTTAAGTATTGAATTTTATCCATAGTCTAAGATCAACCAATTAACCTCTCTATCTGTGAAAGGTATTTTAGAACTCAAAGTGAATATTGTTGCTGCTCATCTAATTGAAGATGTAAAATGTCCTGTAAGTCTAGGCAAAAGATTATTCTGTTCTGCTTAATTTGTAATACACATTAGTAATACGTTTGCATAAACACTCACCACATCTAATGGGGGAGGAGGGGACAGGATTTCTGAGCAGGGTGTTCAGGTTTTTTTGTTTCAATGGGGTTTGTTTTCCTTCAGTGTAAGATATTTGGTTTTTTTGTTTTCTGAATCAGAAGGTTGTAAGCACATTTCTATGAAACTGGCAGTCACTTAATGATGTGAAGGTATTAGAAAAAGAGGGAATTACCTTCCCTTATGGAACTATTAAACCTTCACTTAATGACTGATTAGTGGGATAAACTTCATACTGTGTAGATCTGTGATGCACTGTTACAGATACTTCATTTTTTTTCATAAAACCTTCTGTTTAGAAATATGTGTGGTTTATTTTTGAGTGCCAGTTTGGTTTATGTAGATAGTCTCTATTTTTTCTGACTGCTGTCATTACAACTGGTTTTGCAATGGTGGCTGTGTCTGTGTGAGTGCTCTGTTTATGAAGCATTGTGAGAAAAATAGGGTTGGAGGGATGGTTTGCTTGTGTTCTTAAATAATTATTTGCATCTTTGAAATCTTGTTTTCTATTCCTGTGGCTTCTTTTTCTTTCTTGTGTTACCAAATTCAAGATCCAACATACCTGAAACACAAATTCTGTATGGTCATGATAAGATTCATTCTTATGAAACAGAACACATTTCGAAATGTTCATTTTCCAAACTCTTTAATATTAATTTCAAATGCTCTAATAATATAGTGTAATTTTATTTTAATGTGATACTATCAGGGTATTATGCTGGCTTTTTTATAAATTTAGATGTTGTGATGTTGTAGTTTTTTGTTGCCAACATGTAGTGTTGCATTCTAAAAATATGCTGTCACTTAAATGTGTATGTACTTAATTTGGGAAGGAGACATATGTCTGTGTTCACTAAAAAAGCATAGCAGAAATTACAGTATAAAGAGCAACTGACAGAGTCATTAGGTTTGAACTATTCCTACCTTGTATATATAAAATAATAACAGAATCATCAGAAACTCCTCTTTGTTTTCTGGTATATTAAAAATATATTGTATAAATGTGGTGTGGTGCATGGGGCAAGGTTTGTTCTGTGCCAGTGAAGCTGTGGTTAGGAAATCTACTGTATCTGCAGGTTTTATTGTGTATAAAGCAGTCCAGCTCTTCTCTGGCCTTGTAATTATTCTTACTGTACATTACCTTACAACTCCTAATACCATGATACTAAGGATCCATGTCTTGGATGAAAGTCCTTTTGTGCTATTTGCTATTCAAATGTAGGGAAAAAATTGCTGTCTCTTCCAAAAACTTAGCAATCAGACAGGGGAAGATGGATGAGGATTAACAGGTTATAAAGGAAAAGAAGAAGTGTGATGATCAGCATCTTGCTGCATCAGTGGTAAGATTTGTGATGGGTTTTTTTTTTTCTTCTCACAAAATTTATAGCAGTAGAGTTTAACAGAAATTTACAAAGTTCATTAGGAGAAATAGTAACTGTAGCAGAAAGATAATTTTAGGTGGGCCTGAAAATCCTCCCAACTGTACTGGACAGTGACCGAGAGAGAAAAGAGTATTTGCTTGCAAATTTGATTGGAAAGTTGGTCACTTGGACTGATCATACATACTTGCTAAGAGGGTGAATGGTATACTGAATAAAAATTGATAAAAAGTGCAATTGGCCTGATCTTGAAGAATGGCACCTGAAATTTGGTGTGGGAAAGGAATGAAACTGGAGGCAGGAGTGAAGGAAGTAGCAGGAAGGAAAGAAGGCAATTTCTCTCTCTCTGCAAAGAGAGAGAGAAATTGCCCAAACCACTGGCTAGAAGAAGAATGATTTTATCAAAGCCAGGGAAGAGATTATTTGAATAATCAATGAAAAGCTGATGAAAGCCAGGACAGAAGATTTACATATCAGTTGATAGAGGAGTCTGTATTTCAGTGTTAGCAGGAAATAATCTACAAGATTTTACACTGAGTCTGTAAAAAGAACATGAAAATTGTGCTAAAATATTGCAGTAAGAGCAATGGTACCAGGCAAAAGAGAAAGGAGGTAGCAGGGAGAGTTGGGGACAGTAGAAAGTTTAAGAACTCTTTTCTAGTTGTGCTGGGCTTGAAACAAAGGCTGGATATATTCAGGTATGTCCTTATAAGAGGCAAGTCTTCCTCAATCATTTCTTTTTTCATTAAAACTAGATTCTACTGTTGATAGTCTCATTTAATTCAGATGTCAGATAAGTACTTAACATAATAAATCAGGAAGCTAGAACAAAAATGGGCAGCCCAACAAACTTTCATCTGTCTCATGCAGTATGCTAAGTAGTGTGTTATGATAGATAAAGTGGACGGGAAAGGTCATGATAAAATGACATGTTTATTCTTCATATCATCAAAGCCCAGGGGAGGAATTTTTTTCCGGGTTTGTTTTATTTAGGGAAATGGCTGCACATTCTAATAGAGGTGCACTCTTAACATTTTCCAATAATTTGATTCTAACAGCACACTTCTTGAATATTTTAAAGTGTGGCAGATCCAAGGCTTGGTTGTTGAACTTGTAGAAGCAATGGTGGAATGTGTTAGAATGAATTGCTTTCTTCAATGCTAAGGATGGGCTGAGAGATGCAAGAGTAACATTAACAATTATTTGCTATTATGGGAATCATTTGAAAAAACTCCTGCAGCCTTAAAGGGCACGATGAGACTTTATGTATCTTTTGTATGTACATCCAGATGAATACAATTTTTCACTCCCTCTTTTTTCCCCCTCTGTTTATATATACACACACATTGGGAGTTAGGATTTAAATCCCTGTAGTTTGTGACCATGTCCATAGGGAATGGCTGATTCTAATGAAATCTCTGTAAAATGAGGCACAGCCTCTTTCAGACCTGAGGATGGGCTTGTGTTCCCAATCATGTGTGTGTGTGATTTCAAACTATTACCTTTCCACCTTGAAGGGGCTGGGTTATTACTGTGGCATGTTCAGTTGAAGCCTTCATACTGTGAGTAGAATATAATGTTTGATTTTGAAGTTGGTGTCATCCAGACTTTGTAAAATGAGGAAAAGCATCCAGTAAGATTTTTATAGGGTATTTATAAAGTGTTTTGTTTCCTAAATGTGGTTCACTATTGCAATGATCCATAAATGCTGCACAGAGATTTACATAGCGAGTGGTGTCATTTCTTTTTTAAGAATTCTAATTTTGGATTCTGTGAATGAAGAAGCTTTCTTGCACCACTCTGTACTTACCTGATCTCTTCAGATATCTCTGTTCTAGATATCTGCATAGATCCATGCTATTCCTAAGGGCCTTATTGAAAAGGTTGGATTTGCACTGTATATTTTCAGATTCAGCATTATCTACTCATTGTTTGTCATGGTCATTGTCTTGCATGTGCCATAAGGAAGGAAAGTAATAGGATAAATCTGTATTTAAACTTACCTGGAAAGTGAGGACAGAAAAAAAGCATCTGTTAGTTTGAAAGTATCAAGAGATGGGAAGGCCAGCTCTTTCCATGGTAATCATTGCAATAGTGACTCAGTCTGCATTTAAAAGAGCAAGTGATTCTGCTATAAAGTTCCCTTTTTCTAATCTGAGTTTGCCAAGCTTCAAAGTTAAATCCTAAATCCTTCATATTCCCTTTCTTGACAGATTGGAGACTGTACTAGCAAGTGGAAAGTTTTGCCATAAAAATATTTAGAACCATAAATTAAACTTCTTTTCAGCTTTATTGTGAAACTGAATTCCTTAAATCCCTCATTGTAAAATAGGGTTCTTTGCCCACAATTTGTAAATCTTTGCTGTGGCCCTTGTCTGTACTCTTCAATTATTCAAGACCCTTTTTAAGATACAGGGAAGAGAAGTAAGGCACTTTCAATTCAGTCTGGTGATTTCAGGGGAGCATGATTCACAGGTGATTCACAAAGATTATGCAAGACATGAGGCAGCTTCTGTGTTGCTTTTATGTTTCACATCTGCCGAGTTATGACAGTGTGTCATACCAACTCTGGTTTACTTTTTTTGTCTAACTGTAGAAAGTGTGGTAAAGAATCAAGAGCAGGAGCATCCTAAGCACTCATTTTTTATGTTTTCCTCCTCCTAAATATGCAATTCCCAGAGCTGAGATCTACAGAAGTATAACTTATATTTGTGAGTATTGCAGAAACTTCTGTAGCTTATAAAATTTGTTACTCTGAGTGATAACCCCAGTCCACCCCTTGTCATTTGTGCTGGTGACACTGACATCTTCATTACAGACCCTAGTCTAGACTAAAGAGGGTAAAACTTGTTCCTTTCCATAACTTTCCTGTCCTCTTTCTTCTGTCTCAGATCCATGCTGTAATCATGGGATCTGTCAAATGACAGCAGCTCTGTGCCTGAAGTGGGGTGGCATTTTTTCCTGCCTATGAATAGCAGTGATCCCTGCAAGCTTTTTTGCATTATGATTTGATGGTGATATTAGAGTTTTAAAAGGGGATGAGGCCTAGAGGCCATGTGCTTCAAAGCAACTTACCTACTTTCTCAGTGTGGTACAGTGTGTCCCTCTTGCAGAAGAAATGCCAGAATCCAAACTTTTCTTCAGCTAACTGAAATATTGGCATCTATTGCATTCTGTGAGTTACAGGAGTTTGCTGTGTTCAGAAGCAGGAGCATCCTGATGCATGTCCTATTTGGAAACTTAGTTCTAAGTGCTGTGTGCAAGGTGGAAGAATGGCATGATGGGGTAGGACAAAATGTATTTCTTTTTGTCTGCATTCAGTTTTTTGTCATGTTGAGAAACAGCTGTGTAAGGAGATGCTAAAGTTGTAGCAGGAATACAGCTGGGTAATGGGATTCTTGCACTTAGCTGTAGCTATTTCAGTGGATGCTGTAGGGCCAGAAATTGTGGTCTAATTGTCCAGAAATGGGCAGGTAGGGAATAAATTACTTCAGCTCTGAAAGACAGTTTTTCAGAAAGACATGAACAATTATTCTTACCTTTATTAGCATCTAAACAAGTATCACAATGAGATTTCACAGGCCATCTCTTCTTGTGTTTCTCTCAGGCTAGAACAACAATTGTGTTCCTACAATACCCTGTAAAGCTAAAAATGGCTTAACTATGGATTTCAATTTTTAAATGAAGCGCAAAGAAAACAATTTTAGCCATCAGGACTTGTTTCAATTACTTTTTGTTTATCCAGAATATCTTGGCAGTGTGAGTTACAGAATGGAGATTCTCAACAAAGTGTTGAAGCACAGGGGTTTTTTTAATTTTTTTTTTTTTTTTTACTCCAGGTGTTACATTGCAAGTGTGTGAAATTTTCTGTGTTTTATTTCTGTCTTTGCATTGCACTGAGGAAATCCAAACTGTGTTGGTGGGGCTGTCAATGCCATCATTATCAGGATGGGTTTTGGAACCCATTTTGCTACTGTGTGACCTTTAATTCCAGTCAGTAAAGTCAGTGGATTTGTGTGGTGTACAACTGGAATAACATAGTAGTGAGTGGGACTCCAGAAAACAGCAGACAGCAACATATTGATATATTTATCACTTTTAAAAGGTTATGGCAGGTTCCAATGGCGTAAGTAAAGAAGTTTCGTATTGGTTTACTTAAACATTGCTTGAATATTTGATTTTCTGAATCAAATAAGTCATTAAATATTTATATTAAATTTATACTAAATACCTGCCTTTAATTGCTGAGTCCATAGAATTTATAACCTGCAATGCTTTCTTATGCTTGCCTCACCTGCTGGAGTTTTGCAAGGGATCTCAGTTTATTCTCATGCACCCATCATATCCATGGCACATCTGGGTGAGGTAGGGGCAGAGGAGCAAGCTCAGCTCAGAAATGCTTCCTATGCCTTTTTCAAACCTATATGTTTTCCATAGCCATGTTTATTGGCATTATTATTACTATTTTAATATATCTGTGTACGTGCATGTATTCACAGTGTCAGGGATGTGTCAGCATTTGGTTTTTGTTGTCCTAAATGCTGCTGTTTGTGCGTGCAGTCCACGCAGTTCAATCTTCCAGTCCTGTGCATTTACCAACCATTCAGGCTCTGTGCAGTATTCACACATATATTATGTAAAATAAAATAATAATAATAAAAAGAAAAACATTATGAAGACCAGGGGGGCCTGTGGATGGATTATTACAATTTGCCTATCATGGTAATGACACCTGTTAGAGGTGTGATACAAAAGGCAGTGACAGGGAGTGTAATTTAGTAATTGTAGCTATTGTGCTCCATAGCTGGTCAGTTCACCAGGCAAGTACAAAGAAACCAGTGTTAAGGCTAAGCAGGGGTGGGTAAGCTTAATAGACAGAGCTAGTGCTTTACTGAAAGAAACTTTTGGTGGAGGGCTAGCTCCCAGGGGGAAGGAGTTAGAATGGGTTGAAAAGAATGAACAAAAGTATAAAAATGGTACAGGTTTTCCCATTTCTGTTCTTAAAGTGACAGGGGACTTCTGGTGATGAGCGTGGCTTGCTCCACTGGCCAAAGGAGAGCGAGGGGGAGAGGGAAGCTTTTTGAAATACTGGGAGGGTGCTGATTTATTGCAGCTGCAGAACTGAGGTACACCCAGGCCAGCAGCTGTTGCTTTCTTGCTGAACATCACAGTTGGCTTTGGCAAATTTTTCCTATTAAGGTAGTGACAGAGGGGTAGCAGGTCAGAAGGTAAGTTTGAGGGGTTGCAGAAAGCCACTGCTGGCAGGTCATAAACCTGTGCCCTGGACAAATCTGCATGTGCATATATGATTTGAGTGTTCATTTGGATGGCAAGCCTGCCAGCTGCAAGTATTTGAAGACTTAACTGAGGTCTGAAAAGTTAACTAAGGTCTTCAGTGGCTTCTTTCCTGCTATAGAGAAGCCATAATATTCATGGAGGGTTTTTATGTTAAAGGAACTCAGGATACAGGGATAATTTGTTACTAGTTCCTTTGTCAATGCATTTGTTTTGTAAGCAGTTTGGAGCACAGACCTCATCTTCCACACCTTGGGCACACAGTGAATACTCAATAGTTTAATAATGCCAAATATCATTGGTTTTGATCATATCATGAACCAAAGAACAACACAGACTACACAAATTAATCTTTTTCCTGGTGCAGTATCCCTGCAGACCCCTAACAGACTATGTAAAATACATAGCCGTTAATTAATTTCCTGTTTCTGTAATTATGAAAATGCTAAAGCGCTTAAAGACTTTTCATACCAGACCTATCTTTTGTTTAAAAAAGTAATTTGAGATTGTCTTTATCTCTTCTCCCTCCACCTCCATGTGTATATTTGGTTTTCCACACGGTATATTGGTCTTTCTTCATGTGAACCTGTAATTATTGAACAAATTGTTGTCACAATGAAGAACCTCTTAGACGTTTATGAGGATGCATTAGAAAACAATAGGCCTGAGAGATAAGTAGTGAACACAGCACTGAAACATATTAAGGCCAGATTGAGTCATTTAACAGCTTTGAGAGAACAAGGAAGTAGCCTCAAGTTAACAAAGGTCTGCACAGCAGGGTGTTTATGCCAGCTAATACTAATTCACATTTGCTAAACAGTGTAAACAGATTTGTGGGCAACACCAGGCATCCCATTTAAAGGGATTAGGTGTGCTGCTTCCCTATTGTCTGGGCTGAGGAATGTGGGGTGCTCAATCTGCTCCTTGCAATTAGCAGACACACCCTTGGTGCAAAGCCAGTGGCAGGGCGTTTAATCCATTGATTGGAAAGGTAATATTTCTTTGAACTCAGGAGCTTGTCCCGTGGTGTAACCTGCATCCTTGGTGACCCCACACCTCACTGTTAAAGTGACCATGCACTATGCGTCAACCAGACGGCTGATAAAGAGTATTTGGTGTTCAAAACCTGTCAACTGGCATATTGATATTGTTGCAGTCAGCTTGCCATGCTGCAAGAGGAAGGGAATACCTACCAGCTTTGTAATCAGAGTGTGAAAGCAAATATATTGTAGCAAAAGCCAACTATTACATGGTTGTTTATAACAAGAGCAAACCCAAGTGCTAATAAATGGGCCATCCCCATGCTCCGATGGTAAGTGCAGGGTGTTGCTTGTTTATGTTCAAAGTGCACAGCCCTTACTAGCAACTTCTTTTTTTTTTTTTTCTCAACAAAGGTTAAAAACGCAGCCAAGGATTCATGTGATCTACATGCTATTATCTGTAGGAAGTGATTCATGTTACCCTGGAGCTGGAGAAACTCCTGCATTCCTTGTATCCTGTCTGTCATTCAGAAAGGCTACTTCTAGGCTCCTCCAGCTGGCTGGAGGGTCAATACAGCAGAGTTCCTCTGAGTCTTGGAAGGTAGTTAAAGAAACAGTCCCAGAGGCACCTTCCTAGAAAATTTTTACAAAAGAAGGTTGTGTCTAAACAGGAGAAGAATGAGCTGGTGTTCAGCCGAGCACTTGCGTATTGTGCAGGCATCTGGATAAATTGCAGATTATATGCCAAAGTAGAATGGAGTTTTGTGCCAATAGAAAGGAGCTGAAGCAGTGTTTGTGTCACTGGGTGATTTCCCTGCAGTCTCTGCTGGCTGGAGAGGAAGCTGGTCATAGTGCTGAGCTGCTCTGGGGAGGAGAGCTTGGTGCAGACTGACAGCATGGGGTGTGCACACTCCAGGAATCACTGGAATCCACAGAATCCTGGAGGGATCTGGAAGTTTTGCAAACCTCCCAGCTGGCTGTTGAGAGCTGTTTCAAACAGTGACCCTAAGGGGTCACTGCTATGGATTAGGCTGGTACAGGCTAATTTCACAAATACTGGTGGTAAAAGCCTTACCTGGTGCACACTGAGCTTCAAATCTGCCTGTGCCCCTCTGGCATCATCAGTACCTGTTTTACCAGTGATAGCATGTCAGAAATCCATCTCTAGCTATTTTGGGATGTCTTCTTTCAAAGCTTCTCAGACATGTAAAGCATTTTCCTGGAAGTAGAAATATGAAGTTCACAGAGCACAGATGAAAGAGATTTGGCACTGGATTTCATTTTCTAAGAAAAGTAAAAGAATATCCAGTCTCTGAAACCAAAGTTTCAAGGGCTGTTCCACTCACTATCTTTTAGGTTCAAGTATTGTGCATAAAATTATCATATAAGGTGTAAAAGAATGTTTTTTTCCAACACACAAGAAGTTGGATCAAAGGCAATGCACCTTTTCCTGAGTGCAGCCTTAATTTCTCATGAAATCACTGGGGCTCCTTGGTGGGTTAAAGGCAAGGATGTGGCTACAGCCCTGCTTGTGGCCACATTCAACCTTCCTGGAGTCAGGCTCAGTGTTTGTGTACCGTGTTTAAAGGATAATGGCACTAAACACTGCCCTCACAAACCACGGTAATTACTTCTACTGCTGAAGAAACCCAGAACATGAACAAAAATATCCTAGGAAAGCTATTTCTAACACTAGTGCTGCTCTTTATGGCTAAGTGGCAGCCATTGCTTTTTTCCTAAATTATGTGTTCTTTTTTCAAGCATTTAGATGATGCAAACCAGATTTTTGTGGCAGCATTATTGCTTATAGCCAAAAGAGCATTCAAGGAAACACTGTATTTCTGCTAAATTGCCATTTATTCAGAACACTCTTGAGTTGTTTATCTTTTTTCATTCTCCTGAATGACAAATCAAGTAGCCATTGAGCCTGTATTTCTGAGTATAAGTTCTGTGATAATTTTAGGAAAAGTAATAGCTACTGTCTACGTTTTGGGGCTGAGAATATGCAGAGTTCTGGGGTTTGTTTTATTTTTAAAAGGAAAACTTCCCAGGAAAACTGTTTTTCCTGTCTGAGTAAAAGTTTGTTTTGGAACTTCTTCCTGAAGTTTAATGTTGTAATAGAAATTTTGTTGATGTAATTGCACTCCAGTTATTCTGCAGTTTGGTTGGGGGTATTTTTTGTTGGGGTTTGTTTGTTTGTTTGTTTGTTTGTTTTGCTTGCCTGTTTTCTGGACAGATGCTTTTAGTTTAAAAAAAAAAGTATTGTGAGCATTCACTAGAAAAATTCTGTGAATGCCTTTTAGGTTTTCATGTTGCTTTTTATTCACTTTGAATGTTCCTAATAGTAAGTGCTTAATGGAGTGAATGTTCCAGAGAAAAGAAATGGTAACAGATAATCATGCAAAGGTATGTAATTTGAATATTTGTCCCAGGCATGTGAATATGAAAGTTCTTTGGGGTTCATCCAGGCTGCAAGTAAGAGCAATAACATGAGGTGGAGGTGATTAATCAAGTGTTGCAGAGAGAAAAATATGAATTACAAGTAATCAAAACAGTATCTAGGACAAATAGTTCACAGGCAATCCACAGGCCACACATGTTCACATGAACAAATTATTGAATTGTTTCAAGGTGAGGGCATTTGTGTACATGGATATCTTTGTATGCATTCATCAGCAAAAGAAATGTACTAATACACTTGCATAAATCATTTACTTTATAGATGCCATAAAATTCCTTTTTTGAAATAGACCATTGTTTCTGTTTCACCTCTAAAGAGTGGGAAGTACAATCTTTACCTTAGAACTGGCTTAAGCATTAAATAAAGCAAGCTGACAGTCAGCCCTATCCAATGCGTGGCATAACCCTGAAAAATACTCTTATCATTCACCTTTGAGCACAGTGCTGTGATTAATTCTAAAATATTAAAACTTAGACTGAAGGATCAAGATAAATATATTTTTATTTGTTTTTTGATTTTTGTCATTTCTGCAGTGCATGTCCTCTTGTGCTATTGCTTGGCATAACTGCTAGTTCCCTACTTCCAGGGAGGTTTTATAGGAATAGTTTTTATCTCTTCTAGGCACTGTAACTTTTATAGCTTAATAGTTTTTAATTCAATTAGAGCAAATTAAGTTTACCTTAGGATCTTTGGAGCCCCTTTGAGGGCTCATCTGATTAATTACTGTGCAAAACAGATTGTTAAAATAACTAGGTTTTTATGCAGTTTCTCTCTGCTTCTGTAATTCATAGGCATTGATACTGGATGGGTGAGGTTAATGTGGGAGACGTGTTCCCACAAGCTCGCTGACTGTGTGACTTTCCTCTCCTCCCCAGACAGAAACAGGTTCCTGAGGGTGGGGACCATGTGGGATCCTTTCCTGGAATGTGAGGTGTCCCCTCCAGTGCAGGGAATTTTCTCTGTCAGCCCCAAGTTGGTGACCAACAGAGGAATCAGGCTGGCTTTATGAACGTGTCCTTGTGAATTTAGTAGCAAATGAACTTTGTAATGCAGACTACAGGCTGAAGTTAATTTTATTTATGGTTTTAGTTGTAGCAACAATAGCCCCAGCTAGAAAATATATCCTACTTGTTATCCACCCTCCTGAAGTGTGTCGTGTCTGGGACAGTAGGGAGCAGCAGGGTAAGGAATGACTGAGCTCCAGAGGAGCTCTGCTCCTCTGTGGGTTCACACAGGTCAGGGGTTTAGTGGTTTGTGTAAGTGGATGTGGTCCTGCTCGTGAGCCAAACCAGACAGGCCTTAGTAGAGACATGGCATCTAGTTATACACTTCCTTATATGACAAATTAAAGTGGCTTGTACCATTCTTGGGCACATTTATCCCATCCCTCTGCAGCCTTGGCAGGCTCATGGCAGCAAACCAGATCCGGTTTTGAGCCAGGCAGTGCAACAGAGTGTAAGGGTCACTTTGAAGGGAAGGGAAACCACCTGTGCTGGGCCTGGCTCGTAATTTTATTGGATGCAGCTGCACAGTGTGAATTGGGAAGGGGAAGACACCCTGTGTTCAGAGGCCTTTGTGTGTCCCTGTGTGGCTGAAGTTGTAGCTGTGCCTGTGGCCCCAGCAGAGGGAATGAGGAGGTCTCATCCCAGCACAGGCAGTTCACTGGAGTTCATCCTCACTCACCTCCTCCCCTCATTCTCCAGCAGGAGCCAGAGTCAACAAAACCCATGAGAGTGAGTAAAACCCATCCTTTTCTGGGGAGAAGGAAGCTGGCTAGTAAAGGCTCAGAATGGGGATTTCCAAAGTTAATTCAGACCTGCAGGGGTGAAGTCCAGTATCAGTCTCTTCAAACAGACCTGGGATTTCCAAACTTAAATCAGGTTTGTAGGGACAAAGTCTGGTGTTAGTCTGTGCAAACAGACCATGTGGCCAGCAGTTTATGTGTTAATAAACTGTGACCCTGTGTAAACCCTATTAGTTTTTAAGTTTTCTGTGATTATTTTTTTTTAAATCTACCATTTGTAATTTTCCTTTGACAGCCAGATAGGTGGTGAGAAGGGAGGAGAGCTGAGATGTTATGTACCTTCCTCTTCTGGGGTGTAGGCCTCGTTTTATGGAACTATTGCAAGTTCTCAGTAGTTTTGTCCCTTTTGGAAGTGCAACAGAAAGCCACTGTAGTGCTGATGTCATCAAAGAAAAATGAGCTGGTATTGAGCTGAAAAGTGCATTAAAAGTTTATGGATCTTTTAAATAAGTTTTACCATGAACTGCAGCAGTGGATTTTGACTTGAACAAAACCAAATCAAGTGTTAAACCTTTCCACATTGATATGTTGTAATGGTAAGTGAAACTTTAAAGCCAGTGTTGAGAGAGGCAAAGTGCTCCACGAAGGGCCCTGGCGACGAGCACTGCAGGGGGATCCAGAGCAGAAGCAGGGCTGGGCCTGCCAGAAATCCATGCTAAAACTCAGCTAAACAGGACCATTGCCAAGAATTTATCACACATCTGTTTTGCCTTGATTTTATATTTAATTATCACTTGCAAAAAGTCTGATTTCTAAGCATTAATTATGAAATTAATAAAAGAGTTTACAAGGCAGTGCTGTAATGCACTCTGGGGTGTGTCCTGCTGGAGCGGGGCCATTTCCCAAGTTGTTGAAGTTGTTGCTCATAAAGTTTGTGCTTCAGTTTGTGGTCATGACAGAACAATGTCCCAGGAAAAATACTGTGTAGTTCTGGTAGTGCTACCTGGCAGAAAGCTAGCAGCCATGGAGGGCCCCAAAATGTGCATGGGCTGTGCATATAGCAGGCTGTCCACTGAGCCAGAGGTGATGTGGCACCAAAGTTGTGAAAGCTTCCTCGTAATCACTGCTCTGCTATTTGCTCTTGTCTTTCCTGGGAAGTTCACACAGAAGATACTTGAATGTGTTAAATATATTCAGGTTAAGATGCTGCAGTTTCTTTAAAACTTATATTATTATGGGTATTATTATTATTATTATTATTATTATTATTATTATTATTATTATTGCTATTGTTTTATTATTCAGTTAGTATGGTGCCTAAAGACTGCAACTGTAATGAGGACTTCACTGTACTGAGTATCTTACAGGCACATGATGTAATTTAGGAAGGATGATTGTGATCAATTCAGTTGTGCTAGCTTCATGGCTTGCTTCTCAGATGAGTGTTGATAACTGATTTTGTATTAATTACTACTTTGTTACAATTAGTTCTGACCTATAAGGGTGGTTTAAACTGATGTGCTTTTCTCTGTAGTCACAGGGGTTTGAAAGTACATAATGGGCCAAGAGTTGATTTACCTCATGCAATGAATGGCCCTGGGCTTGTAGCAATTTGATCAAGTACCAATGGGCAGAGCCTTGGGCCTCAAAATCTGAAAACAAGGTGCAGTTTGGAAGAAAAAGTCATGTTACAGGTTAAGTGTGAAAGGAGAAACTTTCAACACACAGTACTATGTCCCACAATGCCATTCCTGTCTGACTACTCTGTATTTTTCTGCTTACTGCACTAGTGCAGATCTTAGAAATCCCAAAAACCTTGCATCAAACCTTGTAGACTGAAGCTGCTGCCTCCACTGCTCCAGTCTGAGAGTTATTTTGTGGTATGGGCCATTGCTCAAAGTGGCAGCTTTCCATCTTGTGGGAAGCGCCTTCCTCAAGCACCTCATGCTGCTCAGAAATGCAGAAACATCTCAAATATTTGAATTCATTCAGCACCAAGTCATTCAGAAACAAGCTGGCAACTTAACTGCTTCTTTGGAGCATAGGTGGAGCTGCTGCTTTCTTCCTGTAAACTTCCTGAGTTGAGGAGCACAGTCACCCATCAACTTAGAGGCATGCTCTGCACTTGTCAGAGCTCCCAAAATGTGAGAGTTATTCCCTTGTATGGCACATCCAGCAGAACAGAAAGCAGCATCCATATGATTAAGGTTTATGAGGTCTGTATCCAAATACACTGACAGATTCAATATAAATCCCTGAAATGAAATAATATAGACACAGATCTCTCCAGAGATGTACACACTCTGAGAACTTCAAACCCCATCACTGATGGGTTTAGACTGATTTTTTCAGGATGCTCTCCACTAATTTGGAAGTCATTTAATGCCGTGTCATACAGATAATTGATTTGAACTGCAATTTGATCTGTACACATTTCCAGTTCTTCATTGAGCATATGAGCTACTCTTGTACCTTTTCTCCCATGAAAATGAGCTGTTTCTATTTCAGCCAGGATTGACTGTGGTTTTCCTGTTGCTATAGTCGGTTCCAAAAGTATGTTAGGAAGTAAAGGACATGGCTGCTTTCATTCCCAGCTTACTTATATAGACAAGCACTAGTTCTGGTCTGTTACACTACTGAATTAACAATGCCTGATGGGGTAGATAGTACCTTCTTAAAGTTATCTTCATTTATCCTGTGTATTGCTACTATACAGAACATTGGTTTGGCTGCTTATAGATGGTCTGTTGGGTTTTTCAAACATGTGATATTATTGTTGTCCTCTCAAGCAGTATAATTGTGGCCTTTAATTTTTAAGGAGTTTTTTAAGTTTCTCAAAGAATCCTGAGAGGAACTTCTGGTTTTGGTGTATGTTGGCTTATAGAATAGATGTTCTGTGGCTGCCTCTGAACTCGACTTGTATTTTCACCATTTCATTCTGAACTGCATTCTATTATCCATTTTTCTTATGTAGTAATGTATTAGTTCTCTCATTAGAAATGTGCAGCCAGCTCCAATTACTCATTCCTTTGAACAGACCCTCCCATACTGAGATTCTGAGAAAGTTAGGATGAAGTCCATAAACACCTAAAGTATAACCTAAGAACCAAATGTGAGTGTAAGGCCATGGACAGGAATCCCATTCTGCCAAGAACTTGTCAAAGTGCTTCAGAAGAGACCAGGTGAGCAGAGAAAAGGAGAAAAGGACACAGTTGCAGCTTTTGTTGAGTTGCTTTCTTTCACATTCTGTTACTCCATTAAGTCTTGGGCAGTGTGTTCTGGGAAGTGCTAATTCTTTACTGAGCTCCAATGAGAAAAATATGAGACCACTTGTAAACCAACTGTAAGAGGTTATGTGCTGTTGTGGCTCCTCTAAGTCACACTATTTAAAGCTCATTTTTTAAGATAAAATGGCACATTAGAAGTGCTGCAGTATGTGCTTTCAAAATGATGATGTTTTTTATTTTTATTCCTTTCTATAGACTTAATGGGTACAGAGATTGAGGAGCAAAACCTTAATGTTAGGGTGCTATTTAAGTGCAGCTTTCTAGTGATCATGAGACACTATTTTTGTGCCTAGAGCAATGAACTCAGTTGCTGAACATAACTTTTCCTTCTACCTAGACACCTTTATTGTATGTATTGTGGATCCACATGTCTCCAGACAGGCAGCCACAAATCCCTCCATGCTGTATTCCCAAACAGTTCCATAGCTCAAGTGCAATTAAGGGTCATCACGTGGTTGTTTAGTTGGGGCAATAGATCAAAGGCACTTTTATGCAGTTGAGGGGGGATCACTGTCTTGAATGACAAAGCATGTGGAAACCATACATTTTTCCTCACCTGGTCTGTTTCATTTAGGCTTATGTCTCCAGTCTTTGAAAGCCAGTATTAAAAACATCTATCTTCCTACCTCACGTGCCATTGCTAAGTTCTTGAATAGGTGAAAAGAAGTTCAGTGTAACAGAAGATCCTTAAATTGACCACAGTGGTGTGTTGTAGTTGAGGAACTTAGTTAGGAATGACTTCATCTTCGGTAGGAATATCTGGAAGAAGCTCCCAGCTTAAGCCAGGCATTGAAAAATTATTCAGAATTTGTAGACAGTATTAGTAGATATGGATCAACCAAATGTGGAGTGATAACCTTGAAGAAGTATTTTGCTAAATATTAAAATATTTTAATGTTCCTAGAAGAAGATGGATATTATGGGGCTAAGAAGGAATATAATTTTCAGTTGGCACTGGAAACTTGGTTAGATTTTGGAATTCCCAGAGGAGAAATACTGGTATAATGTCTAACAGATAGTGACAGAGGTGATGTCTAAATTAAACATTCATGCTCCTTCACATGGCTATTTGCTGAAATATTTATGTTGGAATATATTTCATTCTTTTTTATGATTAAAGTTTGCACGAAGAATGCATGTTTATTTATGCCTCAGAGATTAGGGTCAGTGCTATGATGTGAAAGGCAACTGATTAGATGCTACTTTGGTTTAACAATTATGTACTGATTTATTCATGTTTCAAGTTTAAAAACATATTATCATTTTTTACTTTCAGAAACAAAACTATGTATCTTGAAATCCCACAGGTTTCTATAAGAGGATAGCTATTAGAAGTAAATAAAAAACAAAAATGAACAAACTATTTAAAAGATAATCCTATGTTATGGATTGTAGTCAGAAACTTGAAAATAGATTACCAATTCTGTAAAGGTTAATAGTGGTAATTGCCAACTGTATTGATGGGCTTGCTTTTGCCATAGTAATTCTTTAGGTTTGGTTAACACAGTGTTGTGAATAACAAAAATGATTGAATTTTTGCAGAATTTTCTCATGTATTGAAGCTTAAGTGTTTTCAAATATCTTGGCCACAAATATTTCTGCCAACTGCTTCTCTCCCTTCAGTGACAGGTACCATTCTTAGTTCTGATCTCTCTAGGTCTTAATATGAATAGATTCATGTGGCACTCTTCAGATCTAGTGTTCCCTGAGCATTCACACATACCCAGATATTTTCACTTATGAACAGAAATATTTTTTTTTTTGCTTTACTGTGTTTTTTTCCCATTCTGAATGCTGCTACAAATATTTCCCAAGTCAGATGTCCCATTGCATTACCTCTCCTTGTTTTACCATGCCAGCAGCTTTCCATCTTCTATCTCATCAGAAACAGCCTTTTAAAGTACTTTCTGAGTTTTCCCCAATTCAGTGCTTATCTCCTGCTCTTTGTCAGGAGATTAAGTGCACATTCATTTAACTAATGATGATTACTTCCATCAGCACAGAGTGGTTTTGGCTATTCTTCCACACATAGTGCCTCAACAAAAATTAACTCTGCTCACATATTGTGAGTGTGATTTCGTGCTAGAACTGGACTAATCTAATGGTGAGCTGCCACTGAAAGGTTCAGGTACAGACCTTCTCCTCATCTATACAATAACAGGTAATTTACTTAATACACACAGGGTAATTTGCTGAAACCTCTTGAGGAACTTTACATTTTGAGGTATTTACACTAACCTAATTGAAAATTTACCTTGCAGCAGAAATGGGTGTAATGGCCTGAAATTTTTGTTCTTAAGTTTATGATGTTATAATTTTTCCCTTTTTTGACCTCTATTTGTTGAAAATCTTGTTGTTGCTACTTGACTTGAGATTAAGTAGTGTTCATAAAATATAACTGTATATTTTAAACATCAGTTTTTTCACTCTTCACAAATAGTTTGAAGAGCTATGTTACAAATTCCAGTATTTATTAATATCCAGTATATGTATTAATTCCTATTATAGGGGCTGACTTCACAAATGAATTTTTCTCCATTGTTCTTTTGTCTGACATTTTGACTTGAAGACCCTGGTAACATTTGCATAGTCCATTCACAGCCTACTTGCTGTCAGTGTATCATGATGTTGTCCCACAGATTTCAAGTCCTTCATTCCCCCCCTCTCTTCTCACACTGTTGGGGTTTTTTTGTGCCCAACACAAGAGTCAGTATTGAGATGCTTCCTAATGAAAGAATTTGTGTAATTTCCAGGAGATTCTTTCATGAAGATTGTTTGGGTACTGAAGATTGGCTACCACAATTAAGTAACTCAAATTAACTGAAGGCAAGATTACTTGAGATTCAGCTCAAGTTTGTGGCTCAAAGTAAATGGTTTCTACAAGCTGAAGTTACTCCTAACCAGAGTTGAAATTTTCTACAGAGTTGGTATTTTCTACAAATTTTTATTTAACTTGAAGACTTTCTTTTGACATTGCAGACATGTCAAGGCTAAACTCAGTTCAATAATTTCATCATTAAACATTTATTTTAAGTTAGGTTCCTTCCTTTCCAGTGTCAGGAGACCAGTCTTCCTGGGCTAGCACAGACATTTTTGAATATCCCCCTAAGTGAACATTAGCAAGGAATGAATGAGAAATTAGACATTTTGATGTTTTGAAGAGACTGAAGGCAGACAAAATACAGTGTAGTGAGGATTTTTATGAAGGAGCACCAAGGCCTCTACTGGATAAACAAATCCAAATCACTGAGATGAAAGCCTAGTTCTGGAAATAAATGAGGGCTTTTTGTTTGTCAGGTTTTATATATTGTAGCCTGCCCATTCTGGGAACACATTGTTTTGAATTGGTTTAGGTAGAATTTGCTATTTCTTAAGCAGAGAGATTACCATGAACTGTTTATAGCATTTAACAAAATAATTCTTTCTGTAAAAGAAGATTTTTTTCCTGACATGTCTCTGGAATGCTGTCATCTGTTACTTTCCCTAACACATATAAGAGGAATGAGCAGCTAACATGGACTATTCGAAATCAAGCTAAAGAAGCCAAACCCTTTTTCTTCACATGGGTGTTCATATTTTATGTTAAGACCAGTTATCTTCCTGTAATTCTTACTGGCTTACTGAAGCTTCTCTAAAGAAGATTAAATTTTCTTACAATGGTGAGATGCTATGTGCTTTGATAAGGAAATGCTTCTTTTCTGTGAGTCAGTTGTTAGTAATACAACAATTATTTGATAATATTTCATTCACAATGGCATGCTTAAAATAGTTGCTGCCAATTCATTTTTAAGAAAATAATTACTTGTTTCTAACATCCCTAAAGAAATAATTATGTAATAAAAAAATTACATGACTGACATATTCGTTACCTATAATAAGTGTAAGTATTCCTTGAATTTTTAAGCAATTTTGTAGGGTTTTATATTTAAATATTGAAACCTATTAAAATTGCCCATGGAGATTTGTGGGAGAGGTTATCTATGGGGCTCTGCTAATTAATTATGATATATTTTACTTCCATGTGATTTGTCACTACTAGTCCTGTAAGGACTACAGGAAAAATCATTTGTTTAATCTGACTGGGACCTTGTGGCATTTAATTGTAAGCATAACTGTGATGCAATAAATCCAAATGAATTTGGACAGTGATTAACAGGGAGCTCCTTGATATGGTAATGAGATTAAAAAACTGGTTCCTAAGTGTTTCTGTGGATTTCATTAACATTTTTGCAACTAAACAGTTTCTAGGATGAGAGTGGTTGCTTGTTGACCAGTGTACATTACTGGTTGAATGTAACCTTCATGAAGATATTTCTTTGTGTCTATGTAGAATGTATGAATATTTTTATGTATGTGTCTATGTGTGTGTCAATGGAAAATGTACAAAGAAAATAAAATACAGAAGATTTATGCTGCATTTGTATACAATGAGCCAAACAAAAATACACCACAGAGTTAACCTTATTATTACATATATTTAGAAAATTCTTAAGTGTACTAGTGAACTAATCACAGATATGTAGTTCCTGCTGTGAAAGCTTATTATCTACGACACCTGCAAATATTTAGACATCTGCATAGCTTTACTACTGTGAGTAGTTCTACTGACTTTGTTTATTTGTTTTTCATATTTGTGCCCAAATTTGTCATTACATGGCACATTTATGACAAAAAAGGAAGGAAAAAAATCAGAAGTTTTATATGGTTATTCAGAAAATAGACAGGTTGATCCTTTCAGGTGCTGTGTTTGTCTCATTGCTAGAAAGCTGAAGTTTTAAAGAATATATTTATATTTTTGGTATTTAGCAGAATTATTGCAAAACTATAGAGAAGAAAATGAGTACTTCCTGTAAAAGCATCAAACTGCTACTGGACTTCAAGGCAAAGGAGTATTTTCTTTGTTTAGTCTTGCAACTCCTCTCCTGCTTATTTTAGTCTGTTTCCAAAACTTGTCTCATCTTCCTCTGTGCTGATCTTTAAATGGACTTGATATCATCTCCAATTGTTTGTCATCTTTATTTTCTTTATTTTTTTATTACTTTTATTGCTGAAAAAAAAAAAAGTTATTTATTGGAAGAGCGAAAGCCCCATTTTTTGTAACCAGCATTCAAGTAGCAATGGTGCATTTTTCATCTTCTGCCCTTGGAAAATGCTCTTCTGTGTTCTAGAAGGACAAATGGTTCAGCTTCTCCAGCTTCTCTGTTCCTCAGCATTAGGATTGTTAAACAGAGGTCACAGTCCCTTGTCACCAGTAGAAATGAGACTGTGCCACAAAATAGAGACCTAGCAGAGGTTAGAGTTTTGTGACTTAAGGAACAAGCAAGTCTTGAATTTGAGATTTGCTGCCACCCTTCCATGTGTTACATTTCCCTTTAGGCTCTAGCTCAGGGAAATCTTTGCTGTGAGACTCATGGTGTTTGGGTGCCTGCTCATCTGTTTGTTACAGGAAAGGAGGGTAATGCAGTTCAGTGGGAGCAGGAACCACTTAGTAGAGCTTATCTCTTAGGGGATGCTGCAAACATCCAGCTGCTTTATCTGCCTGTGTGCTGGGGTTTCTGCGTGGAGCTCAGCCTTCTGCTGACTCTGCCATCCACAGCCAGCACACACTCCAGAGGAGGTCTGTTTGTGCTACCATGTTAGTTTGTGCACTGCATTCCTTGCACCCCTTATTCTGTGTGTCAGTCACTCCCTTGGCTCCCTCTTGTTTGTGCTGTTCCATGAAATCCTGAGAGAAGGAGCTTCAGTGTGTCTCAAGGCTGTTGTGATGGCAGTCCTGTCACCAGCAGAATACAGGTTTCTTTTTTCTGTTTGCTAGCAGTTATTATGGAGAGGCCTTTGAGGCATCTAACCCTCCCACAGCTGCAAGGCAAGACCCATGATGTGAGTGGTTTAGCTACTTTTGTTTTGGTTTTAATCTGGATTGCAACTTTATACTTGGATTGATTTTTATCTTTGGGGAAGAAAATGTAGATTGTTTTACTAACAATGGGTAAACATTCATACCACAAATGGTGATGTGACCTATATTCTGTTGCTGTCCCCCATGCAGAGCTCTCTTTGCCTTCAGTGGAAACCCAGATGTAGAAATGACGGTGGGAACTGGCCACAGGCAAAGTTGCATTTGTCTTGTAATGGGCTGGGTTAGAATTTGCAGTGGGCTCCCATGGCACTGTGATGCAACAGATTTATTCAAATCAGTAAATGAAGAGTTTTACTCAACTGAATATCAGGAGGTATTGATTGTATAGGACATTTGCTGCCAGGTGCTCTCTGCGGAGAGATTACTGCAGCTGCAGCTGCCTGGGTCGCTGCGTAGTTTGTGTTGGAGAAATTCATCAGCCAAGGTTGGGCTATCAACAGCTCCATGCCAGCTGAGGTCTTGGTGCCTAAAGAGGTGAGATTAGACACATACTGATGGTAGTGCTAAAATCTGTAACTCAGCCATGTTTAGTAGTGGTCAAACAGCCAACACTCATTGTTTTGATTACAGCCATTTATGTAATGCGATCTTCTTTGCAGTGACATCGCCGTCGTTATTTCAGGCTGTCTGCAAGCTCAAGAGCGTTGGCATATCTTTGCAAATGGTTTCCTTTCATGGCTAGGAAGGTTTTCCTTGTGACCACAAGAGTCAGAGACACATCTCTGAAGAAAGCTTAGATGTTGCAGTTAAATATTGCAGCAAGAGTGAACACTGCATCAAATTCTGTGTTATCATGGAATATGCAGAACTGTGTTCAAAGGTTGCACAACAACTGTAGTCTAAATGTGGGGTTTTTTCTTTTTTCTGTTCAGAGACATATGATAAAAGTGCTATGAGCTACCTAGACCTCAGAGTTGCCTAATAGCTTGTGGGAGCAGCTACTTGCCAATTTTAGAGCATCAGTCTATCTGACTTAACCACATGTAGACTTACTGGCAGGTCTACTCAAATCAGTGGTGTAATTATTTACTTCTTAAAGAGAAAACAGGCTTACATTATAATGACCTTACAATAACTTTCAGTTTTATGTGGAGAAAAATAAACAGTTGTCATTTCCTTGTTATTTTGAGGTTTGAGCCTTTACCACAAAGGTTTTAAATATTTACTAACTGCTATGTTCTCTGAAATTTCTCTCTTTTAAAATACAATGAATTTATTCAAGAAAATCTTTCTGCTGCACCAAACATCACAATCTTGATTATAGAATTTAAACTATATATTATAAATCAATATCTTTCTCCACTATTTTTCTTGTTATTACTTGAATTTTAGTTCATTTAGAATGTTTATTTTTACTATTTAAGCTGCCACTTAAAATTTCAAAATACAAAGGCTTTTTTAAAAAAAAATTGTGATATAGCCCTGTTCCTAGGAAAAAAAGTACTTTTGGCATTGGAAGAAGAAATAAGTTTGCCAGTCTCATATCTGAAAAATAGTTTTGCATCAGAATGCTCCCCAAGAGTTTAATTTTGTTGATAGCAAGGAAAACTGAATAATGAAGTGTTTACTTTTTCTGTTCTGTTAATGTTGTTGGTTTTTTTTAATATGAAACAAAGAGGAGAGTGTGTTGTCATTTAAACAAATATTAATTGCTCTCTCTTTTTCCTTCCTTGCCTGACATTGATGATTTTTAACTCCATTTTTCCTTTTACACCTTTTTGAGTATTTCTGGTAGTTACTCTGAGATCTTGAGCACTCAAAGGACATTAGAAAGACATGAAGCAGTAATTTGGCTACTGTGAGGGAAGGCAGCAATTCTTGGGCTGTAGCAGGGCACTAATGGTTGGGTGGATCTGACTGTAGGAATTATTAACTTCAGAAGTATATTTATAAAGCAAGAATTGCATCAATTTCTAGTTTCTTCTAAATGTATGATTCCTGAACCTTGTAAGTAGTGATGCTTTTTCCTGGGAAATCACCCATTTTTATTTCAAATGAGAACAGAAAGTTGAAATATCCTTTTTTTTTTTTTTTCTTTTTCACTGAAAAAGAAGCTCTGTAGACTTTTGTCTTGGAAACACTAGAATGTTTTGGGTTGTTTGGAAATCTTGAAATTAAGCTTTCCAGTGTTGCCAAATACTGTTGAACTATTTCATTCTGGTTAGAACTTTATTTCCCAAATTTCTACCTGGCTCTGTGGTAGTTACATGGATAATGTGGAGTCTTGCTGCTGGAGCACTGAAGGAGTTTGGCTTCCTGACAATGGAGTTCCATGATCCATCACATCCACTGATCCAATGGCAGAGTTCAAGAGAAGACCTTGGATTCAACCACTTTAGTTGGGTCTGGCAGAGAAAATGTCCCTGTGGAGCAGTTGGCTCATCATGTCCAAAGAGTCTAGACTATGGGAGAGAAACTGTGAGCTCTTCCAAAAGTTTTGGAGAGTTTGTCTGATTCCTGCCTGTGCCAGATGAGGAATGCTCACACATATTTTGCCATCTCTGCTGTCATGATGACAATACCTCTAACAGGAAAGCAGGAGCCTTAGGAAGATACACAGAGCAAGAAAGGTGGGAAGCTGTCAGTAGCATCTTAAATCATTTACCATTCAGACCTATTCTCAAGATATTGTTGGATAAAAATTCTCTTTTCTCTGCTACTCCTCCCATAGGAAAATGAGAGCACAGTAGCTCAAGCTAAAGTATCTGAGTACCAAAATGAAACTTTTAGTTTTGCTTCAATGCCTAGTCTGTTTTAGCCAAAGATTAAATTAAGGCAAAGTTAAAAACTCTCAGTAAATTTCATAGCTGGCTTAGCACAAAGAGCTTCACAGTATTTGGAGTACTGTGGTATAGATGAAATTTAAATCGTATTTGCAAATTATAGAATTGAAATAAAATCTTCAAACTTCAAAAACCATATGCCTTCCATTACCCCCCAACGCTGCAAAAGCAAAGGCTCCTCCTCATGAGAAACGGTGTGTCCTGGCTTTGTGAAGTTTCAAAACTTTTGCTAAAATAGTACAAAAGTACTTGCTAAACATACAAGAAATCATAAAGAGTTTATTTACAATGCTTGATTTCCTTTTAGTCTGGATCGTCATTGTTTTTTCCTGAAGTGAAAGTGACAAGTAAATAATAGTAAAAGTTGATGGGGAGAAGATAACAGCCCTCTTTGTGGTGGTGTTGTGTATTATTGTGTTGTGGATTGATCACAGGTAATGCTCTTTTGGGCTGGGGATGGAGGTTGAAAGTAGAAACTTCCTCCTTTGCTTTTGTCATCACACCTTCTCAGCTCATTATCCAGTTGTGTGAACTCAGAGTTGTATTTTTGGAGCCCCAGATATTGCTCTGTACATTTTAGGATCTCAGTATAGGTCAAGAAGTATATGCAGTGTACTAAACTGGGAATTGTGGGGTGGGTGGCTGTTTTGGTCTTGGTAATAGAAAATGCAAATCATTTTGGGTGGGGAAGGTAGGTATATTTTTGTGCAGAGCCCAATACTAAGAAGTAAATATTTACCTTGGAGTGATAATGTCATGTTACCATGCTATTTCATTGTAGGAATAAGTAAAAGGTTAATGTTTGCTTTTCAGTTACCCTCCCCAGAGCTTTTAATATAATACTGTTTTAAATCCTTATTCATATCATAAAAAGGCAGTTTTCGCTTTTTACAGAGAAAAAACCTCAAAGACAACAGCAGTTCAGGCTTCTCTCAAGGCTCCAGCAAATGCCCATCCTGCAAGAACAGCCTCTAACACTCCCCTTGTTGGTGTTTGTTGTCCTCCTACCTAAGATAGCTCCTCTCCCTCAGCTATTGGCATGGCTGCCAGAGGAAGGAATTTTGGTGGTAGTTTTTCTGATAGGGACTTCAACTGGAAGTGGATTTCTTCCTCAAAGGCTTGTCACTCAGCAGTAACTTGTGCCCATTTTTACCTTTTTTTGGTTTTTGCTGTTGTCTTGTTGAGGCCTAATGCAGAATCCTAATGCTTATTTTGTAGATCCTCACCTGCCTTTGTAGTTATCTGCACTGTAACAAATGACTGAACCAAATTCGTCTTCAACAAAATTGAACTTGATACCTTTTAGACTTGCTCTGCTTACAAAAATGAGATGAATTTAGGGTGTGCCAGTCACGATTAGAAAAGATACTCCAGCTGTATTACCTTATTAGACACACTTCTTTCCTGCCCACAGAAGACCCTGCGTGGTCAGTCGTCTTTGCAGCTCTCGCGAGCGATTTGCCCTGTCTTTTGACAGAAGTGGAATTTTATTTCAGGTGACTTAATCCTGGAGTCTTGGTAGAAGGTGAGAATAACGATAGAGTCTGGTCTCTGACCTTGTCAGTGCTGATAACCCAGGCTACACATTCAGATTTCAAGCAAAGGAAAGTTTCTGTCAGTAATCCTGAGGCTGATTTCCACAACTTCCTTGACAGGAGTATTGAGACAAGGAAGCTTCTAAAAACTTCCGTGGAACAATGCTGAAAGATAAAGCTATCTGCAGGGGAAAAGCTTATAATGAGGGTGAATCCCAGCATGGTGAGGGCAGCAGATAGTGATCTACAAAAAAACCAATAACAATATTGCCAAAAGCAATGGATGGAGGGTGTTACTGTGTTTTGGCACAAGACAGGGTAACTGGAAGTAAACCAGGAGCAGATTTTGTGTGCAGAGCTAGTCAGGAATTGTTATATTTGTGTACAATGTTTATTTGCTAAGCTTTATGGTCAACTTCATTACTCTTCATTTTATTCATTATTATGTCACTGAGCAGTAACTTGTTAAAAGATTAAAAGTTCCAATTGGTTGCTCATGCCTAAGGTATGTAAATGCTTTGCAGCTCCAACAGTAATTTACTGACATTCTGGCAATTTGCACTTAAATAGTTTATGCACCCACATATACTTGCACACCAGCACAGTGCAAGTCCATAAATTAGCTGAGGTTAAAGGGCCTGATCTCACAGTCCTGATGCACACAAATATCTCTCTTATTTTTGTTTGGACTTGACCAGTTTAAAATGTCTGTTAGAAAAGTCCTCAGAGAAGAGCAGTGGCTTTTTCACAGCTAAAACCAAACAAAGCTCCTGTAAAATCCAAGGTGCAACAGTTAGTATGGGGTTTCTTTTGATCAAAAATTTCATAGAACCAGCTTTTCAAAGAGATCACCAGTGTTTATACATGTGAACAAATACACATATGTGAACACACAATCATAAGTGTAGATCTCCATTATACATACATTTTCAGGCATATAATTTTAAATCAAATTTTACCCTTCCCATGCTCAACACGTTCTTCTAATTTGCATCTAGCTTTACAAATACTGCTTGTGAATAGTGATAATTCTTCTGTTAAAAAATTGGGTTTTGATATCATGCTGCCATGTCCTCAAATGTAGTACAAATGCTCACATTATGAATGTTTATAGGCAGCAGATTCATGAGCACAAATTTATTAAACACTGCCTTGAAGTCCAGAATAAGGTGTCAAACACTTAAAGTAATTATTCTCTCCTAAGAAAACAGATTATTTCCTCAACCAGACCTGCAAAATCATGCAGTACAGTGTGAACTTGGATAGTGCAAGGCTGGTATGACACTGCAGCCTTTTCTCACAGAGCTAAATTACAGATTTGGCCATAAAAGCAGATTTTTCAAAATTGATGAAGTGCTTTTATTCAGTTTACTGGCCTTTATATGGGCCCCAGGTGTTCCTCTCATTGGAATTTAAAAAAAAATAACAAAACCACTTTGTTATTTGAAACGAGACAGAGATCAGGTCTTGTAAAAGATTTTGGAGATTACTATAACAAAGATGTGTCTTTAAAAAAAATGAAAATTACTTCCATTGACAACTGTTTAATTTCGTGACTTCACAGCATTGGAAGTAGAAAATGAAATATATTTGTATATTTTGCTTGGTGTATAATCATACATGGTTCTGTTTCTTTACAAATATGGGATGAAGTCCTGTCATAGCCATCCTGTAATGGAAGAAATAGAAATTGAGTAAAAGAAAAGTGAATTACGCAGGTTTTTTCTAACAAACTTCAGAAAACAGAAAGTTTTTAATGACTTGCAAATTTCTTAATTTATTAATTTTTTAATTAAAAGTTTTTAATTTTTATTACCTAATACTTATTAATTCTTACACTGAATATCCAACTGAAAATATTTTACCACCCTTTATGAGCACAAAATTTCTTGCACCCAGTAGAATCAATCTGCTTATAACCATGTTAACCTACTGATGTGTGATAGTTTAGCTTTACAGGGATGAATAATACCTTTGGATTCCATCACCCATTATTTTCCCCAAATTTATCAGCCAATCTGATAAAAAATTGTCCTATCCAATACTGCTTTACACAAATTTACACAAATTCTCTCTAGAGGCACTTCTGGGGAGTGAAGCTGTGTTGTTTTGGGGCTGCATCAGAGAGAGAGCAAGGTGCTTCATTTTGTGCCTTCTGCCATTGTTTTATGTTTCTGGAGTGTCTCTTCAATACAAGGATTTTCAATGAGCAAATTACCACTCTGAGGGCAAAAGCCATAGTCAGCTTCTCTTGTTTGTTTCTCAGAGTGTGATACTTCTTTATGGTCTGTTGTACTTGCCAAGGTTAGGTTGACTTTTTCCTACATTAACTGGTAAACCAAAAAAATTGGCAGTTTTTATTTACCAAGTAAATGTGGCAATTTGTGGGTTTTGAATGAGGAATTTGAATTTTGAATGAGGAGGTTGTTTGCTTTTTTTTCTTTTTCCTTTTCTTTTCCTCTTAAGTGTAGTAGTTCAAATGGTGTCTTTTTCCCTCTGCTCTGCCTACTGGTAGTTTGGAAAAGAAGATAAAAGTGCAAGACCTAAAGAGGTGGCAAGGAGCAACAACATTATAATGTCTTTTTTTTTCTAAAATTATCAAAGTTTCTCCTTTTGACTTACAGAGGCAGAGAAGATTGTCAGTCTCCCCAGAAGATAAATTTTTTCTCTCTGATAAACTCAGAGACCATTTCACATAAACTAATAGTGACTGTCAGGGGATGAGGTTAGATGAGAACCAAGCACTTTTTTTACTGGCATGTAAAATAACTATTGAAATCCTGAAGTCAGTTGTGAAAATGCCAGGGATTTTTTGGAACCAACATAAAGCCCTCAGGGATTTGTGGCAAGAAATGATTCTGCACTGGTCAGTGAAATACATGAAAAGTTTTGACAGTCTTCTGCATGTGGATTTTCCATTTGTCTATAAGCAGAATTTTTCAGAGAAAACAAAGCCAGAAATATGTCTGTCATTTATTACCATGCAAAATAACATAAAGGAATGTGAAACCATCAGAGATTCCTGAGAACTGAAGGTCCAACCAGGCTGTTACTTCTGATTTGAAGTTAGTAATCAGGTAGATTTCTCAGATGGTCTCTTTTATCCTAACTCTGTTTTCCTGTATTTAATTCTTTATGCCTAGGAACTGGAGGCAGAATTTCTGTCATTTTTGGGGCTGATGCAGCTATTCAGCTGCAATTACAGGCCGTGGGATTTGGGAAAAGAGGAAGCATTTTTTGTTTGTAGGGAATAACTTATTTTTAGTAAATGAGAAATGTAGAAATGAGCTACCTTGTAGAAATGAGCTACTTTTTGTTTTAAAAAGAGCTGTAGAAGACCACTGAAATGCAGCCAGACAAATTGGTGGTACTTCCATGTTACCACTATCAGTTGTTAGTAGCTACAAAAAATGCTTGTGTTTCTGCTCTCTCCCACTCTTCTTTCCCTGCCATATCTTTCCATCTTACAAGCATTCGTACCCACAGTCTTTCCTTTCTTGAACAGAAATGTACTGGCTTTTAGTTTCCCAACTTTAAATTGATTAGACCACATTAATTTTTAAACAAGTGTCACATATCCTTAACCAAGCACTAAAAGGTTGAGAAGGCTTCACGGCGTAAAGCCCGATCCAAAACTCAGTGAGAAGAATTCTAAAAATGCAGGCTGCCCTTCATTAGCCCTCATGATATCTCCTGACAGGCAGTGTGTGCGTGCTCTGCCATGCCAGGCCAGGGCAGGACCAGCTGCCATGCACCATTTACCCTCTGTCAGCAGCTTCACTCGCCGCCCGGGCAATACTGCACACACGAGTCTGTCACGCGTCAGCATCAATTAGGCTCAGCGTGCTGCGCTTGGGAAAAGCAGCAGCCCTGCTTTTAACCATTTGATTTCCCCCCACCTACCCCAGGCATCACCTGACTCCCCAGGAGAACGGTTGGTTTTGGCAGAAGTGTGGTCGTGGCTGTTCTGGCAAACAGCAGGTTTGTTTGAAAGTAATGCACTGGTTCGGGTGAGCTGGCTTCGCTGCGAGGAGTTTGGTTTATTGGTACTATTATTTAAACAGGGAAGTTAGATACAGCCTGTGTGCTTCCAACCCAGTCAGATTTCCCTTTCACCTGCTGTGAAGAAGTGTTGATGTCTGTCTGTCTGTACCTGAGCGCACACACACACACACACACACACAGATTGTAAGCTTTAAACTTATCACAAGGCCAAGGTGCTAAAATATTTCATTAAAACTGGATCTTGCTGTATTATATAGTCAAGATGTTTCCAGTTTTCCAGTTGTAGATACGTCCTTGCATTGTTGTCTTTCTGGGCATTGTTGTTTTGAATTGATTGTTGCTAAAATTCCTCCGACTTTGTGAGAAACCAACATGTGTGGTCATGCCTAAATCTGAGTCACTATTTTGTGGCTTTTCACTGCTGTTACCAAGGGGGTGGGGAGCCAGAAGACCACCCATGGTGTGTCCTCGTCAGGCAGCGTGGTGAGCAAATGGGTTCAGTGATGTGCAGTGAGTGCTGAGGGAACAACCTCTTCTGGCAGAGTATTCGAGCACTTCCCTCCTTCCCCCCCTCCCCAAAATACAGCTCCTTCCTCCGTGTGAGTATAGAACACCCATGACTATTTATATAATAAAAGAGCTACTGTGTACTTTAGTGGATAGTTGAAGACATTTTCACAGGTCTGTATCCACATGGGATTTATGGAGACTTATAGGCCTGGTCAGTTTGTAAAATCCTGATAGCCCAAGAGAATGTTGTCAGATGTTGGTAACAAGACAGTGTTTGAAAGGAATCAAAACAATATAAATCCTGTGAGATCTGTGGCAGCAGGATGGGTTCTAATGGAGAGGAAGACAGGGTCGACCACCACACAAGAGAACAAGGAGAAGAAAGTGTTTTTTCTCTTTCAAGCTTGCAGCACCAGCAGGGGTAAGCAGGTTTCTAAAAAGAATCTCATCAGCGGATCAATCCAGTGTAACAGATGGAGTGCACAGATATTGTCTATCAGATTTCCATTGCATGTGGCAAACAAATACATTGTTGCAACTGTTAGCAGCAAAACTTTCCCTTTTTTTAACATCATAATTACCAAGAGTTGAAAAGAGCTGTGGGTTAATGATTTCCTAACAATAACTATGGGGGGTTTAGGGGATAGCGACTTCCCCAAGGAATACATTAACAGGAGATATAAAGTCTCTGAGCATCTTGAATGCAGGGGTTTGGATCTGCAGAAATAACTGCCTGTAGCAGTGCATTTTGAAAAGTGTAAATTTTCTGGGAGAGGGGACAGGACTGGATCTTCATCTGCTGCAGCTGGCAGGTTTGCATTGAAGACAGAGGGGGAAAACCAGTCCTTACCAGCTAAAACTTTTGAGCTTTGTTGCCTTTGTCAAACCATTTTTCAAACCATTTGGGATGTCTGATAATGGTTCCGTGTATGCACAATTGCAGGCAAGGTGTGAGGCTATGAATTAATTTCCCAGGGTTATTAATATTGCTGGTTTCATTTAGAAGTTAGTTTTGTTCAATTGTTGATGTAAAAATCAAAGTCTGTGTGCAAATGTTATAGAATTGTAGAATGGTTTAAGTTGGAAGGGACTTTTAAAGATCATGAAGTCCAACCCCAAATATGTCATGGAGTCTCAGAATCTTCTGCACTGATTCATTGATCCTGGAACAGGGAGGATGAAAGTGAAGGAATGAATGTATGGTATTCTTGGTGTTGGTTTAGAAGGATGGGTATCAGGGATTAAGTGGTTAAGCTTTTAATAAGAACATGTTACAGCTGGTTTTTGTAAATAACAGTTGTTGGGCCTAGTAAATAGTTAAGAATGAAGAGACCATGGTTTAGTTACCATTTGGTCACAGCAAGTATGGACAGGTAATTTGAAGTTTCTCTAGGCTCAAACCACATGAGTGACAGGGTGGGTTAGTTCTGTGAACTAACTGGGAAAGGACTGGACAGATTTGAAGGCACAATTCAGTTGCCCAGTGATACAGAGCTGTGGCCACTTGAGATGGCACAGGGCATCTCCCATCTTTTTGCCAATCCAAAGGAGCACAGGTCTCCCAGAGATCCTTTATCTGTAAGACTGACCCCATTGAGGGTGTCTTGAATAATATGACTGTTGGCACCAGGGTAAAAGAATCAAGACCTGGTTCTTGACAGAATTATTTCAGTTCTAGATCCACTATGAAGCTCCTCATTATTGTGCATAAAGCTTCCCAGTCTTTCCATGCCTCTGTTTCCCAGCTTGTCAAGGAGGCTGTTTAAGGCAGGGACTAACTTTTTATCCCTTGGATAAAGTATGATTGACCTAGTTAGACTGAATTACTACAGTTAGACCTCACTGAGGAGGTTTGAGAGTGATTCTGCTCCGAAGAAACCAAGTGTCCAACCAAAGAATTATCACATCTACCTTGACCTCAAGTATCGTCGAGTTTCTGGCTAGCATTGTTATTCACAGTGTTTCTGATCTAAGAGGTTTAGCCACAGGAAAGAAGGATTTTGAAGTGAAAAGTGCAAATGTTTACACAGTGTCTAAAACAACAGAATATATGCATTTTTCAGCAAGTATTACACTATTCAATATTTTTAACTCATGCTCTAAGCTTGCTGAATTTCATCAGTACTTGAGCTACCTCAAATTAAAATTGCATTCAGAATCATCTTTTATAGAAAGCCCTCACCCCAAAGCATTTTTTCATTTCAGTCTCCTCTTTGGTTCTAGGAATTCTAAAACAAAATCCAAAATAGCATTTACACCCTTGCTTCCTCCTAAAAACCTCATGTCCTTCTGGGCCTCCTTTCTTTGCACACTAACCCTGTAATTCTAGCTCTGCAGGAGCTCTGGTGCCTTTATGGTATCATAACCAGCCTTTACATGTCTGTCTAGCTACTGAATAACCTTGCTTCTGGGAAGAAATAACTACACACCCAGCCACACCACCCACCCTTTATATGCCTATTAATTGAACCCTGCCTTCCTTTTGTCTCCCAAAAGAATGAAAGTTAGCACCTTTGAACACCTCTTGCCCCAAGAAAAAATATTTGCCTTGTTTTCTTTCTTACCCATAAAGTATGAGAGGGATGTGGAAATAGGCAGATATTCACCTAATACTCAACAGTTCTTGTCACAGCCCTCAAAGTAGGAATGTGAGGTGTGCAGAGAGCATCTTGCAACCACAGAATCACAGAAGTACATAAAAATATCTCTTTTGGGATGCATTATGGGGTACTTGCCTTGCCTTTAAGTGCTGTGGATCATGCCCACTTTCATGTGCTCTTTCATGCCCACTAACCTGTGAAGTGTGATGGTGTCAGGACACCTGGGCTTTATGTAAATGCAGAGAACCCTACTGAAGGCACAGGCAAACCTGCAATGTATGTAAAGGAGGGCTGAGAGGGCCCTTCTGGAATTAAACATTCTTGAATAGAAGTTGTGCTTTTTCAGAAACTGCCTCTGTGGAGACACGAGAATTAGTGATAAGTGCCTTTGGTGAAAATCCTTGTCCATCCACCTGGCAGGGCAAAAATTCCTTGCTGGAGGCCAGTGTGTTTGGAGTGCTTAAGTGAGCTTGATAAACTGTACTACTACATGACAATGTCATTAGGGACGTAAATAAAAGAGTTTCAGGAAAACCATGATAACAGGAATCATAAATTAACAGTCAGGTGTTGGCAGAATTTCACCAAAGGAAGTAAGTGAACTGTGTGTGGTATTTATGGATAACATGTATATATGTAAATATGCATTATGTTGTGAGTGAAAGGTGAGCAAGTAGGCTTAGCATGGAGGGGTTGTTTTTTACCAATTTAAGTAAGGTTTGGTCCTACTAATATAAATATTTATTCCTGAATGGCTTCGAAAAAATGAGGATACAAATTTAGCAAATATTTCTAGAGAAGCCAATGTGATTATGGAAGTGAATTTGACTGAAGGTCAAGAAAGAGCATTAGCATTTTCAGGTAGAGTATGCTGCTTCTGAAGTAAATTTTGATATATCATAGCCAGACATCTACCTCCTATATCTGTTTGCCTCAAATCAGATATTTAGTTACCTAGTAATAGTGCATCCAATTATTCTCAAGGAAAAAAAAAAAACCTACCATTTATGAAACAAAAGGTTATTTTGAGACTTAGTAAAGATTTGGCTTAATGAATAACCAAGGTACCATTATGTGTGTACTTTCTTCTGAAATACCATTGAAATAGTAATATTAAGCTCCCTTTGTTCTCATAATCCTTGGTTTGAAATACAAATGGAATTTAAGATGTTAGGTCGGTGGGTTTATTCAAAAAAACTGGAGCTTAAAGGAAGTTATTCAGCAGTGCTCTAGTAGAACATTCCTGTTACAGATAAAAAGCATGTGTACCTTTCCAAACCCATTTTGGGTCTGAAGCAAAGTGTGGTTCAGCTGGAATTTTAAAATGAGGCTATATTAGGAAGCAAATGCCCCCAGTGGAATAGCTTTTTAACAATTTCCATCTTTGCAAACTTTAACCAGTTTACTTTCATTTCAATTGTATAAAGTAGGAAACCCATAATTTTGCAAACAGTCCAAGTGAGATTGAGAAAGCCTAAGAAAATTATTAAAGGTCTCAGAAAAACCAGTTGACCTTGGGGTTCTGTAGCTTCTGGCCTTTAGTAGTTAAACCAGGAATTTTGTGTTTATAGCCTGAGAGTTATAAAGTTAAAAGTACACAGAAGTAAGGCCAGGTCTGTACAAGCATCTTTACTTGTGTAATAACTGTAAATAGTAGGTTGTATTTGTGTGATGGAAATAGAAATCCCATGATAAATGAAGCTGCAAATAATCTGAAATCTCACTGGAAGTGGTTAGCTGGAAAATTAATAACAATTAGAATTTGACAAAGCACAAGTGGCAAATGAGTTGCATTCCTTTTTCCTAAAGGAAGTTGTAGAGGAAATATGAACACCTGATGCAGAAATGTTTGCCAGGTCATTGAGTTCAAGAGAAGGGTCAGGAGACCAGAACAGTGAAAAATTTGGCTTGAATGCTTCATTATGTATATTTCAATGACCTCCAAACAGCTTAAACCTGTGTTCAGAAGTGAAACGACTTATAAACGAAATGGGGGGAAATTACTATGAAACAAGACAACAAGTAGGAAAAGTGAACAAAATTTATCTCTAGTGCAGAGCAACTTGTAAAAGGGAGCATGGTCTAGTGCAGGGTGTGGAGACAGGAGATGATGGGCTCCAATCTGTTCCAAGCCACCGATGCTGTCTGACC
Source organism: Haemorhous mexicanus (assembly GCF_027477595.1). Classification (NCBI taxonomy): domain Eukaryota; kingdom Metazoa; phylum Chordata; class Aves; order Passeriformes; family Fringillidae; genus Haemorhous; species Haemorhous mexicanus. The sequence goes on from NC_082347.1 coordinate 33,797,169, forward strand.
CAGGCAGGTCACTTGACTTCTTTGTGCCTCTGTCAATCCAGCTGGAAAATTGGGTAACAAAAGCAAGACCTTGCTGAAAAACAGATGCTACATCAGCGTTGAGCTGTCCTGGGTAAACAAATTGCAAACCATTGATAGATACCATAGTTAAACTTATATGGGTCTATGGTGTCAGTAGGGAAGAATGAGTGATGTGGGAAAGATCCAGCTGGCAGCGCTGGATTCTTGAAAAAAGTGATTTTTCTCCGAGTTCACAGGTGAAATGAGGAGCTCACAGGATGGACACAAAACTGGCTTGTGTTGGAAATCAGAAACTGAAAAAGACATGGGTGCTTGGAGATGATGCTGCATCAGATCTGGTTTCAAATTGTCCAATGTGTGGGGACAAAAGTGGTCATTTATTCCTTATGGTGAAAGTTTAAGTGTTAAAAGGCTCTCTGGGGGAAGAGCATCCTGTAATTCAGGAACAGATATCATGACGGGGACATCAGAGACTGCCTGTAATTCACTGGTCTTGCCTTAGAGTATTTCAAAGTTTCAAGACCTCATTTGAAATCATACAGCCTTTAATTTATTTTCTTTTTTTTTTTTAATTTCCCATGAATTTACATCTCAGTCTTGGATCTCAAGTCCTTCAGAAACATGCTTTATAGAAGCCAACTGCACAGGCTTTGAAATTAAACTAAATCCTTGGACTCAGGTTTTGTTGGAGATAGAGCACTCTGTTTGAGTAATAGAGCATCAATTCCAGATCTCTGGATTGCAGGAGTATGAGATGGTGACACTTTAAAAATGTTTGGCAGTGTTCTGAGGTGTACAAGAGGAATGTATTAATTTTACTTTTTAAATTGCTTTTTCAATTTGTATAAAAATCTAAAGTACATACATTTGATATGAAAAATGATGTTGATATTTTTATTGAAAAATATCTCTGGGTATAGTATAACAAATAGGCCCCTAGAAATGTGATTCAGAAAATTGAAGTTAATTTCTTGGTTCTGTTAATAGTGAGTGCTTTGCCATGCCATTTTCTTTCTTTTTACCTCCATTTCCCTATTTGGAAGTTAGAAATAAGGATTCTCACCTCTTTGTACAAAGCTACTGATGAAGAACATCAGATAGGAATTAGAGTGAAAGCAAAGCTTGTGTTGTTCACATTTCATTGCAATGAACTAGGAAGCAGCCTTGTGTTATTCATTTTGTTGTGTTGTTTGTATTTTTGTCCCACTGACTGATGTGCTCTATGGCAAAAGGAAAAGAGCAGCTACATGTATGCTCCTCAGCTGGAGAAGGAAAGATGTTGACTACACCACCAGCATACTTGACTTTTTCTGGCAAAGCTACACCTTAGGGGCAATTCTGACGGTCTTGAGATACTTGCTCAGCATGAGTTTTACCACATTTAAAGACTTAAATAAACATTCAAAACCTGCTGTTCCATAGTAGCTTGGGATGTATTGAAAATAGTTGTTCTTTGGCCTTTCTGATACTTGGGAGGAGATAAGGTTGGCTTGAAGACTCCAAGATTCTTAGAAAGGTCTTGAGCAGAATGAGATACTGTGTGCATCCTAATCTGTGAGTCTTAGGGTGGCAGGAAGGAGAAATATTGAAAATATTGAAATATTTTGGAAGGAGAAATATTGAAAAGTCACACTAGTATTTAAGTGGGAAAATATTTCCAATAACCCAAAGTGTGGTTTTTTTAGGAGATTTCCAACAAGTCATTAGCTTCCTGTCCTCATACTTAGTCTTGGCAAGGAAACTTTTTTGTTTGGAGATGTGTTATTATGGCAGCAATGGAATTGGAGCAGCATCCAGTAACAATCTCAAAAGCTGTACAGAAAAATGTTAACTTCTCTGGACACAGTAAGAGTGGTGTTTTGTAATTCTGCAACCGTGTCAAGACTTACCTGTCTTGTGGGCTGCTGTGTTGTGGGGTGAATCCCTTTGTTCTGGTCACACAAGGAAGTGTGTATTTTTCCTGAGGACACACTGCCCTGTTAGACAGGCCATGGGAGCATGAAAGGAGTGAAAATTCAGAGGCAATAAATACATTGAGTTCTTAGATTTTTATATATTTATATGTTTTTTCCTGCCTTCAGTATTAAGTCTATTGTTACTTACCCTGCGAATACACTAATGTCTTAACTTGTTGTATGTTGTTTTGTCTAGGATAAAGTTAATTTTCTCTATGGTGGCATGGGAGTGTGTGTTTGGATTTGTGCTGAAAACAGCCTTGATGATATGGAAATGTTTCCACTATTGCTTAGCAGAGTTTACACAGTGTAAGGTTTTTTCTGCTCCTCACCTTGCACCACCAGTGAGCAGGCTGGGGGGGCACAAAACTTGGGGACACAGCCAAGACAGCTGACCCCAAGTGACTACAGGAATATTCCAAGCCTTATGTTATCATGCTCTGCACATAAAGATGGGGGAGGAGAAGGAAGGGAAGATATTTAGAGCTGTGTTCATCTTCCCAAGTGGCCATTGCACACAGTAGAGCCCTGCTGTCCTGGAGATGCCTGAACACCTGCCTGCCCATGGGAGGTCATGAATCAATCCCTTGTTTTGCTTTGCTTGTGTGTGTGGCTTTTGCTTTCCCTATTAAACTGTCTTTATTGCAATCCCTGAGTTGTCTCATGTCTCCTCTTCTGATTCTCCCCCACATCCCATCAGGAGAGAAGTGAGTGAGTGGCTGCATGGGGCTGAGTTGCCAGTTAGGGTTAAACCATGGCAGTCCTCTTTGGTGCCCAGTGTGGAGCTCAAAGGGTTTGAGATTGACCAGAGTATATTAGTTTGACAGATTGACCAGAGTATATTAGAAGTGACTTATATCTGTTAATGGTTGTGGGTCATGATATTGATTCATCTGTTCTTGATATTAGTTTATCTGATCTGCACCATGTGCTTTTTTTTCACTGTACGTGTTAAAGATTGGTGTTGGCTTTTCAGTTTGCTGTGCTCTATAGTGATTAGTGATGTTTTGCCTGGAAGATTTGTTGTTAAAACACTGGCCTAAGCTTAATCTGGTATCAGGGCTCTGTACTGAAGCCACTACTGTATTCTGGGTACTATCTCATGCAGACAAGTAGGAATTGTCATTCTTTTGCTGAAAAAGTTAGTTTTGTTTTGTTTTTGTGGTGGAATTACAGAATGGCTCCTTTGCTATCTTTTTCTGTGCTGTTTTCTCTCTCTTTACAAGACCTTCTCAGTACCTTGAACATCTAGTAGTTAAAATGCTTCTATTGGTATTTCCTAGGAGTAATGCTTTGGTTCTAAGGTTAGCAAGCAGTTTAGGAGTATGGCCCAGGCTTTGTGAGGGGATGGCAATGGATGGCACAGCACGTGAGAATATGGAGAGGTGTCTTGGAGAATTTCTTACCTGCAATGGTCTGAAACAATTTATTGTTTATTCCTGAAAAATTACTGGATCCTGATGAAATTATGGAATACCTGGGGGAAAGAAGTGCTGTGGCCATTCCAAGGAGGTGCAACTTAAAATCATAGAATTCTTAATGCTGGAAAAAACCTTTTAAGATCATCAAGTACAACTATTACCCTAGCATTGCCCACATGTTCACTGCTCACCCATGTCCCCAGGTGTCACATCCACATGTTTTCTGAACTTTTCCAGGGATGGTGAAACTTTTTGCACTGTGCTGGGCCCTGGCCAGCACCTATCAAACACTGCTCCATATTATTATGCAGTCCCTCCTGGGGTCTGCAATAACAAAAACATCTCTGTAGTATCAACACTGTTTCCAGCACAAATCCCAAACACAGTCCATACCAGCTACTATGAAGAAAATTAACTCTATCATAGCCAAAACCAATACAGCATGATGAAGTTCCTAAATGCAGGCAGTCAGAATAAGGTGTTTTTGTAGTTATAAGGCAGCGAGCTGTATTTGGACAAAGAGCTCTGTTCAGTTTGCATCTCTGCCACAGGCATCCCAAGTGATCCTGGTCAAATCACTCTGTCTCTGAGTCTTGCTTTTTATTTTTGTAAGAACTAGGATATCAGACAGTTTCTCCTAGAGATAGTTGTGATCTCTCTGTTGGTTTTCAGCTGTCAGGGTCTGGAGTGGGCTTTATCCAAGTATATTTTGTGATACCTAGGACACTTTTGCTCCTATTTTGTTCAAGCCTACCTTCTAAATCTTGTAATCCTGTCACTAGAGGAAAATGTCCTCTGTTGGGAGAAATGCTGCCTAGAGCATGAGGCAAATACTGCCTTTGCCAGTGCACCTGGCAGTAACAATAGACTGTGAACTACAAAGGATGACACACTGCAATTAATTTGTGAATGAACTATTCAAGATGCTCTCTAAGTGATTGGGGATGGTTTTGATATCTTTGTATCTTTTAATATCAAAAGGGATCGTTTTAGAATTGGGCTTAGAACAGTTAAAGGGGCAATGATGGGGCTGTGCTCCTGTTGGCAAAACTTACTCTAATTTGCAGTCATTTGTGTCCTGTCCTTCTCAAGCCATCCACAGGGACTCCTATGCTGAGTGCACTGGGCTTATTAGTCTGTCACGTGTTGCCATGCCCTGGGTGACTGTCCATAAGCAGTCACAGCAGAGGTGGGCACTGTGCCATGCAGACATCTCAGCGCAGTCATAGTGCTCTGTCTGTACTGAGGAATCAAATAAATTACAACAACTGGAGTTTTCACTTTGTTCCTAAAAATCACTTCTTGCATAACTAATTGTGTATGGTAAGGAGCTGGCCCTTCCCCTTGTTTCAGTCTGACAGATTGCCACAAGGTGGAATAAAATAGATCACTAACCAGGCATTGCTCTTCCAGGGTGTCACAGGGATGTAATGTGGTTGCAAATGGGGAGGGCAGGTGGTCCAGACAGCTGCAAATGGAAAGGTGTCAGCAAGCCAGTCTTCTATTAAGAAGTGATGCAATTATGAAATGGTTTGAGGACCTCTATATTAACCCATAAAGCAGCAGACACTCTCAGAGGGAATTGCCTCCTCACTGACTTTTGCCTGCTGAGCTTCATTTTCCACCCTTAGTAGAAGCATCTCTTTTGTAATGCATTTCTGTATATTTCTGCCTGTGACAGTGAACTTTGTCATCTGCTATCAGAAAAGTAGTAGAAAGACTGAATGGTATGAAGTTAAAAAGAAAATGTTTGCTGTAATTTCAAGGCACAATAATAATGAGTAGAGACCTGAACTGGAAATAGTCAAACAAACCAGAGACGAGGATATCTAAGCCAGTCTGGAAATATCAACTTGTGCTGAAATGTTTTCTCTCTAGTGTAGGTTTAGGCTGACAAAGCTGGGTAAGTCCATTAGCATTGCCTTGGATGGTCCAGCAGCTGAACTGCTGCGTGGCTCCTCCACAAGGACTTTGTTTCCCAGGACAGTATTGTGGCTGCTGTGAGCATCAGCCCTGTGCTTGCCAGTGCAGAGCAGACAAAGCAAGTACAGCAGAGCATGAATCCTGATTGAGGCAGGAGAGGTTTCATGGATAGGGAACCATTTGGGGTTGCTAAAGTTTCATCAGAAAGATTTAATTCCTGGCTCTGGCACAGTGCTAGGCTCTAAGCTGGCCAAACCCTGTGTCTCTCTCATCCAGCTGAATGAGACAGTGACACTTGTCTCCCCAGGGGAAGGCTATTGAGACCTTTGGCTGAAAGTCATCCTGCAAAGCAGGGGTGTGAAACTGCTCATGTGCTGATATGTGAAGTTGGCTGTTTGGCCCTTAGCCAGACGTGTACATAAGTCCCTTTGGAGGCAGCAGGACTTAAGCATATGCTGGAGTTGAAGCATGTGCTGAAATGCTTTTTAAATGCAGTTCTTTGTGACTAATGATACTTATGTGGTAGGATGATTATAATCATGATCTTGGATATTTATGAGAATGCTTTCTTTCCCATTAAAAAAAAGTTTCTGTGGCTCTACACTTATTAAAATGGTATTTTAATAAAGAGGTTTTTTGTATCTATAGTAAAGGCATGGCTTGTATGGGTTTAGGCTTTTATAGGTCTTCTTGAAGGGAGAATGGCAAAGGGGAAGAAGAAATCTAATTCAAATACTGTCTGTTTGGGGGCTGAAAAGGAACCATTGCATTGCACAATATGCAAAACTAACACAGAAAAAATGAACTTGCTGATATTACTAGAAGCAGGTTAAAAAGTTGATTATAGAAGCTGAGCTTTATGAATAAGAGTGAATTCTAAGCCAAGGTCTCTGAAATGCCAATTACAGTCACTTAAGAACGTGGGGGCAAGCTGGGATTTAGCTGGGAGACTTAATGAGCAATTTCATAACGTGCTATATATCACTTTAAGAAGACATGATAAATTACCTCTAATGGTATTGTGTGTATAAGTGGGAGCTGGTTTTGCTCTGTGTTCAGTTCTGGTGATTGGGTGGTACACCTGGAAAGACTTGTATTTTAATGGGCCCTTTTTAGCACTTTTGCACCTCGTATGTTCTGGATTATGTATGATTGATGGCCTTGAATGTATGGGAAGGAAAGATATGTAGATCTTAATGCTTTTAAACCATTTGTTTTCCAGTCTCTGTAAAAGGCCTCTCTGTTTTCTGGGTAATGGTTTATACTTCTCAAGTAAACAGAGGTACGGTTCTGGGACTTTGGCTTTTAACACTATAAATCCAGTGGGGTTTTATAGAAGGGTCATTCAGTTTACAATGCACTTTAGAAAAGATAGCTGTTTTCATACTAGTCATTAAAGACAAATAAGTAGGTGGTTTGGTAGATAATTTGATGCATGAAGTAGATTTTTAAAAAAATACCAAAGCAGAGTTTGCTGGGCATTCATTTAGTTCACATTTCATATGATGAGTAAAATCTCTTTCTGCCCTGGGTCATATGAATGTCTTCACAGTCAGAACCTTTCTGACTACCCCCTTCTCTGGCTGGACCCCATCCATGCTTTCTTTGCCCAAAGGGATTGCTGCTGTTGAGCAGCATTAAATCATTCTCCTCTCCCCCTCTAACCTAGGGAGAGACAGCCTCAAACTGGAAACCAAACCCAAGCTGTCCATGTGGAATGCAGCCCTTGGCCGCAGGCTGGCCTGGCTGTGGGGCTCCTTCTGTGCCCTCCACAGGCGTGGGAAGAGGGGACTCTGGCATTAGTTAGCATTGATTCCTGGGCAGGATTACTGTTAAGCTGTTGCTTGTTTTCAAGCATCTGCAGGAGCTTAAAGCGTGGTGAATCTCCTGCACGGTCTGTTTCTTGTGTGTGCAAAACCTGGTTCCTCACACTGGCTGGAGCAGAGCATGGTGTGAAGTGCTGGGCTGGGCATCTCCTGCAGCTCCTTCCATGGGAAGGTCCTGAGACCTTTTGCCCTTCAAATCCTTAGGCAGATTTTGAGCTGTGTGAGCAGGAGAAGTACAAACTAACTTATACTGTCGTGTGGTGTTGAAAGGCAAGTGCATTAACCCCTGCTGCCCCATGCTTTAATGTATTTCTAATTGCCACTCTTTCCCTGTGCTTTGTCATTAGTAGCTGAATTTTTCACTTAGTCTCTTCTACAGACTTCTGGTGATCCCCAGCATTATCTGTAAAGCAGTGCCTCCTCTTAGCTGGATTGCTGGTTTCTGTTAGTAAAATAAAATAAGAAGGAAGGAAATCATGTAGTATTTCTTACCTGTGCTGTACAGCCTAGGACTGAACATGCACAGATGAGATGTGAAGATTCACAGGGCTTCCATCACTGTCTTAAGCATTTAATGGACATGTTGCTCAGGGGCTGGACTGATATGCTGTAGAATAATAAAGCATAGCTTAACCTGTTTTTCTCAATTTCATGTCCCTATGTTTTTCACTGTCAAGTGGAAAGTTCAGCTAGGGAAAGAGATCAGATGACTTTACAATGTTTTTGCATTTTAAATGCTTGCTTGTTAAAACTAAATTTCTGACTAATTGCACTAAGGTAATTTGCACCTGCCTCCAACAGCTTCTTATACTTAGTTCCCATTCTTTGCAGGTATTTAATAAAAAATTAATAAGATGAGGCTGCTGTGTGTTAGGTGTGATGGGTCAGGGTCATGGAGGCGAGTGGGTGTCCAGTGAGTAGCACCAGGAGTTACAACCTCTGCAGCATCGTGACCTGATCCCAGAGCACAAACCCAGCACGAGAGGCAGCCCCTGTTCCCAACATTAACAATGTCACCAGGCAAGAGAGAGAAATTATGAGCCACATGTTATGAAGGACATAATTAAATGACTTTCACAGATGTATGTTGGCGCAAGGAGCAAAGCCCAGTTCTCCAAATCCAGAGGCAGCACAAGACCAGCTTTTCTGGTGGCAGAGGGAAGCTGGATTTTGTGCCAACTTGTGAAATTATTTGTTGAAGCATATTTTAAGTTACCATATGTGTATAGAATCTGTATTAATTTGGAACTGAGGATACTAAACCACTAGAGTCACATGAATAGAAATTAAGGTGTGTAGATGATGTACTCTACCAATTTTTTGATTTCATGATGTTTATATTTAAAGTGCAATTCTACTACCTGTGTATGTTTGACTGCCAAGTATAGATGCCCACCTTAGCTTTCTGCTGTAGTACTATTGATAATGCTTTGGAAATAAAAGGAAATTTTTTACTTCAAGGTTGAAATATTCCTGTTGCATAAAACAGTGCAGATGGGGTTTCTCTAGTATATTTTTTTCCATGTTTCTTAGTATGCTGATGCAATGGAGGAATATTTATCTGCAAATTAAATTATATCAGTTCTTTGTAATATAGATAGTGATCGTTGCAAAAGTAAAAATTACTTGTAGTCAAATTACTACAATGAAAACTCAGTTTAGAAAAAGTCTGCAGAGTGCTCTTAACTGAGAAAAAAAATGTTGCCCAGCCCTTTTTGTGTGCAAAAAGGTTTCCTTTCATGAAAAGTAATAGAGGTTTGAAGAAGCAAATAGTGGAAATAGTGCATTTGAAATAGCAGTTATTGTCTCTTGGGCTGTTTTGGGGAATTTAGTTTGTTTGGTTTTGTCAGGATTTGAGACTGCACTGGAGTACTATTACTTCTTCAATGAAAATGGTTGCAAAAAGGCACAATAAATTTTGTTCTAAATAGTGTTCTTTAAATGTTGTCTTTAGCAGGTAAAAAGCTGGATAGAAAGGCTTTTGAACAACCCAAACTCTCTCAATATAAATATTGTAAGTGACGGATGCTTTAGTCAAGTGTTCATACATTCTGCAGTCATATTCAATAGTGTAGCTGATTATATGATACCTGGCACTTAAATCCTGCATGTGGGCTTTTTAGTGCAAAAATTCTCCTTTATCCTATCCCAAGTATTTTGAGATCAATATGCTTGTGCTTTTCTTCAAAATAATGTATCTAACCTATTTAGTATTTAGGTGGGATGTCTCATTTGCTTCTGGCAATTTATCCTCAACATGCCTATGTCCAGGGATGTTGCTGTTGTTATCTCAGGGTTTGAGCACTGTTTGGATGCTGCCTGTCCCAGATTTCATAGGCACACAGGAGCATCCTCTGCCAGCCCTAAAACCCTTATGTGGAAAATAGAATGGTTTATGGTCATGGATAATGTCTTTATGGTGTTGAACCTCAGCCTTGTGAGTCCAGAAGGGGCTGACATTGTGGAAGGAGGGCTGTGGAACCTCAGGCTGATGTGGGCTTGATGTGTGCTCAGAGCCCAGCAGCGTGGGCTGCTGAAGATCAGGTAAAAGCAACCCAGAGTGACGTCCCCAGGGCCAGGCTGTGCCTTGCCTCCAGAGACAGGAACTGAGCCCAGCTCTCTTCAGTGTCTCAGCTGCACTAAGTAAATCAGTTCTTTTTTCCATACGTTTAAGCACATACTCTGTACCACAGTTAAGCACAGTGAGAAATCTTTAGGAAAAAAAAAAAAGCCTAGGAGCTAGCTTAGGAAGGGAAAAGAAGCAAGACAGACAACTTTCAATCCAGCCCTCATAAGAAAGTTGCCCCAGGCAATTTTGTTATGTCCAGGGAAGCATATGATATTCATTGCATGGACCCATCATTAATGCTGACTCTCTGGGAACCTGTCTTATGTTGTTTCCACTTGGGACAGGTTAGCTAGAAAATTGATCCGATTTTATTAGAGAGTCATTTTCTTTTCTGTCTGGCAGTGGTCTCTGAAAAGATGTTTTGGCTTTTTAACACTAGGTGATTGCTGTAATAGGATCTCAGAAGTCCAATGTCCAAACTGAGTCTCACACATAAAACTACTTATTTTTTTGACACTATGGACAGCTTAAAATAAAACGCAAAGAATCAGTCCCCATTTAGGCTGCAGGTAGAACCACTGTTTTCATTCACATCCCTTTAATTAAACATAGCATACATTTACATGTATAAACTGTTAATTAGACACCTTTTTTTAATACATTTAATTGTAAACAAATGGTGAAATTCAGTGTATGGTTCACGATTTCTCACAGTTGGCCACTTTGCTGAGCCTTTGATGAAATCACCATTTGCAGTGGTAGTAAATACTCTCTTATTCTCAGTGCTTTCTCTGCCTTGATGGGATCTGTCTTGCATCCAGACTGAACAAGTTTTGAACAAAAAATAAAAGTAAAGGAATAAAAAAAAAAGAGAAATCCCACCACTCTTCTAGTTTGAGGGAGTAAGGCCTGTGTGTAATAAGGAAGCAACTTTATTTTGCTTAAAGGTTTTTTTGAAAATTCCCACTTTGCGGCCTATTGATCAAAGGATAGTGGTTTAGTCAGTCTGATGGCTTAGAGGGATAAGATCTGTGAGAAAGAATCTTGCCTCTGACTGACTTTATTGTGTAGGCAGTAGGGGATTCCTTCTAGTGGGTTTAAAAAAAAAAAAAAGAAACATAAAATTTGTCTTTTGGAGAAGCGATAGTGAAAAACGGATTTTAGGATGGAACAGGTAGAGGTGAAGATTGTAAAAACATTCTCAGAACGTGTTTCTTTAAAATTATCTGCCAACAAATCTTTGTAACAGCAGCCTGATACTCCCCCAGCCCAGCAGCTGGGGCCAGGTGTTCCTCGGTGATGTGAGCAGGAGCCACCATCCATGGGGGTGACGTCAGGATGGAGCCCAGGGTGAGCCCAGATGTGGGGTGGGCTCATGTGAGAGCTCTGTCTGAGGAAAACTTGCAGCCTGAAGCTGTTTGTCCTGCTGGTTCAGCAGGATGGGGGGAACTGCCCAGAGCACTGAGGGAAAGGAAGACAGGAACATCTGTAACATCTGTGCCCGTTACAAATGTGCTGGGCAGAGCATGGGCGCGATGTGCTGAGCAGGGAGCCTTGACATGTTCTTCCAGTCACCCCTGGGACCCTCAGGGGATTAATGAACCAAAAGAAGGTGTGGGAAGAGTAAGGATAGTGTTCCTTAACACAGGTGCCCTTGCCCACAGCCCTGCTCTGCTTGAGAGTTCAGGGCTCAGATCCCTGTTGCAAGGCATTGTGCTGAGCTGTGGCTTGTGGTCTACCTTAAAGAGCATACACCCTACACCCCACAAAGGGGTGTGGTTTTATTTTTATTAACTAGGTAAATAAATTTAAATGCAATTCAAACGGATTGCACATTTCTAGCTTCAGATTTTGCACCAGCTGAACTTGGAACTAATTTTTGGTAACTAAAGGCAGCATCTTTATTTTCAGAAACTTCCTTGGGGAATGGTCTTAGAACTGTTTTTTCTACCCTAAGTCCCTCTCTGGTTTCACAGAATCTGGCAAAGATCCTGCATATGTGTGAGGTTTCATTCCTTTTCAAAAAGTCATACATTTTTTGATCTTAATTTGAGATAGGCTCTAGAGGAAATTGCAATCAATTTTTAATTCACAGTACTTGGGACATGACAAAGATTTTGTATCGTATAAAGTGCCAAATCAGATGCTACACTTCTTCCTTTAGTTTAGTTCAGACTAAACTAAAGGAAGACTTTAGTTTCTACAGAGCATATCTGAACAAATTAGTTGGTAAAGGTGATGGGCCAGCACTTTGAGCCACTGTGTGTTCCTGAGTCCTGCCTCCCTTGTGCTGGGGAGGTGGTACCTGGGCAGAGCTCAGGATGACCTGGAGGCAGGCAGTGCACTGCCTAAGCAAGCCAGGCTCAGGGGAAGCTCTGGCTGCAGCTCCCCAAGGGACTGTGCTGAAGTTATTCTGAAGTGTAAAATTATGCTTGAACCTGCTTTATAATAATCATGTCCTGAAATAATTGGAATTAACACTGTTTTAAAGAGTTGAGCATTATAATTCGTATTTACCACAGATGTTTTTTCCATCTTGCAAATTATTCTAAATGTTTCCCAGATTATAGGACACGTTTGTGATGTTATTTTCTTGTTTTGTTTTGATTGCTGTCTCAAAGCATAGAACATGCACATCACCTCCCTTAATTCAAGATCTGTCAAAAGCGAGTGTTTAGCTAAATTTCCATCTTTGGTTGGTTGACTTTTTTGGTTTGTTGTGTTTTTAAGAATAAGGAAAGCTATACTGTATGTGTGCAGTGTAATCACTGTTTGTCCTTTCTGCCTACCAGTTCCCTTCAGCCCTTTGAATATTCCTAATCTATTTTATGAAAGAATCCAGCCCTTTACTTGCCCTTGAGCATGTAGCATACATTCACAGCAAAGGCATCTGAATGACCCTGTGGAGATTCTTTCTGTGACTTCTCTTTTGCAATCCCATCTGCACTCTCACAGAACATGGCCAGAAATGGAAAATTGCAGCAGGGTGGTGGTGACCTGCAGCTTCTGTGTGATGCAGAGCCAGCTACAGTGGGCTATAAAATATGAATTTGTGTTTCAGATGGTCCTAACTTCTTCTTCCTCTTTTGTCAGTTTACTTGGAAATATTAATTTATGTGCAGAAAGACAATGCAATACTCTAGGCAGGGCTTCCAGTCAGTCTTATGTGCCAGTCAGCACCAGAATTTTAGCTTTTTATTCCTCTAGGCATGCAGCTCACTGTGCAGCATTATTTTCCCACTGCAGTTATCCATTAGCTTAAGACTTTCATAACCCAGGAGGACACTTAAATCTCTCTTCAATCATTATGCCTCTGAACACTTTCCCCTAATGTCTTGGCTTTCTTTTGGAATCTTTTGTCTTACAATTTTTATCCTGCATTTACCTGCATTGAATTGCATTTGCCATTGTACAGGAATTTTCCTGAGTTGCTGCAACCCTGTTCATTCTTGATGGTTGGGGTGGTGCTCTGTGGGGAGAGAGGGAGGTAAGTGCTGTGCTCCTCAGCCATCTGTCAGATGCAGAGAACTCTGAATGTGGGGCTTTCAGCTTTCCAAGGGTCCATCTCTGCCTGTCTCAGTTCAATACATGTGGGGATCCCCCAAAGCTTTGGTGCCTGAGTGCTGCTCAGCCATCTGTCAGATGCAGAGAACTCTGAATGTGGGGCTTTCAGCTTTCCAAGGGTCCATCTCTGCCTGTCTCAGTTCAATACATGTGGGGATCCCCCAAAGCTTTGGTGCCTGAGTGCTGCCCAGCCACACTCACCTTCATTTTTGTGTCCTGCCACCACAGACTGCCTCACTCCTTGGTGAGGGAGCATTGCTGCAGCAGGAGCCAGCCTGGACACGGACAGGTCCAGCAGGAAAGGGACCAGTGAGGGCAGTGCCAGCAGGGCACTGGGAGCAGCTGCACCACAGGGCTCTGCCCCGGCTCCCCAGCACAGATGTTGACCTGAAAACACGTTCAGAAATTGTCATTAAAGTCATGTGGATTTGCTTATGCATAATCTTTTTTTAAAACAACAAAACAGTTTGTGCTGTCTGCAGGACTCATAGGAGCCAGCTATTTCAGAGTGTTATTTACTTTTGTGATGTTTATCCTTCGCCCACTGGTGGGTGTGAACATCACTGCTTTTAGTGTGCAAAGCATGACCTAGGACTATTTTTACATCAGACTTTTTTTTTGCCATTTTAGTTTACACAGGCTTGTCTCTTAAGGATCTCTCAGAGCTAAAAAAACAATGTAGCATAATCTGATGCTTTACAGTTAAGAAGAGGAAATTAAAACAGCCCATGTTTTTCATTTCAGAATTAAGTACTGTGGGAAGTAACCAATGAATGTAGCTATTTAAGGCATAAAGTATGAATGATTTTAAGTCTTTCATGCCAATCACATTTCTCTCCCATTTTTGATTAATGAGGTAATGTAAAAATAGAATAAACCTGGCGTTTTATCTCAGGGATGAATTAAATGAAAACCTAACTATTCAGAGTAGCTTACTCTTCTCTCTATAAGTGTGGATACTACTTGACATATGGTTTATATCATCCTTTTCCTATGATTTATTTTTAGTTGTTTAGCTTAAAATTATTTTCTTTTTCCTCTCTCCTCAGCCAGGTCAGGGTTCCTATTGACTCTAATTCACTGATAAAGATGTTTCACCTAATTAATACCTAAAATTCTTGCACAGCCACACTTTTGTCGTCTTAGATGAATGAAATTTTATTTGTGCTTTTTTTTTTTTTTTTTGCTAAAAAGTAAATTGATACTCATTAAAAGCTTATTTACTTCCCAACCCCTTGTTTGAAGGGCATATGACTGTGAGACCTTTAAATATGCAAGTGTACTAAGAAACTTAAATGCTGTGCATAAGGATAAAGACATCCTCAGCTAATATAACTTGGCCTCTGACCTGCGGAGTAGAAAGTCAGAATCGAGTTCTTTGTCTGGTGAAGCACTGGCAGCCAGCCTGGAGATTGGAAGGATGTGCCTGCTGAGTGAAAGTTCCTTGTGTATTGTGCTGTTTACCTAAGGGTTATATCCAAGACACTCTCTGAACAGCTTGGCTGGTTATTGAAAAATGCCTTATAGTAACTCCCAGCCTAAGTTGATCGATATTAGTGCACAGCTTTACATGGAAGGAGGGAGCTATTTAAACATTGAGAGCCTCCGGGATAACTGCGAATGAAAAAATAATGCAGAACAAATATGTTGAAGGGTTCAAGAGAGGAGACTATCTTGTCTCTGTGCAGGGGAAAAAAAAAAAAGTTGTTAAATTGCAGCAGAAAAACCATTTGAATTCACTATTAATAAAGTGAAGGTGGATTTTTCCCTAGGCCAAAAAGAGTGGGGGGGAAATCAAACCCAACAAAATGTGGTGCTCTTTAATGCAGAGAGAAGTTAAGAATCATCTAAACACATCCTCCCACAGAATGCTTGCCTTCACTGCAAGTCTCTGAGCTGTTCTTGGTCTGGGGTCTGTACTAAGCTCCTACCCCTGCAGCTCTGGGCCCCAGCTCGGCCTTGCTCCCCTGGCCAAGGAGGCAAAATTCAAAGGTACTGACTTCTGTACCAGGAACACTAGAAAAAGAAACCCCCACTTCTTTCAGCATCTTAGAAGAACATGTAAGAATGTGGAGTGGAAAGTTCCTAGCACCTGAGAATGATGCCTTTTTTTCCCCTCTTGAACATGGAAAAATTACAAGCTAAATGTTCCAATGTTCTGTCTTAAGAAACTGGAAGTCAGGAGATGCACCTATGTCTCACTAATTTATTCTGACTTTTGGAAGAACCCTAACATTCCCACATCTCCATTCCTGATCTGTAAATGAAAAGTCTTTGACTTTGTCAGTTCATAATGAAATCATCAGGCTCCAGTGTTGGCATTCACAAGATGGTTGACAAGAGGAGCTGGTGGGAAAAGCCTGGCAGGAGGACAATAGCAGAAGGGAAGAAAGGGGATTGTGTCATGGAAAATGGGAAATAGGTTGATTTCTTTCACAGAGTAAGAAGAAAGACGAAAAAACTTAATTTCCACTGGAGGGACATGGGAACCACTGTCTTGCTGAAAGATCTTTGGACACTTGGAGTGAAAATTGTGATGTGCCTGTAAAGCCTTGTGGGGAAAAATCCATCCTGGTATGTGTGGTTAAAATAATGTAGGCAGGAGAGGCTTCAAGTACAGAGCCAAACAGGATGGAAACAGGATAGATTCCTTTAGTAGGTCAGTTGGTGTTAGCTTCCAAAATGTAAAGAAGTTTGGAGTACTTAGCATCCATTTTTATCAGTTGTTTGGCACATGTGTGCTAAGGAGCAGACTGAACTTCCATCTGCCCTGAGGGCAAGATGGAAAAGTCATCAATGTGCAGCTCACTCTTGCTTTAACTGTTTTCTGCCCCTTCAGCTGGTTTTGTGGCTGGTGGGAGATTACTGGGGAAGAAGTGATGACTCTTCATAAGAATGCTTTTAAATATAATTCCAGTATAACATTGCTCACTGTGCCATGCAGAAATTGCACTTTTTTAGGAAAGGTGGAGCTCTAAGAACAGTCATGGAACGTGTCTGGCTGTTGCACCACGATGCAGGAGTTCTTCAGGGCCCGGGAAGGGGTGGATCCAGTTCCTGACTGCCCTAACCAACAACACTGACTGCTGCCCCTGACTTGGGAAGCGTATTTTAGGAAGTCTCACAAGTGCAGCACAGAACTGTAATTTTGCTTTGTGACTCATGCTGAGATACAGTCCTTGCATGTCATTTTGTCTGGGCACCTAATAAAGCTCAGGCCACACCTGTTTATGGATGCAGCAAAATGGCAGGGAGCTTATTTTTATACCATTGATTCTGATGAATGCTTCTTATAATCAACACCTCCATGAGAAACTGGCTTGTGTGCAGAAATGCTCTTTAATTGAAGGGTGCTCTTCAGCAGCACAATGTGGTCCCAGTGTGTTTATCTCATGAAAGCCAGAACCATTACAGTTAAAGAATATCAAATGCCTTGCATGGATCATATTTATTTTATTACTTCTATGATCATATATATATATATATATATATATATATATGAGTTTCAAGATTGTTCTTGTTTGTGAGAAGTGAAATGTGGTCACTTTAGAATGGCAGAATTAATTCTGTGTGGGGACTATATGACCATTTTGGGGAGCATTCCTGTCCTACAAAACACACAGGTCACCACACTTTTCTAGTGAGACAGAGAGATGACTTGTAAGAAGCTGTTAGGTTAATTACTGTTTAGAAAAGGGTATTAAATTCAAAGAAGTGTGCAGCACTCTGTTGACAGAATGATGGTTGTTGACAGATTAAAACAACAAAAATATTTTGGAAATGATCCTTCTCCCCTTTTTTTAAATAACACAGCAAATTGGACCTGTGAATTTTGACAATGCCTTTTGAGCTGGCGAAATTGAGATGTGCATGAAATCGAGCTGCATTTTAATGCATCAGCTTAAATGAAAAATTAAGAATTTTAGAAATCAGTGATAGAGATCTGTGGGATGGTCACTTTTTTTTCCCCAGGCTGTGACATGGAGCTTAGAGGGTGCTTGCACTCTGTTTTGCTCAGAGCACCTTATTTCCAAACTGAGCTGTACTCAGATCAGCATCACATTTTTGGTGCTCACTGCTCACAAATGCATCTTCAGACCTCTGTTTACTCAATTACTGTTGTCAGCATTTTTGTCTAAACATTTTGGTTTGTTTTCTGGCAGAACAGTTCCCCCCCATCAGCAGAGGTACGTGGAGTGCTTGCAGAACTGAGTGTGCACCCAGCACATCATGGCCAGCATAGAGCTTATGGTCATCAATCATTTGATTGTTCTTTAAACACTGTTTTAACAGGCATTCCTTGTATAAATGGATCAGGTTATTGACCTTTGCCAGCAATTGCTTGCTACATGTCATCGTGGCTTAATGACATTATCAAGGAACATATTCTGTATTGTAGATACTTTAAAGGGCTCGTGCATTGTCTCTCACTAGGACACATGGCTGGCTAAAGTATCTTGAATTAGCAAGTTATTTGATGTCATTATTAAAATATGCAGAGCATTTCCAGCTACTTATGGAATAGGAGGGTGAAATACTTCTCTTTTCCACAAAAGCAAAGCCTGGGGAGAGGAGTTATTTGTCATATTGGAATACTTGTTTTGAAATCCTGCTTCTTTTTTCCTTTACAATTTAATCTTATCCAGAAGAGAGTGGTGCAGACCTTTGAATATCCTTTGAAAATTGGTTGACTGGTCGGCAGAGCTCCAGCTGCAACTCCTCCATGTCTAGGAATACTATAGATCTAATTGGCACTATTAAATCATTACAGCACATAATAGATGGAACTTCTGACTAAATCAACTGTGTTTTTAATGATGATAAGAGTTTTTAAATTAGAATGGATGCAACATTCTTTATTTATTTCTATGGTGTAGGAAGGTTGTTAACTGTAATGGCTGATCAATTTAAAAGAGGGAAAGTAGCCAGCATTCTATAAATTCTCTCTTCTGGTTAAAATTTAGGGTAGTACAGAGTTTTCAAATCACAAATTGGGAAACTAAACTATTCAATTGACTCTTTGTAAGTTTTTCCAGTATGTGGATCTACAGTGGCTTCTGTAGCTCCTCATGTTCCAATCTTAAAGGCAATTTTCTGTCCAACATAAAGAATATGCTTATCACACAATTTGGACACTCTTGTAGTCCTATTTTTTCCTTGTTGCATTGAAATTCAGATTTTGCATGAACCAGAGGATTCTTAAAGCTTAAAAAATTGGTATTAATCAATATATCTTCATGCCATTGCTAGAAAATAATTAAGTAGCATTACTTTGATTTTGTAGTGGAGAGAGACTCAGGTATGTTGGTAGCCTAGATATAGCCAAAATTCAGATGTTAGTCTCCTGTTCTGTAGTCGTTTCTCTTTTAATCCAGAAAGACCCTTTTTGTAATGTAAGGTTCTTGCTGTTGTAATAATCAGTCAACATATTCTTGGTCTTTGCTTTTCCCTCACTGGTCGTCTGAGACCCTGTTCCAGTCAGTTCTTTAACTATTGTCTTGCTTTCCTTTCCATTGCCATAGCAAAATATCTTCTTGTGTCTTTTAATTTTAATGGTGCTTATTACCAAGTTGTCCTTATGCTTATTAACAGCTTTCTGGTGAAAAGATGGAATATAAATTTTGTATAATTATGGTCTTGTAGAAAAGTGGGAGTAAGGTCAGAATAGTGAATTCTTACCCTTCTGACTTCTGGTGACATCCTTCTTTTGTTGGCTTCTGAGCTGAAAAAAAATGGTAATAAGACTTTTTATTCTTGGACACATTGTAGAAATCTCTGTATTAATAGCTACCCCACATTTTCATAAATTTTAAGATCTAGGAGGAGAACAATAGGTATTTGTCAAGGTGTTCTGCACTGAGGCCATAGAAATGCAGTAGTTAATTTTGGAATAGAGAAAGCATTCCTACCACAGACTGTAAACCAGGTGTAGCTTCAAGGAGGTGGGGGAGACAACAAGCAGGTATAAAACTGGTTCAGGGGAGGAGAATCAGGACATAAAAGCACTACTTGAGAGTTTCTTCTAAGTAAATCTCCTCACAGCAGTCCCCAGTTCTTTTTCGCCAGGGTTACATTTGATTGCTGGCTTTGACAGCTCACTGCTGGCAGTAGGTTTCAAAAATGTCTAATCCAGCTGGATTGTTCTGTCTTCACATTTCCTTCCTACATCAAGAGTGTGTACTATTACAGAAAAAAAAAAAAAAGGGAAACAAGGAGACAGAAAAAAACCCCTGGTTGCTTCCATTATGGGATTTAAGATAAAACAGAAAATATAAACTTAATAATTAAAGCCATGAAGGCTGTGGTGATGTTTTGTTTTGTTTGGGGGGCAGGAGGAGAGAAAGCAAAAGCTCACAACGCATCCTTAACATCTTCAAGATAGATTCAGAGCTGTGATTTCAGCCCCGAGACCTAACAAACATCGCATACAGAGTGCAGTAAATGCAGTATTCATAAATGTATATGCTCTTTGTGACTTCATGTCAGCAGGGTTCTGTAGACCCTCATTTGTATCAAATAAACTTCAAATGGTAAAGAATACGTGCCAGCCAGGGACGAGCATCACTTTGAATTGTTCCTTGTGTATCGTTGCTGAAATGGGAAACATGGCTGGCTTCCTGTTTGTCAGGAGTGAAAAACAGGCACATCTTCTGTAATTATTAGTAATAGTGTCAATTTAATAAATTATTCACTCATGACAACAAGATTTACATTCTGTTTGCAGATAGCTGGTGGGGGATAGTGTTTGCTTTAGGAAGGTAAAACCTCACAGTAATGCAGTGTACATCATAAATCCCTGTGTCACACCTGCTCTGAAACACTGAAGACAAGTGGTGCTAACTTGTTTCTTACTGTACCTTCCTCCTCCCCTGTGGATGATAGTCTCATGGGCTCACTAGATTTTCTGCTATTGCTTATGCATCTGGAACTAGACATTTAGAGATTCAGCTAACACAGAGGTTCATGGTTGTGCCTGAGATGTCCATGGACTGTGAAGAAATTACTTTCACTGGTATATCAATTGACAAGAGAAGCCAGACCAGAGATTGCAAGAGTGGGATGAGGTGATGAGTTGTTTATGCTCAGCTCCTTTCAGTTATGGCAGCATGGGGGAGAGTGCAGAAATGCTTGAGTAAAAATTTAACAGGTGAATGATATCTGAGCTGAGAGAGGAATTAATATGCTGATAGACAATGGGAGAAATCAGACCATGAAGGGATTGGCTACAGAAGGAATGTGGCTATGGTTTCATGTGCTGAACTGGGGAGAGACGGTGGCATGAAAGAAAAAGACCAGTATGATACTAAAAAACAGTGTTTGTAGCAAGGTTCTAGATTATTGTAGGTGGTGCATAGGTTTTTTTGTCAAGGCTAAAGCAGAAGTGTGTGATAATATAAATAAAGGTTGAGAGCTTAGGAGAGGGTTTTAGGAAAGGGGTGGCTGGGACCGGTCTGTTTCCTATTGATGTCATGCAGAAAGAATCAGAGAGCTTGCCCAAAATGCAATGATGGAAAAAAAAGAATTGAGTAAAAAAAGCTGTCGAGGCTGGGTAGAAAGGAAGACAATCATGTTGCATGTCATGAGAATAGTTGTTGTGGAGACAAGTTGGGGGACAAGGAAGTGCTGTGTTGTGTTGAATTTGAGTTGAAGGCTAAGGAGTGAGAGAGATGGGAGAGAGCAGTGTAGCAGGGAGAGAAATCTGTCCCTTATTAAATAGTAACTGGGTTGGTGCATGAGATTTTCCAGCCATAAATCAACTGCTGATCTCTGGGGGGGAAAGGAACCAAAGCCAGAGCCTTACAGAGCCCTCACAGAGAGGGCAGGAGCCTGGGTGCAGAGGGAGGAGGAGATTTCAAGAGGAAAAGCCTGACCAGTTGTGTCAAAGGCACGTGTGAGCTTCCCTCATCCACCAGCTCCCCATCTGGGAAGTTTCCCTATCCCTCCATCCATCCTAGTGTTTAGCTGGAGGAGCTGGCTCCCACCAGGTCAGAAGCAAATCTACACTGGTTTGAGCTGGGATTGTTTTCAAAACACTGTTTTTCTCCTAGATTGTCTCTGGGTTTCTCTAAGAGAAACCCCCAAGGCTGTCAGGATAGTTTGAAGTTGAACAAGAGACACCAGAAAATTCTGATTGTTTGCTGTAAGATGTTCTAGTAACAGAAGCTAGGCAGCATGTGGGCATTTGCTTGTTTCAGTGGAATTCTAGTAGAAACATTATTTACCCCTGTTTTAGAGATAAATAGGATAAAAGAAATAAGATGACTTGCCAAAAAATCAAATAAGAGATCTGTGATCAGCTCATAGTCCCTTGCTTGTAAGTACTCTTTCTTTATTTCTTTTGTAATTCAAAAGCAATTAAAGCAATGAAAAGAAATAAAAGAAATTAAATAAAATAGACCCCAGCACATCTTCAGCAATTCCTCTGCTAAAACTTGTGATGTGGTGTGAAAGAGGTTGAAGCTTTCCTCCTTGATAATACATTAAATAATTATAAAATTTTTATTTCACCTTAAGTAGGAATAATATTTGATTGTCATTTAAACCAGTTCTTTAGAATCCCATAGTTTTACTCAAAATAATCCAAGAACATTTAATAAGTCTTAAAATATTCATAACACACGGAGATCATTACTCTTGAGACCTTTGTACAGAGCAGTGAAGTGTGTTAGACATATGGCAGAAACCTCTTAATTTCTTATTTCTTGCTATGATTACATGGAAGAAAGGAGAATTCTCTGTTCTTTTCCCCGTTGCAATCTGCATGCCATTGTTTTATCTGTTGTGGGCCAAAGTCATCTCACACACGTGTTCACTGAGGAACACGGAGTTAATCAGGCTTGAATTTAGCTCAGTAAATATATGCCCAATAACAATAAATTCAGTTTTCTGTACAGTATTTCAGATAACAAAAAAGAGGACACAATTTATTTCTATATCCCAGATGATGTTAACAGCCCAAACTGTGTTGCATGACAGATGCTGGTACCTACCTTTTATATTATTGGTAATTATCTGAAGTCGTTAATTGCTGTGGCATTGAGTATTAAGAAAAAAATCGAACAATTGGTATGTCCTGCACTGGAAATGTATCCTAAATATCAGAATCCCTGTCACACTACTTAACTGTATGAAGAGAGGATGAAAAATTTTGTTTTAACTAAATTTCGTTGTGATTGTCTAAAGTCAAGTGGAACCTCCATGGATTAAATGTAAAATAAAACTGTGGTTACAGTATATGGTCATAATCCCCAGATCTGTTGTTGAAATGACAGTATAATGAGTAGAAGTTAAAATGTCCTCTGCTTTCAAATCCTCATGGTTGTCATTTGATTAAATAATAGTGCATTCTGTTTGATGTCTTGGCTTTATTATTCAGAAGCACTTCAGTATATGTGCCCTACCTTTGTATTGTGTGCTCCTGGCAACCAGGTATCCATATAGGTTCTTATTTACACACCTGCAACAGATACACTGCACGTTTAGCTTGCCTGTGTGCTGCTTGAATATGAAATTTTAATTATTCCTCTTAATTATGGTGCATTCACCAAAAAGAGGGAAATCATTGGTCAGGTACAAAAAGAAACTGCTTGGTATTTGAAGGAATTTGATAATTTTGTTGTAGTTCGTAGCTTGGCAGGTGGTAATAATGCTATGCCAGCACTGTCAAAATATGAAAATTAAAGTGACGATGGGTTTTAATGAAATCCATTTGACAAATATAATTAAGGTGTTTTAATATGAAGCCCTGTAATAAAGACTACCGGTGGACTCCCTGAGGTCCTGACTA
Source organism: Haemorhous mexicanus (assembly GCF_027477595.1). Lineage (NCBI taxonomy): Eukaryota > Metazoa > Chordata > Aves > Passeriformes > Fringillidae > Haemorhous > Haemorhous mexicanus. Next base: position 33,820,235 of record NC_082347.1, read on the forward strand.
ATTGTGTAGATTGCTTTTAAGCTTTGAATAGTTTTATTGGATAATGAACTGTTAAGAAGTGTTAGATCTTTCTTAAGCAGAATTTGGTTTGAAAAAGAAGAGGAGAGACAGGCCTGAGGTGTGGCATTTTAAACATAATTAGAAGAGAGATTTAAGTTAACATCTTTGATCTTGCTGTCAGTTTTTGATTAGAGCTGTAAATGCTTTAATCAAGTGCAGTGTAGTCATTACATTTCTAACTGTTTTTAAACTGCGAAATTACTGAGACACTGACATCGGTTTAACACTTCTTGAGAATTTCCAGCAAAGTTGTGTTTGTAAACTGGGTGTTTGCATTAAATTGCCATACTGCAATAATTTAACAATTAAATAGATCATGGGATAATTATATTTTGGGGTTCGAATAATCTAAAATCCCCTTATTAGATTAAATATAATGTTCTGTCATTGGGGAGAGTGGGCCACTTCAGATTTCATTTTAAAAATAATTCTAATCTTGGGGTTTTTTCCAATTAAAATGGTATTCAAAGTAGTAGTTGTAATGAAAATGAATATATAAGAAGCTAAGTGCAGTATTTAAATGCCTTCCATAGGAAAATTATTCTTTTAATGTTACATAATGTTTGACCACTGTGGATTCCTTCACACCCATTTTAGAACCAGGGAAGGAGGCATAAGAATTTACCAGGGGTACAGTAGTGCCTGAGACAGTACTACAGCTCTGTTCTCTCAAATTCCTATCTTGCAACATTAAAGATTGCTTGAAGACATTTCAGAAAGATCAATTTTTTTTTTTTTTTTTTTTTTTTTTTTTTTTTTTTTTTTTAACTGGTGTCCAAAACAGCAGTAAAATGTGAAAATGGCCGTGGGCTCTGGTCGGTAATGTCAGTGAGGATGTTGGGCTGGATGGTACCTGCCCATAGGTGGCATGACTTCATTTCAAATACAGAACCCAGCAGTCTGGGGCCCTTTCTCAAATCTGACCTTGTGTTCTTGATCTTTGAGCATGACAGAAAATCCAGATATTTGTCTCTTTACTGTATGGGCTAAGGGCTGCTAGACATAATGTTTTACTCATGTTTGTCTTCCAGAAATCAAACATTAAGGTACAGCAAAGAAAACCACACTAAATCCATTCTGTCTGCAGCATACAGACCATCCACACAAATCAACTCTGACAGTGTGGCCTGCCAACAAGCCCCACAAATTTGTTGATGACGTCCCACAGCAAACCACCTGTGCCTTTGTCAGCATGTCCTGCATGCTGACAAGTCTGGCAGACCACAGAGACTGTTCAGCTGCCAGCTCTGCTCCATGGCACCTCCAGTGCCCATGTCTGTGCCAGCTGCAGTCCAGGGAGCACCCAGGAGCCAGCAGCCTCCCTGGCAATCCTGACCCAAATCCTTGGGGACCCAAAGACCATTTCCAGTAGCTAGGATGGCACTTGGAGCGCTCCAGGCTGCTGCTTTGGGAGCATCCAAGCAGAAGCTGCTGCCCCATGCAGTAAACTGCTCTATTCTAGAGAAGTTTGTGTTTAGAAATCTCCAGGTCTGCCCCAAATCAAGTCATGTAGTGGAAGTCTAATGTAAAGGTGCCAAAACTGTTGATAAGTGTTGCTGAGTTGCTCCATCAGAAGAAATCACACTTGTCATCTTAGGCACTTACTGAAAAATCAGGTTTTTCAACAATTTCTCCTAGCAGGGATGCCTTAGAAACAAATTGTGTCTATATGCAATAAAGGTCCCATGTAAGTCAACCTCTGAAACACCATCTGAAGAGCTTAACTTGATCCTTAAAATATGAGTCTGCTCTGAGGAGTGCTGTAAAAATTCTATTATGGGATAGTCTATTTTTCCATCTCAGCAATTTCCAGAAGAAATATCTTTGCTTTACAAGTACAAGGATGGAGACTTTTTAATTTTATTTATATGTATGCATATATATACACATAGCCCTGCAAATTCAACCAGGATTTTAAAATGAGTCTGGATTCTTCCCCTTTTGTGTACCTCCTGATAACACTGATTTGCAAGGCCATCAAGTATTTTTCATTATTTCCTCTGAACCTTGCTGAGGGTTTAGTGAGGCAGTGGTTTTCTCAGCATTACTCTGTGTGTAATCAAAGGCAACGTTGCAGATGGAAATAACTAGCACTTAGCTCATGTGTGTGAAAAAGCAGCAGAATCCATGGCTGCATTGGTCCTGCAGGGTAAAAAAAAAAGAAAGAAAGGAAGAGAAAACAAAACAAAAAAAAAACAAAGGAAAAATGGCTTGGGATGGGAAGCTGTAAGTGGAGGAAGACTGTAAGAAGTGTTCTGGGTAAGGAGCACCAAGATGTTTATCTTGATGTTTTTATCATTTTGGTGCAGGTTTTTTCAAATGAACACAGATTCTAATTGATGGGTATAAATATCACAATGTAGAAAAGCAAGATTCAAAATGTAATAAAATGCACAATCTACTTAAGTTTATCACCTGACAAAAATACAGCCAAGTGAGCATTTGCTAGAGATCCTTCCAGAGAATAAAATTCTGGGGTAGAGCTGGAACTTGAACTGCAGCCAGCCTAATAAGCCACAGACTGTCCCTTCCCTCTGTCTCTTGTCCCTCCATCTCCAAGTAGCTGCTTCAGATCTCCAGAGTCCTGGTAGAAGGAACATTCTTCTCTGCAAGCAAAACCACCATCATGCCAAAACTGTTGTGCACTGCACATCACATGGTTCTCTGGTTGTAAATTGCCCAATAAATACTCTAACATTACCTTGAAAGGGGTTTTTCCTCTCCAAATTGCCACCTCTTTGGAGAGATACTGCATTTTCAAGGGAAAATGAATCTTCATTAGTAATTTGGTACTCGTTTTTCTTCCTTTTAAAAGTTTTTTTTTAGTATTGGTAGAAACTTTGAACAATAACTTTCCTCAGCATTCTCTTTTTTTTTTTTTTTATACTTTAGTACTTTCATCCTCCAAATTTGCAATGCATTTCCTTTTATGGCATTTAGATTTTGAGAGATTCAGTTTGTGAAAAAAATGGGAAACATTGAAAGGATGAGCTAATTAATGTTTCTTCAGGCTACCCAAGGTGCACTGTTGTGTTAGAGTTTTGCCCCATTTGTAATTGATGCCTGTTAAAGCTTTATTTTATCATCTATTACTGACTTCTAGGCTTCAGTTTGCACTTACTGGCTGTAACAAGCATTTCATTTTACACGGAGAAAAAATGGTTTTGGTTTCAGTTACTTTTTTACTGTACCTGAAAAAGAGAATGGGATTTGCAAATGATAAATGGGGAAGTTGACTAGCTAACTAATAAAGATTTGTCTTAATCAAGTATGATTTGTCAGAACAGGAGCGCACTGGGGTCAGGGCACACGCAATGAATAATACAGCATTCACTGGAGAGAAGGACCAGGCAAAAGGCCTCATAAATATGCTGCTATTACCCACTGCTAATTCGTATTCAAAGAGTGAGTTGCACTGAAGCCAGCTCCGAGGTTGCTGAGCTGTTCACCTGCTTCGTGGGCTTTACCATGTTTAAGAAAGTTTATACATTTATATTTTTATATACACACACTGTTTACAGAATGCTTTATTTATGCACAGGGCGCTGCACTTTTTGGTCAATGTGCTTAAGCATTATTTATTAATCAGCTTCTAGGTTTGTTTTATTTTTCTAATGTCTGGGTGCTATTTTATTCCTGGTTTTTGTTGTTTAAATATGAATGCGAATACAGCAGGAGATAGTTCCATTCACATTTGAAATGAATTTCTGAACAGTGCAAGAAAGGTTAAAACACTCTTTAGCTTCATGGAAGTATTAGAGATCAAACAGGCATAGACTTCTTGTTCATATTGCCAGCTTTCCTGACTTTCTAATTGACCTGTAGATCCAAGATAAATCTGGTAAATCAGGATGTTGAGAGAAACCTGAACAAGCCCCAGTGTAATTTTGTTTGGTTCTGGCTTTACTTTCTGATGATAACTTTGCTTTTTGCATCAAGGAGCATTTTCTCAGATTGAAACAATTGAAGGATATACTCTTCTCATAGGTGTACTGATGTCCAGAGGAGATACTGCAAAACACTCTTGTTACTATTGATAAGTTAAGCTACATAAATGAATCTTAAAGAACCAGTTTGAAAAAGTAATAAATTCTTCCATTGCTTACAGATTTAACTAGCAGATTTTGTTCTTCAACATTGTGTTACCTAAATGTCATATACTGTGCTATGTAGTGGTTATATAGTTAAATAAGATTGAAAAAAAATTCTCGCTCCACTCTTAAATTTTAAAACATACTCTTCAAATGAATATTCTTCATGAATTTCAAAACATTTTTTTCTCTTTTAAAAACACAATGTAATTTTTTTCCTATTTGCTGGTTGGCCAATAGCCTGTCTCATCTATTTTGTGCTCAGCTCTGTGTCTCGAAGTGCACTTACTGTTTTAAGAATGGATCAGCTCTAGAGATAGGGCCAGCTTTACAAGCCTCAAGCTGCTCTTGCAGGAGTTTAAGTTGCCAACTCCCCCCCTGCACACTTTAAGTCTTTAAAATTACCAGTAATACAGAGTCCAGAGTAATTATTTGTACTGCTCTGAGTTTATAGCAAACTGGGTAGATGGTGGAGTACTTTTGATTAAATAATGATTATGAATACAGCCTTAGATGAACCAAAGATCACCATTGTGTCATCTCAGTGCTGTTTGGAGTCACAGGTTTAATTAAATGTCAGTTTGTGGCTCAAGTTTTAGAGGATATATTTCTGCAACTTAATTTAGATGCAATCAGGATTTTTAATACTCTCCCCTGCTGAACCACTTTCAGACAAGTTCAAGACTGGCAGTACTGCCATGAGCCATCACCCATTCCTGCACCAAGCTCAGAGCGAGCAGGGGCTTCTTCCATCCTGGGAGCACTTAAAAAGTAGCCAAAGAAGACACTGAGGGTTGGCTCCCAACTTTAGGTACATTATTAGTGATTGAAAGGGGGGTAGCAAGTTGTTTACTTATTGATGCACTAAGGAAAGATTTCTTTTTTGCCTTAGAACTTATTTGAAGGAAGAGGGTAGGGGAGGAAGATGCAATGGGAGGAATTTGGAGCAGACAAGCACTGCTGGGCTGGGGCATGGCAAGAACAATGGCCAGCCTGCAATGTAGACAAGTGCTCAGCTGAATCAAAGTCTGCCACCTCCTGTGAATGTTGCTGTGAGGATGTTAGTGAGGGAGCTCAGCTAGATTGGTGATGGGAGTAGACAGAAAAAAAATACATCAGTTAGTGAGAAATGAGTTGTTTTTTACCAGCAGATTGATGTAAGTTAGGATTTCAGAAAAGGTATGAAACTTTAGAAACAGAAAAAGCAACTGGAGGTGAAGTTACTAAGTCTGTCATCTTTCTTCTTTCTTTATCCTATTTTCTTCTCATTCATCTGCCTTTTTTTTTTCTTACTGGGGAAGGACAAACCAGGCCTGGACCATGGGAGGCATTGGTTATGAAATGCTCCCAGTTTGTTCTTAAAGGCATGTGGCACCTTCCTCAAATATCTTTTCTTCTTTATTTTGAACAAAACACAAAGACTGAATTCTGATTAGGTGTTCTGGATTTTCTTCTTTCTGACTTCTCTGACCTCAGACTCAACCAACCCCTTTTGCTCTTGGCCAATAAAAATAATTTCATCAACATCCATTATAGCTTATAGGGAGACCTTTCCATTTGAAAAATGTTTGTGTTTTTTACTTTGGTGGACATCTTGGACTTTGGAAGTTTGGCAGGTATTTTTAGATGTTACTTGCCTCCACAGTAAGACTGGACCACTTCTTTTATCCTCTCTTGCAACTGAACTTCTGACAGCTCTGGGAGTGTTGGATGTCCTTGGTGAATGCTGTGGATTGTCAGTGCTCTTTCCACCTGTGTGGCATTTGCTTCTGCTGAAGAAGCCAACTACTCCCTATAAAAAGTAGCTAATTTTTATTTTATTGTGTTAATTGACCACTTAGCAGCATGCAGATTAACATCTTCCTGGCAGATTCTTGAGGCATTTGAGCACTAACTCATGTTTCACTGTTCTGTTAATGCTCTACAAATTGTCTCTCCATTGGCTTATGGCTGTTACATTATCCTTCATTTATCTGTATTACCCTGTACTTGTTTTTTAATAACCTTAATGATCTAAATCCTTCTGTTTCTAATTATATCAGCTGTTCAATGTAAATATATGTCAGCTGAACTGGGGAATTTATTGGACTTTACCTGTGTCCCTATACTTCAAGATATGTCATCACTTTCTTTATTAACTTTCTGCTGTCAGAAGTATAAGGTGTTCAACTCAGCCCTGAATTCTTCAACTCCTGCAACCTATATTTTCCAAGTTTGTAAATCTGCTTGCTGTCACCTCTGAATAGTGAGCTTTTAACACTTTCTAGTATTTTTTCCCAGACATTGCTGTTGATGATTTATCCTGTCTCCCAAAATCAAAACTTTTAACCTGTCCAAAATGGAGTGGCTTTAGGGGAAAAAAAAAAAAAAAGTCCCAGCCTCTGTCAGCATAGTTTTCAAAACTCTGTATAAGCTTTTGCTACATCTTCAGAGCATGTAATGTGCAAAGACCACACACAATTGCACTCCCCAAATGGCACTGCTAACTGGCAGGGCTGAGGATCTCAGCCTGGAACTGTTCCCCACTCCTCCTCTGGTCGACACACAGTGGGTTTTGTGGTGTTTTTCATGATTCTGCAGAACAGCCATCTTGATTTTTAACATGATCTTCTGCTTTTCCCAGTGTAAATTAATTTGTCTTTTCCAACCTCTAATTACATAGCTCAGATGCATGCATTGTATATATGATGAGGTTGAGCAAATCATATTTCCAGGCATGCTTTCTGTGATTTTGTTCATTTTCAGCTTTTTTTTTTTTGTATTTTAAATTATATCAAGATATCTTGATATCATCTTATGACACTTTTATATGTACACACACACACATATATATGTACACACATACATATGCAAACACACAGGGTACACTTTGAAAGAAAAAGAGCTCTATAAACTATGTTGGATTATTTTATTTTTCATATGAAAAGAAAAATGGGGAGTCTGTCTTCAAAATTCATAAAAATGCATGTTTGTTTATCCTAAAGCCTGGAGAGGCTCATTCCATGTCATTCCTGTCTCTTGAGTAAATATATTAGTCATTCTTAGGGCAAAAAAGTATTATTGACTTGAGTGATTAGAAAAAGCTCTTTCAGAATCAGTTTAGCTGATAAAGTACATAAATTCTTAAATGGCTGGAGGCAAAAAAAATAAAAGAAACCAGTCAAGTACAACTCATTTTGTGTCCTTGATGTGTGTGTAGGTATTAGAAATCAAACTCTGTGGACAACATATTAAATAATTACCATTTGTATGCATAAATACTGCATACAGTTTAAAAGCAAATTCCAAAGAAAGGGCTTATTCAGGAGTGCAAATCGTTGCTAGAAGTGATCATTGTCTTTTGGGTTTATCTCAGCATAACTGTTGAAAGCCATGTGCCAATTTGTGCACACATGAAGGGGGAAGTTAGGTTTGCATTTGTTGTGGTTTTTTGTTTTTTTTTTGGGGGGGGGGGGGTGTTGGCTTTTTTCTTCAAGTGAGGAAAGTTGTATTCATTCCTCTAATTAATTTCAGTATTTTAGGATAAGAAATGTTATATTTTGCTTGCATAACATAGTCTCATAGATCCAGGCACCATTTGTGTTGGACTCACAAGATGGCATTTTTGAAGTGCTTGGTACTAAAGAAGATGATTTCCCATACTTTGTTCCAAAACCCTTTAGGTCAGAATGCATTTAGAGCTGTGGATTTTAGCATTCACCATTTAGGGATGATGCTTGTTAATATTATGTACTTTTTCAGAAATATTTTTTCTCTCCATCACAGCATTAAGACTGAGATAATTGCTCTATCGAATATTCCTGCCCTCTGTCAGTACACAGATAATAATGATGTAAATGCATTCACCCTTCTGCTTCACACAGTTTAGCTGTAATTTTAAAACATAATTTTATGCATCTCTTTGGGAATTTCAGTTTGAAGAGGCAGCACCACTCAGTCTTTGGTAGGACTCAGGACTGCACCGTACTAAACATTGTCCGTGCAAAGCAGGGAAAAGGTTGGCATAATCCCCAAATAATTGACATTGTTAAGATTCTGTGGAAATAACACCATTACTGGCAACAGGCAACACCCTTTAGTTTGTGTATTGGTCTTAATTCATGCATCTGCACTACAGTATATCTTACAAACCTGACCTTTTCACATAACTGTAGTAGCTTCTTCAATGACTTGCATTATAAGTAGGCTGGGAAGATCCATACAGCACCATTGCACTAAAAGCATGAATCTGCCACATAGATGAATGTTTTAACTGGAAGGGAAAGAGTTTTGGGGAAACCTGAAAAATGTTAGAAAGCAATTATATCAAGCTTATAATTAGCTGTACTATGGGGAAATGCTGCATTTTTCCTAGTCCCAGGTGCTTTCAGTTGCAAACCAAGTGAAGACAGGTCTTTATTGAGAAGTCTTTATTTTCTCTGTGTAATAATATTTTTGTTTGACTGTCTTGACCTTCCAGCTAAAAATCAAGTTTCACTGTCATCAGTGAATTTTCTGAGTAGAATGAGGATATGAAGAGGATAAAGGTGTCAATTTATGTTTGCAAACTTACTGTGAGATTATGTTATCTCCGTCATATCTCTTTGTTCAACTTATGTTGTTATTTTAGCCCAAAAAAGGCCAAAGATCATCAACGAAAGTGCATGTAGAGTAAAGCTACTCCTGTAAAATTGATGATCCGTCCAATTATTTATCTATAGAGGCTGCTGGGAAGAAACGCAACTATCTCAGTTCTCAGACCCCTCTGCTAGGTTGAACTTCATGGCTGAAGGTTTAATCCCTAAGTGTCATATCAACAATTCATTCTGTGATATTCTGGCTGACATGCTCTCCTTCCTTATTTATTGATGTCTTCAGTCATCGACAATGAGAGGAAAATACACTATTCGTCAAAGTGACGGTGTTTTACCCTCACTTACAGTTGATGCTGCTGTCACATTGATGGTTGGAAAATAAACTCAATCATTATAAAAAGCTAAGAGTGTGAACTTGCCAGTGACAGGAAGAAGATGAAAAAAAAAATATACAAACCCACAGTAACTTGCTTAAAAATTGGTGTAATAAAAATAAAGCTGTTCCCTTACAAAGATATTTTTGAGCTTTGTTCATGAGACACAAAACCATTTTAGCCATGTGTTTTATACTTGTTCCTTTGAAGGAAGATCTGTACCTCATAGTCCTTTATGTCTGCAAACATACATGTAATTTTTAGTACTAAATACACTTTTTATCATTTCACCTCATGCTGCTAGGTTGGTAATTTGTTTATTTTTTCCCCCTCTCTTTTAAGAGATTTTGCTTTGTTAGGTTTTTTTCTCCCCTGGATTATATTGAACACATATTTCTGTTTATGTATTACGCACAGTATTTTGAGTGCTTTAATGAGGAAAAGCTCAGTGTAGTTCCATCCTGTAAGTCCTTTGACATGCAAACATAAGCAAGGCTCTCGTGAATCACTTTCTGAGACTGCCATTTGTGTAACTGCACTGCACTGTGCAGCCTTTTTAACTCCAAACCCATGTATCTTACCACATTTCACCTTTGGGAGGCATTGTATATACAGCTAAAAGTAAAGAGCAGTGAGCCAAGAGGGACAAGATAGCATAATGAGGATGTCAATTTGTGGTCAGAGGAAATATTTATCTTACTTGTACTATACTTGGCAACTGATAGAGAAATATATATGTAATGAATTTCCTGAGACTTTATCTGGCAGACTGTGTACCTTGTGTTAAATGGATTTAAAAATAACATTGCTCGTTTCAAACTTTTAAAGTTTGAGGTGATTCTAATTTGGATTGTTCCTTAAAAACAGACTGTCTATTAAAAAAAAATCATAATTGTGTTTACTAACATATTGCTGAAATTTTAATGATCCATTTCTCAAGGCTCCCTGAATAATGACATTTAGGATCCCACTCATTCACCAGAACAAAAGCAAGGCACTTTTTTTGTTGTTTAGTGGAAAAAAAGCCATGTTTTTGTAGTTTTACTGTTTTGGTTCGTATCTCTGGTATTCCTGCTAAGTACCCTAAATGAATGTGCACAGAAATGCTGGTTGTCTCACACGTGCTGTGTGTCCTGAGGCAAAGCTACAGCTGCTTCAGCTCCTTCTGCCTGCTTCCCCATCTGTAAAATGGGAATGATTTAACTTATTTATCTCCTTCGGGGAAATACAGGAAGGGTTTCTTAATATTTCTACAGAGCTTTGAAGATTAAAATCTCTATACTTGCTGCTAATATTTCAGTGTTAGAGAAGCATTTGATTGAAGCTGTTTGAAGAGTAAAGTTTTGGCATCTTGTGTTGTCTTTGTACCATATCTTGAGGCCTCTCCACTGTAATTTTGCAACCTTTGGTTCAGCGTAAGCTGCGGAAGCAAACAAGCCCTGTGTAAACAAACGGTGATGACTATAAATTAATGTCTCTGTCTGCTCTTGAAAACATCAGGAGATTGCAGCCTATCTCTAAGCCAGCCAGAAACAGTCCATGGTGGAGCAAAGCACACACCAGTAGCTGGGCTGAGTCTGAAAAAGCTTTCATTTAAGCATCAATGGTAAATGCTGAGAGGCACTGAGAGAGGTTTTCTTCTAATATGACTTCTGTGTCTTTAGATGTACAAGGATGGCTGGTGTTTTAGCAAAGGCTTACTGACTTCCTTGGGCTTAAGGAGTAGATAGGAAGTATGAGCACCCAGCATCTAGAGCAAGTCTGAAATTCTTCTGGCCTTTGTTTCACAGATCAAAGGTCGGCATCAATTCCCAGGGTGTAGACAATCTCAAGAGACTGCAGAAGGGCAGCTTCTGGTTTGGTTTGCTTCTTCAGTTTTATGTTGTTAGAAAAACTTAAATTTTAATATAATGATGCAGTTAGGAGAAGTGATTAGGCTACCACATGTGTTAAGTGCTCTTGTTAGAATCCGACTTGGCATTTTAAGGCCTTGCAGTCACAAGCTGTATTTTTTATGATTTACATTTTCATCTTTTAATGCAGAGCAGATTGGACAGGAGATGCTTGAAAATCTCAGCCATGACAGAGAGAAGATCCAGCGGGCTCGGGAGAGGGTAAGTTTGATAATAAGTAATTGCTGATTCTGCATTTTATTTGCATTGGGCAAGTCCTTTGTGCATGCAAAAATAATCCAGATGAGATATAATCACCATCTGCAGTGGAGAATTTACAAAGTGTCTTACATGGGCCCCATCCTGCCAAGTCTCTCTTATGGGGAGTCACACTGTAGTCACCAAATCTGCTGCTGGGAGCAAATTTCCTGTCACCATCACAGTTAGGTCAGTATTCTGTCCTTTGAGGGGTTTGTTATGCTGTCCATTCCAATGACTTCTTGGGCTTCCTATGAGACAGTTCAGGATCATAAGTGAGCTTCTAATAGTTGAGCAACCTTACTCTTTGTAGCTGCAGATGCAAATAACTGCCCCTTGGGCAGGTCTGTGTGAGGAGCAGGTACTGCTGCTCTCTCTCTGCAGCCAAGGCAACATACCTGTGTCACTTCTGGCTCCTGTGGCTTCCATGGGGATCAGCTCCACTGTGCAGAGTTAATGGAGATGCTCAGGAGCCCATCCCATCCAATGTGTGCAAGTTCTCTGACCTTCCATGTGGGAAGGTTTGGTTTCTTCTCACAGAACCACGACTTTCTGTACCTGACCTGTTGTTCAGATCCTTTCCCAGGTGTCCAATTTTTGCAAAGCCAGGTTCTCCCACATGACTCTTAATTGACCAGTGGCACTTTAAAAAAACTACTTTTTCTGTCCCAGGGAGTTTCTTCACTTGGATAGCTTTGATTAGTAAAGCTTCCTATAACAGCATTAATGTGGCATTTTCTGCCAGCTGTACCAGTTGCTTTTTGAAGTGCTGGGCATTAGCTACTTTGAAACACTAAATATAGCTAGATCACTAAATGTGACTAAGAATTGTGAGGATTGACCAAGTTTTGTTCTGGCAACTTGGTGTCATATTTCACCTCCACTTCTTATATCCCCACTGACTGCTGAGTCTGAAATGCTTTTCTGTTTCTAGCTGGACAAATAAAACCTAGGCAATGGAGATAAATGCCATGTATTCCTTTCTGCTGATCCTGTATATCCCAGGGATGTAGTTCTGATCACTCAATGTACTCATGGTTCATAGCATAACTTTTCTTTTTCATTGCTTTCCACCTGAGGAGCAAATTGCTTTGAAGGCAAAACCTGTAAGATGCAAAGAGCAAGATTAAAAATAAGAAGGATGTTCTAGGAAAGTGTAGTATATATATACTCCATCACAACGCAGCAAAAAAAAACTCTTGTCATAATGGAAGATCTCAAGTTCCAAGGTTTTTTTTATCAGGAGCCACTTAAATACTTTAAAATACTTTAAAATATTTTCTTCAGGGAATTCAGAAAAGTTCTCCAGTGGAGCCACATGGCCCTACCTGTTCCAGCTGTCTATGTACACTCAGATGAACATTCAGGGGAGATCTTAGATAATTTAGCTAGTTTTCCATTTTCTAGAGATTTTGAAAGACCAGAACAGAGGGTGCTTTATCAATGCATGATAGCTGTACATTAAATACATGGAGTTATTATCTTATCAACCAGGAAATAAACTTGTCTTCTGGAATGAAATTTTCACTGTGTGTATGATGGTCAGCTTTAACAGTTCAATGTTGAGAAAATTATTTTTTATAAGCAAAATGTAAATAACTTAATGTCTTAATGGTCTGGTTAAATTTACATAAATGAATTTTCCTGTCTGTAGAGTAAAACTCATATTTCCTTCTGAAGGCAAAGAGAAGGGATAAAAGTTCTGCTACAAGTCAAATAGGTTAACTGGATTATACAGGACATTAAAAGATGCAACATCTTTTAGGAAAACCTCGAAATTTGTCTAAGGCAGACAAGATATCAATGTCAGCATCTTGTTCATCTTCCTGTTTTCTCATTAGTATTCTTAACCTTATCTTTAAAAACCATATAGATTTGCCATTGCTAACATCAAAGTCTGTTTCAAAATGTTTTCACTACAGCAGTTCTGTGCAACACACGCTGGTGAAGAGGCTCACATTCCACCAGTTCCATTCCACGCTTCTGTGGTGTGCTGGTATTGGTAAAAAAATGGTGGAAGAACTGCCATCAGATAATTCAGTTTTAAATAAAAACAAACTTACAGTTTGAAACTCTTCATGTGGGTTTGTTTTGTTTTTTTTTTTTATGCCAGAGCAGGAAGAAAAGGTGTTTTCTTAGCATTCTCTTGGGAGGTAGCTAGAGATCTTCCAACTATGTGTGTACGTGTTTGTTTCTTTTTTAATGTTTCTTTTGCTTATTTTGTGGGTTTTTTATTACCATAAAAACATGAGGTCGTCTTGCTTAGAGGAGTTTGTCAAACCCCTAAGATTCAGCTTTCTCTTCCTAACTATCAGCCCTGATTCTAGCTGTCAGGTAGAATCCTGCAGCAAGAGAGGAAAGTTAGGATCAAACATTTAATGGTAAAAAGGAGAGCGCTACTTTTCTGTGAAAAGGGAGGAGAAGCCCCAAGTGTTAAATGCATCTTTATGAATAATAAAAGACCAATGTAAAGCATACATTTGTACTTCAGATTCCCTTCTAGCATAGATAAGAACTTGGCTTTTTAATGAGCCTTTTAAAAATTATTGTGACGTTTTTTCTGCTGTTACTTGTGTCAAACCGGGCTAAACTGCTTTTCTGGAGCTTGAATTGTCTAGATGAATCAGGAAAAAATGAGGGAATGGCCTCCCTGGAATATAATACTCATCTTTGTTCCATCATAGCACATAATTACAGAGATCTGAGAGTCAGTGCAAGCCTTCCCACTGAATATGATATTGCTAAGAGCAAGACTTGATTGGTGCTAGCCAGTCCCGGCTTCTACTTGGTATTTTCTTAATAGCTTTTAGAAGAATAAGGAGGAAATTTATGCAAAAAGGTTATGTGACACTGATTGTCACATCACCTACTGATTCCAGTAATAAGCATTAAACCTGGCAGCAAATATTTACAGTATTGTGCTCCAGAATAGAGACTGGGTTTAATATTACTGCTGTTCAAATATTCAAGATATAATAGTGGTTTGTTATGGTGAAGGTGATTTGTTATTGGAAGACTGCCACTCTCCTTGGCAGTGTTTCTGTTTTGATGGATTTGTAACACAGGATGCATTTTGTCTACTTCAACAAAGTTTTTTCAGTAAGAAGTCAATGACTCAGGTAATCCTTTCAATCTGATTTGATTATGAAGAGATAAATATTCAGCTTTCACAAGGAGAAGAATGTTTTTATGTATGTACACACAGCTGTGTTTTGGGGCATGTTAGAAACAGTGGTCCCTGCTATTTCATAACTGAAATAGTCATAATCATTACATTTTCTTTTTACAATAGATTTTGATGTCCCACTGGTTCCAAGATGTCTAAAATGTCAAAAGATGTCTCTCTTCTAGCTAGCAGTGGCAGAAGAGGTGATAGGAAAGTAACTCCATTCTTCCTATTATCTTCTAATTTCTAGATTTCCTTTTGTGGGACACTAATAAACACAAAAAGAGAGGGGACATTTTAATCCCTTTTAAAAAGCAATAGAAATAAACATGAAGTCCACTTGCTTCATAACCTTTCATCTACTCTACTTCATTTTTTACCTATTTTGCAATATTTTGATAGCTGTAGAACAAGACAGCTAATTAGGTGTAGCTGTAAACTGTAGGTTTCCTTTGTCCTAATAAACTACAAAAATGGTCATTTCAGTGAGTGAGAGTTCCTTACATGAAAAAAACCCACCATATAGACTGTACAGCTGTTCCTTCTGTACATGTGCATATACTATTCACAAAGCATTTGAGCACCCAGGCCAGAGGTGGCTGCTGTAAGGTCAGTACAAGTTTTCTATTTAAGGGGCAGTATAGACATATTTATTTTACACAGAATTGCTAAAGTGATGTATTTTGTATTTCTGTTTCTTTCTTTAAACTACAGTCTTTGAAAAACAGTGAAAGAAAGATATGTCTTTCTTTTCATAAAGCATCAGGAGCATGGCTGTCTCTTCATCCCTTGATCCTTTCACTACTGTACACAAACAATACACATACACGTGGGACTTATGGATTCCAATGTATAGAGCTTCTACCTGCAACCCTTTATTTGTAAAGCTTTTGTTCTTTATCCTGACTCACCTTTCTTGCCTCAATGACTTCCCTTGTCTGGGTTTCATATTTATGTTAGTGCAAACAAGACAAGATATTTTTAAATTTCAGAGCTTTGGTGGCTTTACGAGCCTGTTGTGTGCTAACCCTGAAGCTCACTGACTCAGATGACTGTAGAAACCCCTGTCCTTTGTACAGACTGGGCTGCCTGTGCCTTTTGCCTTTAATGGGACTCTTTTCTCCCCAGCTTAGAGAAACAGATGCAAACCTGGGGAAGAGTTCCAGGATTTTGACGGGAATGTTGCGAAGGTAAGGCCAAGGTAGGGACATTTCTGCTCTTTCTTTTTTTTCTTCTCTCCCTCCGTATCTTTGTTTTCAATTTTACTTCAATCTCAGCATGTTGCTGGTGTACTTGACTTTTTTTTACCCAGACTGCTGTGTAGAATGTCTTTGGATGATAGAAGGCTTTGTCATGCCTATGGAAAGAGTTTCCTGAACCTGAAGGATAGCCCTTGTGCAATGATTTCTCATCTTTGTTTCTTTGTATTTGTTTGGGGGGTTTTAGATGAGTGTTCTAAAGTTAAGATTTTTTTTATGATGATTTTCTGTGTTTCCTATTCTTGAGTGATTTCTGTGTTTTGAGGGGGGTTTTGCCTGTTAAAATGAGAAAGCTGGTAAATGTTTTGGGGCAGCATAAATTTATGTGCAGAAAAAGTTTAAAATTATCAATTCTGCCTAAATAGATGGGGCAGACACAGTGTCAACCCTTGTGGTTTTAGCATGTTTTTTCCACGTTTTCAATGTTATGAAAATTGTCCCTGGGATCAAAATGAGGAGATATGAAAAGGAAAATGTCCTAAAACTTGTGTGGGACTGAAGGGAGAGAGTTATCCACTGATTACTTCTCCTCTTAAATTTGCATTGGTGCATTCTCAGACAGATTTTTTTGAATTAGTGGCACCTCTGGATATGTGTTCTTTACCTAGTGCAACAGCACCTGAGCTTCTCTGTGATGTCTGTATTTCTGTACATATTCAGTTTCCTAAAGAAGAAAAGCATCCCTCTAATAAGCAGTGCTGGGTGCTAAGAAAGCACAGTTTTAAAGGAGTTTTGTGTATCCTCTGAAGAGTTCAGTCTGAAATTACCCTTGCCACAGGCTTTTATGTTGTGTGTTTGCTTAATGCACTTTGCTTATAAAAAAAAAAAGAAGGAAAAAAAGAGAAGAAAATTTTGGCGGAGTTGTTGATTTGTCACTTGGCTTAGGAAACATGAAAACTGGAATTTTATAAGCTGTTCTTTAGTACAGCCTTTATTTCTCCATAAGTCTCCTCAGAAAAATACCTTTGTTAGTTCCTTGTATACCAAATTGACAAAGGTTAAAGCGACTGACCTGATGCCTTCATTCCACAGATTTCTTACAATTCCAACTCCAAAATGAAACGTATAAAATTCTCTGATTAAGAGTAATATGTAAATGACACAAGCTAAATTCAAAATCCATGGAGGAAGGAAGTGGCAATTGAAAGGGATGGTTCAGTGGCTGTAGACAATCAAAATAAACTATAAAAAAAATGAAGGAAAAGAAAAGACACCAACCAAACCCAAGTCTCCCCCGGAAGGTTTCTGCGACATGAGCTGTAACGAATATTCTGCATATGTCTCCATTTTGTCAAATCTCATTAAAGGGGTTTCTTGCTTTATGTCAATTGAGCTGTCCAAAAATCATTCATCATTTTAGTGTAAAAAAAATCATGCAGTTATTTAAATAATATCATATTAATGTTAAAGTTCAGCTGTCATTTAATAGTATGGCTTAATCAGACATAGCATTTAGGAAAAATAGTTTTTTCGGGCTTTACTTGGCTTTCAGGTTGGCAGATTCAAATAAGGATTTATGGGTTTCTAAACCAATGTATTCTTTCCATGTTTATGCTTGAGGTACCCCAGCCTTTTTTGCAGCACCCTGTAGTCTGTTATTTGCAATAAAATAAAGTATCTCCTCATATTGTGTTTGAATACATTTGCAAGTAATTTGGAGAAGCTGAAACAAAAACATATGCTGTAACCTTTGACTTTGTTTTGTGTTTGGGAATCACAGTTAGGAGTCCTAGTTTATAAGTGTTCCATAAGCCAAATGAAAAATATGATCTTTCTGAGATATACTTGGGCTCTTCTTTTCAGACAAAAGGATTCTGTAGTTGAACACCATGATGGCATGTTTCTGTGTGTCAGAACAGCACTGGATTTCCTTTTTCTTCAACAAAAATGCTGAACTGAGTCACCCATCTAGAAGAAAGTCAGGTTAGGATTTAAGCTCAGGTCAGGTAAATCTGCCAAAAGCAATGCCAGCATGGAAGCAGCTTTCTTTCAGTAGACAATTCTCAGGATGTTGTTTAAAACCACATAATTGATAGACCTACAGTGAATTTAATTTGTTTGTGGCTGTTGGGTAGAAGGGTCTAGCATTATCCCAGCCTCAGCATCATCAGCAATTTGTTTAGTTACAAGAATAATCATGAAATACAGACCCCAAGAAATCAGCATGTATTAGATAAACACAACTGCAAGAAATATAATTAGCACAGGTTGGCAGTTCTTTCCTAATTTCTGCATACCTCAGTACACACCACAAAATGTTTTGCATAATTACTGGAACCAATAAAATAAAACACTGGAGGACCATCTCCACATCAATGTTATACAGAGAAGGTAATGATAAATTGAGCATTGCTCAATGTAGTGGCTGTTCCCACAATATATATTTGCTGATATGCTTGAAGTCATATGCCATGCTAACAACTCTGTGCTTCAAATTAAAGCCTAACTCTTTCTAATTTTACTGTCTGGGAAAGGTAAAGCAGCATCTCTTTTGAATCTGGCTGAATATATTAAGAGATCATGTATTTAGATAGCTACAGGGCTAAATTACTGTCTTTGTATGACCTAAATTCCCTGGCCATGTGTTTGTGCATAAAATGTTCTGGAGATGGGGAATAAAAGCAGACAGGTTTTGTAGGTGGCCATGGCTCACTAAGGAAATCAGTGGCATAATAGGGACAGGTCTTCCTATCCCAGTTTGCTGCTCCAGCAATAAGGTACCCAGCCTTATGTATTGGAATTTGTTGTCTCACAATATTTTGAGTGTGTAGATAAAAGTATTTTTGTTGTAAGTGTTTTATAATATTTTCACATACAAATGACCTATACCTTCATGATCTTTTTTTTTCTGTAGCAACTACTTAGGGTCTTCTAAGGTAATGGCATTACTTATGGCATGGCATTACTAGGATCAGGGGGAATGGCTTCAAACTGAAAGACAGTATGTTTAAATTAGATATTAGGAAGAAATTCTTTATTGTGAGTGCAGTGATGGGACATGGGTGTTCAGAAAATTAACTTAGGGTAGGAATTAATTTTTGGATTTAGATGAAGTGTGCAGTTTTTGTCCATGAGGCACTGGAATGGGTTGTTTCAGGTCTCTATCCCTTGGCCTGTACCCCAGTGTGAACTAGGGAGTGCACAGTATGCTAGAAAGAAGTAGAAAAGAATGTGTTCTGGAATATCTTCAGGGTTTTGCCCATATCCTAAGCCAATAGCCTAGAAAAGCTTATAAGAAAAGAATTTGGAAAGTCTCCAAGCCACACACAGCCCAGTGGGAAACAAACAAACCTAAAAGTAACCAGATAAAAATTTCAGTAGATTTAAATCTTTTTTCAATTAGCAGATAAGTTCTGTCTACCCCCTTCGAATTGCGGGAAAATATTTTAGAAGAATGACTGCTACACTCCAGAACAACTTTTTATCCTGTCTGGTTCACCAGGAAATTTTTGTGTTAAAAATACTCTTTTCATCTTCAGATTTCAGTGTTCTGAATTGTTATCAATGATGTTTTGAGAAGCTTGTGAACACATCTGCATTTATAAAAGAGACTTTTAAAATTTGATTCCCAGCAGGACAGGGACACTACCTCTGTCTGCTAGAAATGAGGCAGTAAGGGTTCAGTTCAGCTCTCAGGTAATAAGTTATCTGACTTGCCAACAGCTGCATGACCAATATGACTGCAGTCAGAAATTAAATATGAGTTCTGGTGAAGCTTTTTCACTCTTTCCAGGAAATTTCTGGGAGTCCTACTTCTTGCATCACTGCTAGTCAAAGTTTGTTCTACTTTCTCAGATATTGCAGTTATTTTTCAACATTTCACAGAATTGTAGGACAGGGTTGAAAAGTTGGAAGGGACAACCTCTAGGGGGACATCTGGTCCAACCTCCTGTTCAAAGCAAGTCTCATTAGAGTAGGTTGCTCAGACTCCACTCCAGTCACATTTCAAACACATACAAGGAGACACCAATGTCTGTCTGAGCAATCTGTTCCAGTAGCAGCTGAAATAAGCAAATCCTCCAGGTATCTCACTGAAATTTCCCAGCATCTGACTTGTGTCCATTGCCTCTGGTCCTAAGCAGAAGTGATTTTCAGAATTGGCCTTCAGAGTTTGGGCCTGGATTGCAGTTTTTTCTAGCAGTTCTCCTACAACTTCAGCAGTGGTGATGTTGTGGTCATTGGGCTGAGGGGACACTCTGTGTAGGGCAGTTCTTGAAGCAGGGCATGGGGTGCTCTGCCTCAACTTCTTTATTGCTTTCTCTGGCTCGTACAGATCTGCAGCGTTCAGAATGTCTGTTCTGCCTCCTTGCTTGGCTACCAAGCCCACATTTCCATATGTTTGGAGAGCAGCAGGGACAGTCATGTCCCTGTGGACATAAACCCAAACAAAGAGTGAGTGTTACCACTGCCTTTTCCCCTATTTCCCTACCAATCTCTGTTTCCATCCCCAAAAGTCCATGACAAAAACCTGATTTTCTTCCTAGCTAAAGCCTGTTTCAATCATACTTGGCCATGACTGTTGAGTCTCTGCAGTTTTCTGAAGGCAGGTCTTTGTATCACCAATCCAGAGTGGAGTTTAACATATTTGCTTTGTTTTCATGCTAATAGAGGAGTTCCTCTTTCCAGGATATTTGGTCTCCAGCCAAAAGAAGTTTGAGTAGGAATTGTTTCAGCAACTTTTTTGTACATATATTTCTATTTTTACTTCAAGATGTATTTCTACACTGAAAAATAATTGAAACGGTAAATCCTCAAGCAAAATATCTGCTCCATGTTGAATATTTACAGCTGCAGATGTTTACTTCAGTAATTTAGACCTTGATTCAGGAGCATATTTAAGCATATGGTTAACTTAAACTAGAGGAGTGATTCCCTTAACTTGAAGGAGACTGAATAAGGGGGGAGTAGGTGGCAGAATGATTCTGGGTCATCTCTTAGGGCAACACAGGTTTTATTGTGCTCCTTGCAAATCATGTCCTTAATATTTCTGTTGTTAACTGGAAGCTGTAAAATATGCTAATGTATTTTAGTGCTTGTTACTGTCAATAGATTTTTTTTTATCATTTTCCTGACTTTTGAGCATTTAATATAGTTACTTGATTCTTATATTATTGTACAATTGTGTTTTGTTATTCAGCTAACCTTTATCAATTATGAGGTGTTGAATCTTTTCAGAAGGAAACTGATAAGCGCTATGGTGATGTTAATCACAATCTAGTCCTTGGATGAGGAACATACTGCTGGTTATTCCAGATTAAACCTTGGCATTAATTAGTACCTAGTTGTTCCTCGCTTTGTCTCTGAATTTAAAAAGAAACCTTGTTTCTTTGTTGAAGTGATGGACAAAACATCTGGAAAACATAAATGTGTCGTCAGCAAAATTCCCAAGGGTGAGCATTCTTCATCATTAGGAGTCCAACCAAAAAACAGGAAATGTACCTCTAGGTCTGAACAGCAAATATTTTAAAATAGTATGGGACAACATGGGTTCCCTCTCCTTAGTTTAGGTGTGATGTAATCTGATGCATGTAAGATGCGTTTCTTATTTTTAATAATCAATGGAAAACCATTTTCTAAACCTTTCTCATCTTTCTTAGACGGTGTTGTTTCTGTGCTGTTTCCACAATACTTTTGAAAAATCTTGCCCTACTTTCATTCAGTGTTAGAAATACTGTTCAGATCATGCACCATGGAGGGTGCAGAAGTCTTTTGAGCTGCTATTTAACCACCAGCCATCAGTGTACATGGAGAGTTCCAGACCACAGGCACTGAATGCCTTAAAAAGGGACCAATTTCAACATTGCAGGCATGTAGCTGGGATTAGTTTAATGCCACCATAGCCTTTGCAAACCTTCATCTCTAACAACCTAAGTGATACAGAGTTAAGTTTTCTTCAAACCTGGAAGAAAAAAGGAACATCACGATTGATCTTCACATCTAGTAACTTAAATGCATGGGATAAAATAAGTCAGTGTTTTAATCTCCTTGTGCCCAGGCAGCTTTAGAAGGGGATGTCCCTCATTCGGTGAGGTAAGAGCATTTATATGGTAGCATTGTTTTATTTTTCAGATTGTTGGAAAGCTTTATCCACATGTCAGGCTGCCTACACTATGTCCATTATGAGCAGGGTTCTCAGCATTCTTCAGACCACATTTCTAATTCTCTTTTTCCATTCTTTTTTGAAGTGTACAATGGTCTTTGTTCTGTCCCCTCCATTCCCTCTTTTCTATCATCTGGAATTGCTATCTCATTTGTTCCCCTTCTGTCTACTCATGTCCAGCTGAACAGCTGGAAAGAACATTAACACACAGTTGTGTTTCTGCAGGAAAGCAGGATCCCAGTGGATAATTATCCTGGCTAGTCCTGGACTGCATATACCAACAATGTAAAGCATCATGATGGGTTAAGTGTTGTGTAACCCTTCGTGGTTGTTTTCTGCACTGGGAGTGTTGACCACCATTAAGCAGCTAGAGCCTAAAAAGGTTCACAGTGTCATGAGTGAAACAAAAGTCATTTCACTGCCAGCATTGTCCTGTCTGAACCACAGCAGGTATCCCACAACATGCTTCCTTGAGAAGCCATATCTTATATCTGCATAAGCAGTGCAGGGCTTTCCTGCAGTAGTTGCAAGGAGGCTCCAGTAGGATGAGCTCTCTCTGATGTGATACTCAGAAATGGTGAAGGTAGTGAACATGTTTTGGATATGGTATGGTTGTTTATGTGAAGGAGAGAAACTCTTAGCAAAAGCTGGCATTGGTAGTTGCTGAAATAATTGGAGACAACTTTTCAGAAATCAATTAAGTACAAACTCTTTAAGGCCAGTAGTTGATTGGGGATCATGTTCTTGACACTACTCACACTATAACTGTGAAAGAACAATATAGGTTAAATTTTACACATTCCATTTAGCATGGAGTGTTTAAGCCATAAATTCCTGTATGTAACATTTTCTGAACACAAGGTATGCATGATATCTTGCCACTGGGTCACTTCCTTTTAATCCATATATTTACCAAAGGAAATAGAACCACCTTGGAAATGATTTCAGAAAAGTTCATCCCTTTGTGTTAAGGCAGGATTGACTGACCCTGTTTTAATCCTGACAGATATTTGTTTGGCCTGTTCTCCACTGGTCAACATTCCCCGTCTCTTCAGTCAGATATTTCCAAATTTTCCTTAATGTTTAGCTCAAATCCTTTTTCCTGTGTAGACAGAGTTGTTTTATGTGCTGGTGCATGTGAGGCAATTTCTGGTGACTTGTGCTGTGGAAAGAAATTTCTGCTTAACTTTTCAAGAATTAGAGAACATAAATAAGAGTGTACAGAGTTAAATTACAGTTTCTAGTTTTCATCAAGCCAAGCCTTTTGATGGGATACAGGAATGTAAAAATAGAAGAGTTGGATTTTCTTCTAGTAGGCAAATCCTGGAAGCTCAGCCTTTCCAAACAGTAGCTTCATGTGTACATGTCCTGGAGCTTTGCAAATAGGGACACAAAAATTAAATCATTCTCATAAAGTTGCACATCAGGACTAAAACTAGACTGTATACTCTGCTGACTGAAAGCAACATTTGCAAGACAAAATTACAAAAGACCGAGATTTAACTTTTTTGGTAGCATTTCTAAACACTTAAAGAAAATGACAGTGATTGTGTCAAACAAACATGATTTTAACTCATTTCCCCCACTCTTGCCCATAGACACACCAGTATTTTGGACCGAGGTTGTATTTGAAAACAAATGAAGGAATGCAAATTGATTTGCCTCATCTTCTGTCAGGTAAAAAAGCTCCTTTGTGCCTTCTGAGTATGATTTCCGTGGCACTTGGCACTTTTCTTGCCACACTTCAATGAAATTGTTGACTTTTAATAAAAGCAAAGTTAATTTGGCTTTCCAGCATGGTTCTGATTGCACACTAAGAGCTTTATCTTTAAGAAAACAATGAAGTGATCAAACTGGTATAAAACTGTGCTGTGATAGCAGGATCTTGTGCTTATTAGCTAATCTTTTAGCCTAGATCATTTTCAGTCTAGTTCTTAGTAGCAGGTTGGACTTCTGGCTTTGCTCAAGACACATAAGAGATTAAGTGACCAACAACTGGGAAATGGAAAACTCAGCTGAGTTCAATTTGTGTTCCAGTCAGTCAGTGATGTTCCACCTCAAAACACAGGATCTGAACCTGCAAGCCATAGCTGTGTGAGTAGTTTGCTCATCTGTAGCCCTAATGTTGAACAAGGAACTCTTTAATTTTAGCAAACCTTGGTTGGGGTAGGGAGGGTGGTGTTTTATAGTTGCCATTGCTGTTATTATTGTAGTTTTACAAAGAATGCCATAAATTATGACTTGGGGGTATCACTCAGTTTGTTACAGATAAATTAGTGCTGCTGTGGGACAATACCAAAATTGAGGAAGAATTTATATCCCTGGTAGCATATAATATGTTGTATTAGACCTTTAAAACTCTGCAGAAGAAATGTTCACACATCACTAACCTGCTGAGCAGCTCTCAGAAGAATAAAAAAGTCATGAATGAGAAAGTGTGGCCATACAGTGAGAGGTTGTTTAGTCAACTTGGTGATAGGAAGGATGAAAATTTCCTAATTCTGACTGGTTCTTTAACTAATATGGAGGATCCAACCCGATCCATTCTATGGTTCTCTGACTTGAATCTAACTAAGAAGGCAAAGAAAAGTCAATGTGGAAATTGAGAAAATTAGAAAGAGAAAAACTATTTTGCCATGTTCTCTGCAACACTTGTGTAGCTCTAAAATAATTTGTGCAGGATCTCATAGTGAAACATTTATTACCTTAGAGCTCTTGTTTAGCTTGGAATTTGCTATATTAACCAAAGTATAACCCAGAAGGTTTTTTTAACATCTGTGGTTAGAGCAAAATCTTCATATTTTCTTCTACTTATTTAGTATCTACTGGTAGTTTAAGATTGCAACACTAATTTTTTCTCTTTAAGCAAAAATTGCATCTTAAAATTATTTTTGCACCGACTCCCCACTTTCCTCCTGATAAAAATGCTTGTGCGAGTGAAAAAAAACCACCCACTCTTGTTTCTCTGACATGCTCATCATGGCCGCAAATAATGCATTTAAATAGGGAATTGTTTGAGAAACATGATTCTGAGTGTGTCCAATCTTGCCTGGATGTTGGGAAGCATATGGTCTTCTTTATCCATGCCAAGAAACTTCCTTGCTACTTTCTGTCACCGCTGTATTTTTCAAATGCAGTTTTCAGCATGAATGGCACACACGTGTTGATTGTGAAGGTAGCATTCTTTCAGTGCAGCCTTAAGCTAATTACTCTTAGTGGCAGTGGAGCTTTGTAGCTCATTTGTGAGCAGTTATTTATGCTACTACGCCAGTACAAAGCAATGTTTCACATTACCAGTTTACCAGACTATTACACCATTGTGTTTTAATCCACTGTAGGTGGATGGAGAATATGAGCCATCTGTTTTATTTAATGATATAATCAGTAAACAATATATGCACTTTACACATTTGGTCATTAAAGATGCCCATATTGTTGGACCCTGTATTTACATTGTAAATTGGTGTATTCACACATCAGCTTGTTCTGGTGTCAAAGGCTTGCTGTGTTCATAAGCTGGTACAAAGCAAGCTCAGTAACTGCTCAAACCCAGTGCAGGTGGTCGAGCTAGTTGCCACACAGATCAAAAGTCAAACAACTGTGAATCTTCCTTTGAAAAGGCATTTAGAGAGACAAGGCTGGTCTTATCTTCACAAACAAGAAAGAGTTATAGATATACATCATGAAGTTATGAGAACAAAAGGGGTTTTATAATCACTCTGCGTCAGAAAATCCAGTACTGCGGACTTTTGTGAAGACATCTTTGAAACATAAAGAACATCTTATTTTCCAGGACAAAATTTAAAGGACTGAGTCTGAATTATTAAATATGAGATGGTTCAGTCATTTCAAAACTTTGGAGACAAGAAGTTGCTTTCTCTTACAGTTGATTTAATTTAATTTTATTTTCAGCAATGTTTAAGCAGAGTGAAACAGATAGTAATTGCAAAGCCCAATCTTATTCAAGAGACAGAGGTGAATGGCTGTATTTGTGCTAGAAACAAAGGAAATCAGTCAATACTTCAGTTTCCCCAAAGTATCCCTCATAAGCACCAAAAAATAATCACCAAAATACATTAAAAATTAATTTACAAGTAAAATCTTGCTTGCTGGCACATTTGTAAGGAGGTGAAAGATCACACAGCCCCATATTAAAGCAGTAATGTTCATTTTAGTGTTTTACTTAACAGCTTGTGCTTAAGATGCCCAGAATTTGAAAACTGGAGGACTCATTCTCACTTCTCATTGTCTTTTATGAGGAAATTGAATTGGATTTATCACCACATGAAGGCCTGGCTGGCACTGATGTTAGACAGGGAGGGGAAAGGACTTGTGGAATTTGTATGGCTGAGAGTGAGTTGGCAGGTCCTCGTGGCTGGAGGAGTCTTGGGCTTCACACCACAGCTTGGCTTCTGTACATTTTGATTTCTGTCCTACATAATGCAGATGGAATCAGAGGCACTAGGGGTATACCCACTAACAAAGTCTGTGTGCTGAAATGTGTTCACTTTTCATTTACTCCTAGAGACATGAGGAAATAGCTTTCAAAGTCTTTAAATCCATTTCAAAGGCAAGCTAATTATGTTATTGGGGGTTTTCTTAATCTTGAGGTATGAAGAAAGAAGACTTTTTTACTAGGATTTTTTTGTATTGGCATGAATTTTAGAGATAAAGTATTTTCAAGTGAATGAGCAAAGAGAAGAAAATATCTCATTTTATGAGCTGTTATATATATTTCAAAATATACACTATTTTCATAGTTAAAATATTGAAAATAATACAGAAGACTCAGCTATAAGTCTTCCTTTTATAGTCTTTTCATATATATTTCATGTAAGTTGAATATTAAACATTGGCATGTTTCCATAGGCTTCGTGATGTATTGCCTTTTGATTTTGAGATATTGTGTAACTAACTTATTTCTAATCTTATAAAGGGCTTGAGATTTTTTTTTTTTTGGTCATCCCAATCCAGTAAAAACAATCAGAAACTTGGCTACTGATATTTGATTCTTAGCTTTGTCCTGGGTATATCTTGGGTAACTGTGCACACATCTGTTTCTGTGTATCTCTAAAATGAGGATAATGTTCCATATCACAGCAAAGCATTCCAAGAGCAAATGCTCTTAATTAATCTGTGCATGGTCCTCACATGACCTGATGAGAGTTTGTGAATGATAGACTGACTGGTAGTGGTGCCCATCCTGATTTGGAGTCATGGCTTAAATCCATGGAGTCATGGATTTAAAAGGAGCGAAAGAGAAGCATGGGAAGAATTTAGACTGGAGGGCTGTGGAGTATCTGATTTCCCATAATAGTCCATTGGCAAGTACATACCTCATCTCCTCAGCTATTGAACATAGCTAGGAGAAAGTGGAGGTATCAATTCTTTGTTGTCTTCTTCAGATATCAATTTGAGGGCTACAGGTGACAAGCTCATCTTATGTTGGGTGACATTTTTGGTTTGTTGCAGACAGAAAAGATTGTTTGAGTTGGTTTAATAAGGAGAATTAACACATCCCTGGAGACATAATGATGAACTCTGTGTGTGTGTGTGTGTATATATATATATAGAGAGAGAGAGAGAGAGAGAGTAGCAGTAATGTTAAATTTGATGTGCTAGCCCAGGAAACTTCTTCCTTCTCAATTGCTCCTTACTGCTTCTGTCAGAAATTTTGTTCCTATCATTTGCTGTGGACTGTGATGTATTATTTTTGGCTCCTGTCAACCTGCAATCAATCAGGACTTTACAAACATCTGTTAAGTACTTTAGGGTTCCTCAAAGCAGAAGCAGATCCTAACGAATGCAATGTTCTATGACTTACTATCACAGCATTGCTACTTCTGTCAAAGGAGGCATGGAGGAGAGACATGTAAGCTCAGGCAGACAGTCACTTCTTCTGGCTAAAATTACCTTTGTCACCATCACCTCTCACCTGTAGAGGAATAAAAAGAAACGTAGTTTATTACAGAACAGGGATGGGTAAAGCCTCGGAGATACTCTGAAATACATAAAAATGCTATCTGGTGTAGTAACTTGATGACCAAAAACATACTAGTGAGCCTTTGAAATGCCAGTATTTTACTGCACAGCTCCTGATTTAAAAGAAAATAAAAACATGGATTTTAATTTTCTTTTGTTGAAATATCAATTGAAATGATGGTGGTCTTAGCTGTAAAGTTAGAAGAAAGGTTGTTAGTTTGTGTAGGAGGCACATGTTGAAAACTGGAGTAGAATGAGGTCTGAATGTGGTGTCTGGTAATGATGCTGTAGAGCATAATTTTCATGAAGAGTGTTCTTTATAGAACATCTCTTATGCTGGTGCACTTGGCTGGTCATATTTTCATGGCCATCTTTGAATAGTTGAATAATTAGAAAAGCTCTACCAGCAAGGAGTGAGAGAATCAAGCTCCCACATGCCAGTTCCATCAGATGCTTCCTATTTAAGGAATCTAAGTGATGAAATGAGATGACCATTTATAATTCTTCATGCAAGGATTGCTCCCAAGGATTTTATTTTTTTAGCAAATTCCCATGTCCTCTTTGGAGTAAGATGGAGTATTTGGAATCATATTATATTCAAATTTAATGTTATGCATGTAACACGTGTAGTATCGTTTGGGAGAAACTACACTAACAATCTTAGAAGTGCTTGAGATCCTTAGGAGTCAGCTAAGGAAAAAGGGATCTCATCTCAGAGATGCTCACTGTAAATGGACAACACAGGTGGAGCAGGGAATATTGAATTAACCCATGCACCTTTTTCAGGCATCAATTTTTTTATGTTTACAATTCTGTTCTTTGAAATCAGTTGCAAACTCTGTGCCCAGTGATTGTTCTCTGAATCTGGGAGGAGGAGGAGGTGCTCAATGTACCAGAAAAATAGCTGTTTTATAAATGCAGAGACTTGCTTGCAGTAGAGTTTCTGTTTTGTCCTCTTGCTCCCCTGACCCAATTAAATACAGGTTAGATGGGAAAATATTATTGTGACTGAGCTGGATAATAGAAGTTGTTTGGGAGGGCTTTTAAACTTGGCCCTAAACTATTGAGTTCTGAGACTGACTTAAGTTTGAGACCCACTGTACCCTGCTTTCTTTGATCCAAACCCTGAGAATATGTATCATCATTTAAAGGAGTGAACTGTTTTGTGAGGAGGAAGCCAAGAAGTGGCCCCAAAGAATGCCTTCCCACATGGAAAGCCACCACCCCCTGATTTGATGGCTTCCATTCTAATGCATCTTTCAAGGGGGGCCTCTTTGTCCCACATTGTTACTTATTTGGCTCTTCTTTTCTTTCAGCCTTAATTGTCATTAGCACAATTTTTTTTTTTCTCATAAAGTCATCTGGGGAATACTAGTTTATTACATATTGTTGTGTTTGTCTAAAGACAATTGCACAAGCTTGAAATTTAATCCTTATAATCTTTCCTAGTAGAGAGAGCTTGAGATAAATACTGTTGTATACTTGGTGGGAGTGGGTCTCGACTTTTTGATCATCCATGTCTAAATGTTGAGTAATACTTAAGGGAAAATGTTCTCAAAACATTCCTTAGATGATTATTAGATTATATTTTATGTTTGATAAAAACTGGAAAATTGTATAAATATTTGCTTAACATCCCACCCCTTAAGCAATTTATTTCTTTTCTGGCCTTCAACCCTCTTGCTCAGTGAAATGAGATCAGTCACTTTCTGTTTATATTCAATTTCACTTTGCAGTTTTCATGTCTGTGTGGAGCAATTCCTCACTGCAGAAGCATATTTAAATAATAAGTGGAGAATAAAGAAGGAATGAAAAAATTATTTTAAAAATATTTTCTAGTGTCTTCCCATATTATAAAAGTAGACAAGTGCTATAATTATACTACATCCATCTGGTGTGCTAATATCTAGTGTTACATGAAATTTAAAAAATTATTTAGTCTTGCTTTTCTGTACGTTGTTTGTCACATAGTAGGTTTATACATACTATGTTCCAGGGGCTGCTGTTGAAACCAGCCTTTGGCAAAAGCAAACATGTGATACCTTGTTCTTACAAGAGGAAATCACTTTTGCATCTTCAGTACTACGTGGTGGTTCAAGTTTTCTGGAAAGAGCCAACGTTTTCATGTAGACAACAGTCAATACTCACATAGGTCAACTGTTTGGCTGTTTTCTCTCATCTGAATTTTTCATTTTGGATCAATATAAAGAATCGGTCTCAATGTCAAGGACATCAAAATGAATTCTTGGGTCATGTTTAGAGCTTGACTAGATGGGAGGAGGGGTTTAGGGTAACATTGTATTAGGGGAAAAAACATCAGGGTCAGTAAATTAATTTAAAAGATTGCAGACACGTCTCTGTGCCAACCAGGATTGAAGCATTTCTGTGTTAAGTGCAAAATGGCTGATTTAAATGCAAAAGGGCCTGGAGTTTCTCTTGAGTCTTCTTTCTCTTCCACCATGTTTTTGCAATTAAATACTGGATGAAAATTATTTTTCCTTTCCTTTTGTTTTTTGTTTTCTTTTAAATGTATTACTTTTTCCTTAATGTGTAGCAGCTGATTTTCCCTCCTGCCTCACTGGGGCACAGAGACAAACCTCCTTTCAAGGAATAGAGTTCCAACACTGTTGTTGATTATTTTATTGGGAAACCATTTCTGTGGTAAGGCAGGCTCTCCAGCTCCTTGATGGAGGAAAAAAACCATGAGATGCAAGTGTTTTAGTCAACTATACATTTCTTTTCTCTCTAATGTGGGTGGACTCACAAAGACAGTAGATTATGGAGGCATGTCCTCAGCATGCTCACAAATTTCACCTGAATTTCAAGAGCAGACAACCTGTGGCAGACACTCCTTTGGGAGCACAAGTGGCCTTCTTCTGAGTGTGACCCATTCATGGTACTTTCTACAAAGCTGCAGCTGAGATCTGCTCCTGGTAGGAGAAAGAGCAAGTTTGCTTTCCAAGATCTCTTTGTCCTTCTTTTTTTCTGGCTTCCCCTATCTTATTTACCCAAAGTTTGAGTTGCATTTCTTGTAGAAGTCTTGGGCTCCCTCTCCATCCCCTTCTGTGGCTTTCATGGCCTGTCATTTGGAGATGGTTTTGACATCTTTTGACAAACATATTCACTTAGAATCACAATGTGGTCGCTCTGAAAAAAGGCGGCATTTCTCTTTTTCCTTCCTCTTTATGAACTGGAGGCATGGTGTGTAAAAGCTCGGTGTAAACTCACAATAGCACTTTGTCCTCTTTCACATCATTTGCCAAATTACTACTGTTGTGGCAACAGCTGTAACCAAGCATGGTGTCAGCTCTTTTTGCCATAACATGACTGGATGTCAATAATTTTAATATAATGTGAAACACACTCTCAGGCTGTGCAATGAGGCATCTGATTATTAAATTCCTTGAAATGTCATCTGGGTTTGTTTTTTTTTTTGTTGGTTTGTTGTTTTTGGGGTTTTTTTGCATCAATTCAGGTCTCAAAACTGGACAGTGTTGTGATTAAAAGAAAAAGAACATAAAATTCTCTCATTATAGTAAACATTTCCAAGAAAACTCTAACCCTGAAGCAGACAGCTCTGCTCTGCTTACATAGACAGCAACAGCAAAGGCTCTGTGAAGGCTGTAAAGGGTGGAGGTTATAATTGTGTCTCCCAGTTGTTTGCTGCTCTTTACTGCAGCACTTTCTCCACTGACAGTAAATGCTATTTATTTTTAGGCTTCTTTTTCTAAACTACTTATAAAAAGTGAAAGGTAGGAACCTGGTGAAGCTTTTGTTTTTAATACATTGCTTACATTGTACTCCAAAGAATGCTATTTAGTGTTCTTATTAATGATTGAAACATTAGCATTTAATTGTGTAAAGCAATTAAAAAGCTCAACATTACTAATTCTTGGGCTGAGTCCATTAATACAGCAAGTATTAGTAAGAAATATATTGAAGAAGTTGAACAAGGTCAGAAATGTTCTGCGTGCAAAGAGCACCTAATGCTTTTTTTTCAAGCCCCTAAGAAGTAGTTTAAAAAAAAAAAAAAACAACCAAACAAAAACCTTGTGAGATGAATAGATAAAAGGCTTTCTTGGTTTAGTTATGTCAGTTTGGCTTTTTCCTGTAATTGCTGGGGTTGTTTTGTTCCTAAAGAGGAATGGATGCCAAGCTGAAGAGGTAATTTCTGAGCAGCGTTTCAAGATATTGTGAAAGTTTTCAACTTTTCTGTAATAAAAAAAATAACATTTCTCTAATGATGTCTGTTTATTGCATATTGTTCTTCTGTGTGCAGTTCAGTGCAGCTGGCAGCAAGTACTTGAGAGAATCCCAGGGCTGAGGGAAGGGGAACCCGAGCAGCCCCAAGTAGCTGGGGCTGGTGCGCCGACTCCTCGGGGTGCTGTCAGGCCGCCCTCACCTGACGTCACCGCGGATGGAATCGAAAGAGACGGTTTGCGTTTGATCCCAGGTGTCTTTACATCTGAATCCAAACAGGAAAGAGCTCCTGGCAGCACGGAGCTGGCTTGGAGGTGTTGATACTCTAAGCACGTCCGGATGTCACTCTCCTTGCGTCAGATGGGCTGGCCGTGGGGCTTGCTTTCCTTTGGTGATCTTGGGTTACTTGCACAATGAAAGGTTCAGGTTTTCCTGATCTGTAAAGGGTTATAGCAGAGCTCACTGCTTGTAAAGTGTCATTGTGTGCTCAGTAGTAAAGAAATCTTTTGCTGTGGAGGAGCTTAAACCAAAACCCTCGGTGTGGATGTTTCAACACCTTGGAATCTGTATCTGCATCTGAGTTCTGCAGGTTACATGTGCCAGTAGTGCATTAAACCAGTATATGACATGGAAATTTCCCTAAAACTTAGAGTATTCCAGGTACAGTTACAGCTATTTTCTATAGGCTCTGCTAGACAGCTTCCAAAGGAAAATTTTATTTAATTTAGTATCAAGCCAAATCCACTGTACATCTTCAAGTCTCTACTTAACTGTTTGA
Organism: Haemorhous mexicanus; assembly: GCF_027477595.1. Lineage (NCBI taxonomy): Eukaryota > Metazoa > Chordata > Aves > Passeriformes > Fringillidae > Haemorhous > Haemorhous mexicanus. The sequence goes on from NC_082347.1 coordinate 33,852,969, forward strand.
ACATGGGCAGAACAGAAGCAGCACAAGCAGAAATAATGTGGTGTTTTCCAAATCGACTTCTCTGACCCTTAGCTTGGGAAAAATACCAACCTGAAGAAGGAGAAACAAGTTCTGTCTCTAAAAACACACTGGTTTTGCCTTCTCTAGTGATGCTGCAGTCATGGCATTTTTAAAAGGGTACAGTTGTTTTCAGTCCAAGAGCAAGTTGACTCTTCATGCATAGTTGACACTTCCATTTAGGCTGACAAGGGCAAATTTTAGGACAAACCACAGGAAATAGCTTGGAGAGGTGAAGGATATTAAGAAAATATTATACTGCTGCCTTAGAAGTAAAATGAAACACTTTAAGCTCTATTTTCCCATACAATGTTTAAAGCTATTGTTTAGATAATTTTTTTTGCAAAAAAATATTACAACTATTGGAAACAAATGTGCTTGGAAATACATAAATGTTTTTATAATTTCAGACCAAGACAAGTCACAGGAAAATCCTCTTCTCGTGGAGGGTAGCATGAGGTTTTCTAAAAAGATATTCCTTTTCTCCTTCTTCTCTCCCCTCAGCCTCTGGTTTTGTACTAATTATGCCCCCTTTAAAGTATTGTTTTCTGCGTGAGCTTTGGGTGATGATTGTTTGACTATTTGCTTGTGGGAGAATCTGCTTTAGCATATGCAGCAATAGGAACAGAAATAGCACTTCCAAAGCTGAGGGGCTGTATTCACTTTGGTATGTAGAGAATGGCAACAAGCAGTCATTAGGATTGAAAATTCTGTTCTTTCTCTGTCTCTCTGCCCCTCTTGGAAGATGAGCAAGGGCTGACCTGAACTTTTGTTTGTTTGTTCTGCTGTGGGGTTAAAGATTGATGCTCTCCACCCCAACCCCCGCCCCATCAGCCCCCCCATGTTTATTCTGCCTTTGTAAGGGAAGGAGGAATTCAACTTCTGTAAAGGCAAAAGAAAGATCCTTTCCTTATATAAGAAACAGATGAATAAGACCTAAGATTGCTTTTTTCCCAGCTTTTTACCTGTAAAAAAAAAAAAAAAAAAGTATTTTTTGGGTAAGGGATGAATGTGGAAAGCAATGATTGAACAAATAACTGCTTTAAGGCCAGTGCTAGAAACACTTGCCAGTATAGTAATGTCAGTTGGAGGTGTGATTTTTGGCTGTGTGTGTGTGTGTTGGCAAAAGCCCTAGTGTAGACATGGTTGTACCAGGGAAAAAAAAAAAGCTTTGGCCAGTATATTCTATTTTGCTTGGGGAGGGTATAACCTCTAACAATAAAAGCTTTTTTTTCCAGCTGGTAAATTGCAACTCCAGTAGAAACTCAAGCCAGAATAGTTATACTGTTGTAGTGGCAAATCTTTTTCATAGACTGGCCTTCTGAGTCTGCTGTCCTAACATTAGCAACTGTGCTCCTGTTATTGTTAATTTTAACAGCAGCAACATCTGAAGGTGATTTGAATGCCTTAGACTTTGTGGCATTGTAATGATCTTGAATTTACAGATCTGCATTTCATTTAATCCCCATGCCTAGGAGAATTGCAAACAGAGTTGCACTGGACTCCAGCTTTTGCATAGAAGACTTTTTTTTACAGTTCTCAAGCAAAAAGGCCCATGTGCTTTGCAGAGGTCTGAAAGCAACTGTTTATAGTGAAGCATTCTTCTAGGTGTAACACAGTGTTCAGAACGAGGCTTTGCAGATTTCTGTAGCAATATTTTTCTTGAATATATTTGGATTGTGGAGGAGATGCAGTCATGACCTTGTGGGACTACACAGTCTTATGTGTGATGCCACAGGTCTTTCATGTGAACTTTCCTTCTACTCACACATTAGAATGAGACAGAAGTCATTTTTCCTAATTCTGGAGGACACTGTTTCAGCTATCTTCAATACATGCAATCAGAGGGCTTAAATACTCCAGGGAGGCACTCTAAATATTTAAATATTTCAGGCCTCAGTTTCATGTCACAAGAACATTTCAGCTATTTTGTGGTCTCTCCAGAGTGCTCTCACACTAGGAGAGCAAAACCAATGCGGTCCTCAATATTGTTAGGGAGATGACCCCTGGAGCTGTGCAGTCTGCCCCCAGTGATCAGTTCCTTCCTTTCTCCCACTGGTATCTCATGCCAAATGACTTTTGTCAGTGAATGCCAACACTGGAACCTTGATTGCTCTGGGGTTTTTTCAGCCTAATACTGCATTGTTATGATATGGTACAAGCCAGTCTTCTGCTGTTTGGGTTTGTTTTATTTTTGCTCTAAATTACCTCTGACTTCTATGGGTGTAAAATTCGGCCAGGGCTGGATGCTTTTAGAAATCCCACCCTTCAGTTGGTTTTGGTTTTGTTGGCTTTTTTATGTCCAGTGTAGGACTCAGTAATATGTGGTGGCATAACAGCTCTCTGGAGCAGAACAATGATTTATTGTGATAATTACTGACATCACAAAACCACAAACAGTAATCTTGATTATGGGGGTAAAAACATCAACCCTAAACACTCATTTAAGACCTATTCAAAAATATAGTTTTTGTGAAGCTGGTAAGGTAAGGAAACTGAACATGTCAAGTTTGAGAGTATTTACTTTTCTAAGGTAATGATCTTCCTAGTTTTTTTTACAAAAGAAAGAAAAAAAATAAATGCTGGGGAAAGTTTGGTAATAGGCACAGAAATCTGCAGCTGCACTTTCAGTACTCCTGGTCTTTCAGCCTCACAGCTTATCTTTTTCTAGACTTTAGAAGCATGAAATAAGTTAAAATCAATAGGGTTTTAGAATATTTGGGCTTTGTGGCATTTTTTTCTTTGTTGCTCTGTGACTTGGACAACAAACATTGTGAACTGAGTAGCCTCAGTTTGTTAATCTCTCCCTTGGGTGCATCCTTTCTTAGTTCAGCAAAAACACAAACAAAAAAACCTACTGCATGTGGTCAGTGCTCAGTTTGCTTGGGCTCATGTGTCATGAACCAGAATATTTTCTCTCCAAGACAAGCACAGTCCCTTATTCTCGGTAAGAATTCTCAGTTTTCATTCTGGATTTTAGCTGTTAACCCTTTGTCATTCCAGCTTCAAAAAATCAACTGAAAAATCCCACAGCATATATAAGGGAAATACGTGTTTAACATTTTGGTTGTTCAAATAGCTGAACTGCATTTCTTCAAATACAAAACACCACAAATAAACCCCTCAAGCAAGTAGAAGATGACCTAGCCAAAACCAAAATGGAGAAATTTCCTTTTAAAAAGTGCAGCTTTCAAGAAACTTTGGGTAATGAACTATAAACAAGAGGTTTAAATGGGAACACACTTATATCTGATCCTTCAGTGTCTGCATCCCAGTGCCTTAGGTACTTTGGCTGAAAGCAAAAACATAAAAGACTGACCAAATTCTGGCATTTGTAGCTTCCTTCACAGTTCAAGTGAGTTGCTTGCAATTCTCTGCCTGCAAATGACAGTGTAAGATCCAGTCTGGAGTGGGGATACGAGAGAGTTCCTCCAGTCCTCTTGCTGTAACACGAACTTTCAGGGCAGCTGTACCCCCAGAAATCTAAAGGGAAATTAAACAAAAATAAAACTTATTACAAAAATGTATTCTTAGGTCTCCTACCTGATGAAATTGTCATATGGCAAATTTTACCCTGTGGTGTGTCCATTACCAAGTGAGCAACAGGAAAGAGCTGGGCAAAACTATGGTTTCTGGAGGAATGTTTAATTGAAAGCTTTTCCCTTAAAAATATCATCTTTCCAGAAATGCAGATGTGCATGAGAATCCTATAGGGATATTGGTATTTGGCCTCTAGGATTTTAACAGTCCTGTTCCCAAGGTTAAGATATACAGAGAGCCAAATTTTATTTGAAACTATTATACAAGGCAGATATGGAAGCTCATGGAGTATTACATTGCAAATCACAATGTTAAAGAGAGACACATGGCTCTTGAGCTATAAAATGAGAAAGGAATGATATTTAAAAGATATCTTTAACCACTTGTTTTACTCATTAATCTGCAGTTCAGAAAGCATTATTTGCAGAAAAAAAATGCTATTATGGGATAGTTTCTGAAAAGAAAACAAATATTTCAGGCACTTTCACTGTGAACATAACTATGTAACAATAGCAAAACAAATACTGATGGTGAATAACGTTTCTATGAGTGAATGTGTTGAACAGCTGCCACTTTCCACCCTTGAGACTTCTGCATATCTATGTTGGATGAGGTGATTCCTGTAGCAGATTTGTAATACACTTTGTGTTGCAGTGGGGTTAAAGGCAAGTGCTGAATTGTGATACTGCACCTTAATGTAGGTTTCATTAATTCAAGGGAGATTGCCTTGATTTAGTAATAGTCACACTAATAGCAATTCTGCTATCAGTGTGACAGAACTGCTGCTTATCAACAACAAAAAAAGGTGTGAATATGCCCCATGGCAAAACTTCTGACCCTGTGCAATGCCATCACCAGAAGGTGCTGTTCACTACCACCCAAACTCTCCCACCTGTGGGAACTTCCTTTCTACCAGATGCTCACTGGGAAACACACTGTCCTGTCTCTGTCCATGACCCTGTGACAGTGTTGTCCTTATCTTCACCTTCTGAAACTACATGAAGTGTTCTCAGGTACTCACAGTCCTTCTGACTCTCTTGTTTCTTACCAGGTTTTTGTAAAGAAGGCATCACCCCTTTGAAATTAGCATTCAGAAGTTTATCAGGAGAACTATGACTCAGGTGTTCCAGCTATGTGAGCTTGTGGTCTGGATATTTTGTATGAGTGTGTTAAGTTCTGGTAGCTAAAGAAGAAAGCAAGCAGCTGAACCTGGTTGATACTCATTTCCAAAATTCTATTTGAGGGTATGGTATTTTGGAGAATACAGAAATTCATCTAGACCATGAATTACAGCCTGGGACCAGTTAAATGAGGGGATGTCACAGCCTTCAAGGTAATTGTAACCATGGCTTGGGCCCATTCCTGATGTATTTGGGTAAGTCCCAAAGTGAGACAGCCCTGGGCATGACTGTCAGGGTGTGGGCCAGGACTCTGTCTCCCAGCTCAGCAGGAATTCTGCCTGCATGGAGTCCTTCTCTAATGGCAGTCCGGCTTCCTGGTGCGTGGGCTCTCGGTGCGCGTGTACGAACTCTCGCTTCGGATAAGTGATTATTATCTGAAAGACCCAGGAGCAGCTTGTTGGCTGCCAGATGGGAGGGCTGGTCGTTGCTGCTGCTGCAATAATCCTTTGTTCTGCAGGATGGTACCACAGCAGAGACCACAAAGTTGCTGAGGGGTTGCGTGGGATTCTTACCCTTCTAGGTACAGTGGCATAACAGCTGCCTTTTGGGTCTGAAGCTTGCCTCTTTGTTAAAAATAAAATCTGCTTAAGTGTCACCCTCTTTGAAAGAATTCTTCAGAGTTCAAAGTAAATTATCTCAGGGATGATGATAATCATTGGCCTTTAATTGAACTGTGGGGCTTCAAATGTAGAAACCAGTTCATGGTTAATCATTTAAGTTCATCAGAAATAAGATTCAAGTCGGGGCAATTAGACAATTGCTTCATTACTCAAACTGTCTAATGATGTTTCACTGATCTTTCACAAATGATAATACAGTAGATGAACTGTGCAGTTTAAATTATTCCAGTTTTAGATAGTTGAACAGTGACTTACCAAAACTGTTAATGGAAGTTATTCAAGATGTGCTGTCTAAATCCTTTCCAATTAGTGTTGAGGTCTTGAAGGGCCAGTCTTAGCTTTTTATTAATATGTTCAGTTTATTAATGTATTTTTTTATATATGCATAGTGTGACTGGTACATCTCAAGATGTTGCATAATTATTATCCTTTTAATTTGTTTTACTTGGGTTTTACTCCTTAGTCTTGCTTAAAATTCAGAAATATTTCATAGCTTAATAACTTAATAACTCATTAGAAAACTGTGACATATACTGGAGGTTACCTCAAAGGCTATCCATATTTAACAGTAAACTTGAGATAATTCATTGACAGTATGACTGTCATTGACCACTTTAAATATTTCAGGTTGTGTTTTGACCTTTTGCCTTACATTTAAACCATAGGAAGAAACTGATACGGATTATGTACAAAATTTGGATCTTTGCCAGATTGTTAAAGCATTAGGAAACAACAAAAAATTACAACCTTGCCTGAGAATAGTACTACATATATATAGTTTATTACATATACACTTTTATAATTTTTTCTTACTTGACTGTGTTTTAAATATGAGTCTTCCCCTTCCTTATTAAAAAATCCCTAATAAAAACATCTTCTACTTCCAGTTTTCGAGGAACATCTGTGGCCAACAAATTATTGCCTAAATATGATATGATATACAAATCAGATTTTTGAAAAACAGGACTAATTAGAAATTATAATGATGATTTTCAGGTCTTTCATGCTTTTAGTTTGCCATGTATAAAAAAGGTCTTTTTTTGGATCCTAAAGTAATGTTCCCTTGGGAAGCTTTTTGCTGGGATCTAGTGTACAGAAGCAAGAGTTGAGGGGAAATTGCATTCTAGTCACAAAAATCTTCCAAATTAGAAGATTTACAATGGCCTGTTCAGTTTTGATGGGCTTTTCTTGAATGATCTCAGATGGCTGGGTGGATCAGCTTTCCTGTGAAAATGCAGCATGTCTTCAGTCTCTGACTTTTCACACTTTAGTCAGATCATCTATTGCTGACTTGTAGAGGTTTCTCATAAATGAACAAAACTGTTGGTGGATTCACAAAGTTTCTCTAGGTTGGCCAGGTGATAGATTGTTTCCCATTCTCTCCCCATTGAAATTCATGAAAAATTTTATTTCACTGAGTTCAGCTGCAGTTCTGGAGACAGAATAAGCATGTTTTAATTAGTTTATGTCATAAAATGTAAGCTGTCATACTGTGTTTACAAGGATTCCACAGATTCCTGCTACCATCCTGTTTTGATTTAACTTTGTAATTATATTTATTTAAAAAGGCACAGTGGTAAGCTACCCATACAAAAGGCTGATGATGAAGAGGGATGGAAGAAAGATGGGAAAGTATTTCATTCCCTGGCAAGGCTTCTGTATTATTGACCTTTGTACAGACCATCAGCTTTGAATCTCTCTGTTAGAAACCCTTCCTTCCCTTTGGCATAACTTGATGTTTCAAAGGATCATTAGGTTGAATAGTGACTCCAGAACAGTTTCTGATGTGCTTGTCATGCAGCAAACTATCCTTCACACAAGGCTGGAGGTAACTTTGAAGGATGTGGCTTTGTTTTCAGCTGTATGATACCTGCAAAGAAAACTAGCCTGTTACTGCAATATTGTAATACTGGAAGGCAGCTTGGTCCAAGTTCCTCATCTGTTCCTATGGAACTGCTGACCTGGTGACCCACGACCACATAATCCACAGTGTTTCTGAGCTGACAGTTAGATGATAGATGTTTATTGTCCATGAGATGTTTTGAGACTGGGCAGTGATCTTTAGGTCCTAAATGTTGCAGCCTTTCTAAGTAGTTTGTTATTTTTGAGACTTCCTCAGAACAGATGCATGAATATCTAGCCACATACATGTGCATGTGTTCTTTGTCACAGCTCTCTTGTCTCTCTGAAGGCTTTTACCTTGCATGAAAATACTTGGAATCCTCCCTCACCTTTGAAGTTAATTAACTGATTTGTTCCCAGGGTTGTCCATCTCCCTGGTGCCCCCATTCCAGGATCTGCAGGTGTCCTGCTGTCTGTCCCTCCTTGCAGTACTGAACACTGACCAGAAAGGCCCTCACACCCTTTCCCATGCAATGCCAGAAGCCTTTGGGGAATGTTACTGCCCTGGAAAGGAAACTGAAGAACCACTTCAGGTCTTGTAACTCGTGATAGCTGAAAAGCTTAAGGCTACCCCTGAGTATAGGTTTCCAGTGCTATTGTTTCTCTGGTGAAGCCTAGAGTGTGACAGGTACTCAGCATCATGTGCAGTGATACTGGGGCCTGGGCTTCCTAAGTAATGGCAAGTTCTTCCAGTAGTGAAATTTGAGACATCTCAATGGGAAAGGTTGAGGCCCCTTAATTCTGCAGTACATGGTTCTCAAAGGCCTTTGTGGACCCATTTAACATGTTTAGCATTAAGTGGTTTTTCTCTTACCACCTGTACTTTGGTTCACATTCCTCTCACCTTTTCTTACTGCTACACTCGTGCCAAGCTGTTTCCAGAACTGACCTGATCTCAAAGACATTTTCTGTAAGGTTTTATTCTAAATAAGTACAAGAAAGGCCTTTTTTTTTTTTTTTTAAATTAAAATCCTATCCTGCATTTGTCCTTCAAATGAAATTTGACTTCCTTTTAGGCAACAAATAATAAGTAATGAAGTAGAAGCTGAAGAAGCAGTGCTTCTAATTTCTGCAAGAATAAAGACCTTGTTTTATGAAGAACTTCTGCTACAACTAATAAAGCTTTATTTAGAGATAGTGGGAAGTGCTCCATTTTTTATGTAATGCCTCCATAACATAGCCAAAATCTGTCCTTAAAAACTAGAGCAAAACTGGCACTCAACTTTCCCTGACTGCTGAGGCAGTCCAAGATTTCTGGCTGGCTGTGAAGTTTTTAATCTATTTATGCTATAACTTGGAATTGTTTTCTAACCATTTTTTAAGTAAGCATAGTTTAATTGGTTAGCAGACTGATTTAGAGGCTGAATTCCAGTATTCTTGCTCTATGAATGGTTCCATTTGCTTAATTGTCTCTTTGGGAAGTAAGGAAGTATTCAGAGTAAAAGTGATGGACCTTGGTTTAGTTGCTTGTATATAGCAGCCAGTTGAAATACAACTTCTTGTACATATGAAAACAATGGTGCTGTTCATAGTTGCATCCTCAAGAGATACAGTCACTAATATAATGACAATTAAAAAGTTTTATTGATGCATATATTTCTTAGCCATTGCACATCATGAAGTACTCTTAAGAAACCAGAGGATTCTTTGTTTAACAGCTAGTCAGCTAACACTCTCAGAAATCTTTCATGAATTTTATGTAATTCATGGTTGGAAAAAATTTGGTTTCCCAAAATGAAATGACAAGGGCATGAGGTGATGATGCAATTTAAAATGCCCTGCCAGTTTTACAAACACACAAGCCTAGGTGCAATGAACTCGACTCCTCAGGAGCTGAGCTGTGTGTTGATCCACATCAGGTTCTCTAAAGAGTAATTCAAGCAGATTTTGATGCATCCCAGAAAGGAGATAGAAACACTTCTCACATGCAAGGTAACTGCTCTGATATTCTATTTGTTTGATGAAGAAAGTATGCATTTTTGTTGTCATGACAGAAAACAATGAAAACAAATTCTTAAAAGCTTTTAGAAGAAAGTTCTCAAAAGATGCTATGTTAATTACTTTAGGTATTTTTCAGTTTAATGGTAGCTAAATATGGTGCTTACACAGGGTTAAATTAATCAACAGCTTCCTAATTAAAACAAATATCTTCTCCCAGAGATTTAAAATGGGGATTTTTTTTTTTGTTATTATTAAATAGACAAAATGCTTTTGTCAAATAAGTCAAGAAATGGATTGTTGAACCCAGGAACCTCCTGCATACTATTCCTGAATACATTAGCATTAACTATTTTGCCTTCCAGACAATAAATTATGAAAAAGCTCTTTAAAGTGGGAAGGGTAGGGAAAGGATGGTGGAAGCCAGTGAGATGGTGATTAGCACATCCCCTTGTAGTGTTTGCAGCCTTGCTTCAGACCTGCTGTGGTTTGTGAATGGACTTGTCTGTTCCCACCTGGGAGTCTGTTTAGGAAAGCCCAGCACAATGGCTTTGCTTTGGTCATGGACTTAGAAGCTCAAGCTGGATATTACAGCAGAGCTGTGGGAGGAAGCTTTTCTTTGCTGGCCTGCACTTTCAAGAGGTTTAAAACTCTCCAGATTCTCAACTTACCTTTTTTGAAATTATCAAATGAACTTTGTTGGGCTGACTTTGATATGGACTGTATGCCAGTGTCATGAAAACTCATCCTTCAGAAATACACAGCCTTTCTGACCCTTCCTGTCTCCCAGTCATGCTTTTACATTTCCACGTGGAAAGCTAACTCTCACCACTCTAGGAGATCTGCTACCACTATTAATGATCTCTGCAGCTTTGCTAAACAGAAGATAAAAATAATCTGTCCCATTGTTACTGAGAACAAAGCTAAATTAACAGATTAGTAGTATTAATGTGGTTTAAATGTGGTGATGTTATCCTGCATAGGTTTGATATGGAAAAGGGAGAGTGGGTACATTTTCATGTGCAAAACCCAGAGTCTGCTTTGAATATTTATCTAAAATTTGTCTATAAACTATGAAACTCTGTTTCAACTACATAATTTCCTTTTAGTATGCTTGCCCATCAGCTGTTAAACAAACATTAGGAGCTTCAGCAATGGGTCCATTTTATGAGTGTATAGTAAACTTTTTCATCCTAGTAAAGTTTATTTAGGTATCATAAGCTGATAACATTCTAATGCATGAAGAAAGCAAGTTTTCTTTTTTCTGAATCAGACAGTGTTCCCCTGATAACTATCCTGAGGTAAAATATAATGAAGTTGGCTCTAGTTTTACAAGCACTAGCATCGTGTCATACGCTGGCAGAGTTTCTAAAATAACTGGGTATTAAATTACTTTGATATTAAAAGAGAACAGGGAGATTATAAGAAGGTATTTAATGAAACATGAGAAAAATAAAGCTTCTAGATGATGGTACCGGGAGAAGTGTTCTCTGTTAAAAAGAAATTGTAAATTTGAGAAGGAAAATCCACAGAAGTAAGCAGGGCTCTGAAGCTTTTCCTCACAACTCTATTCAAATTTACTGAAAGTGAGTATTCTTTCTGCTAAAACTTTCATCTTTGAATCATTCTCTAACTTTCCATTGCAGAAATCCTTTCTGTCATCCTAGGTAAAAATCCAACCCATCCCTACCCCAGTTGCTGAATCCTATAGGATTTTTCCATAGGAGTAATTAAAATCCCTCAGCTTTTAAATTTCTGCCATAAATCTTAAAGAGCTGTGGGAGAAAAGTAGGCTTTAGAGAAGTGGGAAAAATCCATTCTGGGTGAAAGCAACTTGCCCAATGTCCCATGTACGTCCCGAGTGAGGAATTTCAGATGAGTGTTTGCCTCATCCCTGCTCTGTGAGCTCTGTCCATGGGATGATGCTGTCAGTGAGAGTGGAAGTGTCTTGCATTTCTGAGAAGCCTGGAATGGGGCCATGCACCGACGTGTTCAGTCTGGTGTTTACACGGGCTCTGTTTGCGTAACTGGAGGAATGGAGTCTGTGTAAACAATTCCCATCGATTATGACAGCTCATGCCAGCTCAGCAGTATTACATCCAGCACTTAAATATTTCACACTGATATCTATTTGTTTTCCCACTGTACTGGAGTGTTTATTAATAAGATTTAGTATGTAAATACACTTCTCTCGTGCTCAGTGATACTTTCCTTTTAGTATGATTTTTGTTTAGTTCTAGTAATATTAGCTTAAGAGCCAACCTGGTGCTAATTCAAGCATTACTGCTGGCTGAATCATTAACAAAAAAATTAATTAATTCAGTGTCTCAATGGAAGGTGATGACACAAATATTGTAGCGAGCCTGTAAAGGGATGGTCATTGTCAAAACCACGGTGACTTTGACGTGCAGATATAGATACAAAGAGAGGATCTGCAATCACTTCCGACGGGCTGGTTGTCAGGCTGACATTTCCCCTGGCTTAGTCAACAGCCTGTTTCTTGAGCTGTGTCACACCCGCCCCAGTTTAGGTTCAACAATGCTATCTCTCCATTCCAGCAGCTGTTTGGTATTGTCATTTTGCTGAAGAACACTTTAGATGATGTATCACATGCTTGCCCAAGGAGTTTTTCCTACTAGTTTCTCTCACTCGCAGGGAGCCCTTGTTGAATCTGTTGCCATGTTTTGTTTGAGAAGGTGTTGAAACTCATTGTAGTTGGCATCATCCCCAGTCAAGGTCAGTGCCAAGCTTGGTGCTGGTGCCAGCGGTCTGTTGTGCCTGGCATGGTTACACTGCTCCTCTGAAGGACATTAGCTGAGTCAACAATAGCATGTTTCCGTCACCATTGCTACATTAAAACTGGAAGTTTTGCTGGAAAAGTACTGTTGGCGGGGTTAGGTTTGGTTTTGTCTTTCTTGTTCCTAGCCAGCATAGCAATGCCAGAAAAAGACTCTGATGGAACATTAGCACTCAGCATTAGCCTGTGAATGCAGCTGATCAGTCCTTCAATCTGATCAGCATCAGGTTCTGCCCAGAGTCCCAAGGAGAGAAACCATAGTGCTGTTCTGTGGCTGTGAAAACTGCAGATCCCAGCTTCCTGCTCTCACCTCTTCTGAGCAGAGCAAACTTGAGGGGTCCAATGTAAACTCTGCTGCCTTGTTCGTGTTCTGTGTCTCCTCTTCTGAAGGGCTGCAAATAGCAGCAGGGCACTCTTGCCATGAAAAGCTGAAGGTGGTTCTTAAACCACTGCTCTCTTAGCAGTTCCACCTAAGCTGGACTTGGTCCATGTCTTTCCAACCTGTCCCTCACTGAAGTATAGATCCGTATTCAGAACTTAAAAACTGATTTCATCACCATGATTTGTTCTCAATCTTATACTTGTTCAATGGCAGTGAAGTCAGGGGAATTAACTGTGAGGAAAACAGCAGTAGTAAAGAGTAGGGCTGGTGTTTGGATGCTCTGACCCTTCCCTTCTGGGAATTGTTTTCACTGTGCAAGAGCATCAAGGTAAAAGCTCATGAGGCTGTGTGTTGATGTAATGCAGTACCTGGGGAACTGTCCTGCAGTACCACAACCCAGTCGGGTTTCAGGTTTACAGTTCAGGAATTCCTTCCCTTCATGGTTTTAAGAACCTTCCCATTATTGTCTATCCTTCTGTGGTTTTCTAGACTGTGACTGACTATGATAATATTGCAGTACAAATTAAATTCTGCTTCCAGTGATTTTTCCTAGATCTCATTTGCTGCTTTCCTGCACAGGCTATGAAGTGTCACAACTCAGGAGTACCAATTATCAGTTTCTTCATTTAATGGGTAGTTTTAATGTTCTAGGAGAACCCGTTTCTTAACTTAATGATAGTATTTTTAGGCTGTTGCATAGCATTTACCTAGTTACTTTTTGTTCTTTGCTCTTTGAATGTGCCTAGTTATACTGCTCTGGCATTGTTGCAAATACAGCTCTATAATCTAAGAAAAGTAAAACAGTTTTGATTTCATGGATAGTTTCAACTGTCTTTCTTTTTTTCTTGTGTTTAGTCCCAATTATAGAACATTTCTAGTGACACTTCACTATTGGCAAAGCTTCCATAAATTCGAAAGTTTTGTAAGGTTATAGTCCATGAAATATGCCACTATGAAAATATTTTATGTGTGTCAGTATGTTTAAGATCCATTTACTTACATTCTGCTTTCAAAAGGTTTTATCTGGCAGTACCATTCACTCTGGTTAGTTGTAGACATTTAAGCCCTGGTCATGCAAAGCACATTTGCCCCTCCTGTCTTTTAAGGGCTTGTTTCCAAGTGTGGGATTCATAAATCAGCTGAGCACAGAAGCCAGGTTAAGGAGAGGCTGAGCAGTGAATGCTTTCCACCTCTTCTTCCAAAGCTGCAATTCTTTGTCTCAAGTAGAGGTGCTTATATTCCACCTACATGTCACATGTACAGGTGCTGCATGTTTTCCAGGGGTCTAGACTTAGTTACCTTTGAGATGCCAAACATGATTTCTGCCCCTCACCTCCCTCCTGCCCAAGGCTGTTACACAGATCAGGGTAACCTGTTCTGTCCATCTTCTCAGGCTGTGACTGGGCCTGGCTTTGAAGGGCAGGAGGCAGTTTTCAGTCTGATTCTGTTTCATCTTCTAATTTCTTTTTTCTTCTTGGAAATTGCTGTTTTGCCCTGTGTCCCAGCTCAATTCACAAAGGAAACCAGTTTTATTCATGTATTGTATGGAGTTTGCTGACACACTGAACAGTGAAATATGTGGCTGAAGCAGCTTCCCCTCATGGCTGTTCATCTGCCTTTTTTTGGGAAGTCAGTGCAACCACTGTGGTGAGAGCTGAATGGGATGTGCATTTGTTCCTCCACCACTGTTTATAATCTGCTATATTAATGTAGCCTGACATTGGTTTAATTTACGGTATAGTACTGGGTTGTAAACTGCAGCTGTTCACAAACAGATTCATTTCCCATTCAGGCACCTCTCCAGTGAAGGCAATATCCTCCAGGAGCCCAGCAGGACACAGCTTCAGTCAGTCCAGTGTAGTCTGGTGTCTCATGTGCCAGCACTCTCTGTCCATCCCATCCCAGTGCTGACTGGGTTTTGCTGGCCACTCAGAAGATCAAACAGTAAAACCTTGGGCTGGAGCTCACACTAGACCATAAGATAAATAAGTACTTATGAGTTATGGGCTCACATGGAGGCAGTCTTCAGTAGTTTGTCCTTATTTTAGTGGCTAGGGTAACTCAGTAGAATAGAGCTTTTGGTCATTTACAGTCAAACCATTTACTTCATTTAGGAGACAAGGCATTACATCTACACAGTAGCTTCTCTTCAGTGAAAAAGTCATTGCTATTTAGATGTTATCTAGATTTCCTGCATGAGAGTTGGAATAGAGCCAAACATTACATGACTCCAGAAAAAAATATTGCTTAAAATTTTTCTTGGCTTATGAGAGGATGATTTGCTTTTTACGAGGTGACGAGGAAAAGGGAGAAACTATGTGACAGAGAAAGAGACACAGATTTTTGTATTGGGAGTATCTGAGGAAAGTCTTACAGGAGAGGTTTTTAAATTATTGCTTTTTTAATCTGAAGTGTATTTCAGTACATTTCCATATTTACCAAGCTGTATTAAAGGAACATAAATATGTTCATGAATATAGTGATGCTAGATTGTATCTAGCAGCTCTGTAAAATCTACAAATTATCCTTGAAATTTTATGTACACTGTGTTTCTACACCTGACTGCCATGTCCATTTTGAACATGGGGCTAATTTGCTTTCTCTGTTGTTGTCTCATCTCCATTTGGGATTGAGATTCCCTGGGAAGGGAGAAGGTGCTAACAGTACAGATTGAGTGACAAGCTGGCTCCTTTTCAAAAGATGCTTCATAGCACAATAGGATGGGAGCAGATTTAGAAATCCCACTCATTTTGGCTTCTTGACACAGGCTTGGGGTCTGCAACAATGAAATGTGCCCTGAGATAGAACAAAAGGCCAATTGCTTTAGCACAACAATTTAAAATACAGTTTTGGAGAATGTGCAGAGAGCTTGGACAGGAGAGAGCAAGCAAGGCAATCTTTCCTGAGAGAGGTTGCTTTTTTACTGGAAGTGACCCCAAAAGAAAGAGACTTCCTGCATAGGAGAAGAATCCATGATTCATGGAGTTATGTGGAGAAGGAGTGTGTGCAGTCCCATCTTAGAGAAATCCAGTCTAAGCCTGGGGAGCAGCACAACACAGGGCATCACTGACATGCTAAAGGCTGTCTCCAGTCTGTTCCCATGCATTTCTTGTGTATTCACAGTGGTAGTGCTGATCAAACACAAAAATGTGGGTGCATTTGCTCTAGGTCTTCCCATGGCCCTGAAGGGTGAAGCATCATAAAGTGCTGATCAGCTGGGGGTTCTGGGCACTGGGGAGCACTGAGGGAGATCTCGTATTCCAATGCTGGCCCAGAGCCAGGAGCCCCCCTGTCTTTTGGTCCTGTTCTGTGAGGACCACACTGGGCACAGTCTGACAATCTATTGTAGCTTACTCTGCATGATTAGAAGTAATCTGCACTTGTAATGCCTGGTGGAAATCATCAGAATTATTGTTACCAGCATTGTGACATGTACAAGCCCCTGTTCTAAAGTACCAATCATAGTTAATTTCTTTATTTTACTTTAAATACCATTAATGGGCAACAGAAAACTGGATTGGGCCATGTAGCAATAAAACACCCGACTGGAATATGTAATCTGGCTGGACTTCATTCTCTTTCTCTCCACTATATGAAAAGTGTTTTCTACTACGTTTTTTCCCCTGGTTTTTGAAGTGAAGGTGACAATTCTCACAGTATTGGGAAATGTTTAATTTGAAATCTGTAAATGAAAGGTATCTTTGGGTACTTCATTTGTCATTAGTAGCATATCACTTCTGTATGAGATGATAAAAAACAAGTCAAGCTATCAAATACATATAATTTAAAAATAGACACATTTTTAGAATACCAGCCCTTTTTCTAGGTCATAAAAAGGCAGAATGTTTCAGGTGATGTTATCAAGTTCAGAAATACCTTATCTAAGAGAGAAAGTACCACTTCATGCCTATTGTTTCAGCAGAAGCTAACAAGAACAGTGTTTGTTAAAGAAAACTGTTTCATACTGGGATAGTTCTCATAAAAACAGCCTCTAAGAAGCCCTGTGTAGAAGTTCAATTTTTATTTTCTGTTAAATCAGATGGAATGGGCTGTCATGGGAAAATAATTGAGATGTTTTGAGACCCTCAAGTTGTGGAGGACAGACATTCCACCCTTGAATTTTAAAGGATGTAGCTAGATAAAAGTAACAGTCTCCAATGAGTTCCGTGGACTTCTTTAGATTGGCCTCTTCTGTAATCCAGGGCAATTCTGAATATACTCTAGTTTGTTTCAGGAAAACAAACCACAGCAGTGACTATAAAGAGACTTTTACATCCCATTCTAGTAGCTTTCTAAAAGTTCTTGTTTGCAATCACAAAGTCCAGAGGAACCCTATAATTTGGAGAAATGGGTAATTGTGATTGTCTGATAGCAGGTCCTGTGTTTACCTTAAAACTTGTATCACTGCTGTTGTGAAAATTTCATGGTTTAGGAATTGGTTACAAACCCATTTTTAATTTGCTTTTTTTTTGTGTGACCAGAAAAGGGTTGGAAAACGGGTGATTTTGTACACATTTTTATGATGCTACGAAAAACTAAGTGAAAACTGGTATGTTTTTTTCCAAGTAGGAAATTCATGTTCCTTTGTGGTCACTATTTACAAGTTGCCTTTCATTTTGCTGGTCCATGCATGGTTTACTCTTGGTTTTAAGCTGCAGTGTTTACCTACATGACAGAGGAAAGGCAAGTGGAAAATATTGCATTTAGCCAGTGACTTTCCAAACAGCAAAAATGTAAACCACTGGCATACTCTGAGTAGTCAGAACCACAAAGGCAGGTAAAAGCCAGTTAAAATTTGACACTTGGCCACATGGTGAATTTTTGAGAACCCCAGCTGTCTGAGGTGTGAGAACATCTGTGATTGTCAACAGTTCATTAGAAAATTACTGGCAATAAAAAAATGCCAGCCCCCCCCTTCTTCCTGAAAGGAATTTGATTCCTGATGGTCTGCCCGTCCTTAGTATCATTTTACTCTATTCATGGAGAGACAAATTTTGCAACAAATTTTTCTTTTGTGTGTCCCTGGTGGTGCAATGATCTAACATCATTATTCACTCCTTACTTATACCAGATTTGAATATGCCATTGTTTCTTGAACAATAAAAACATCATTTGCCTAGCAGTCATCACATACATTAAATCTTTGCCATATGTGTATTGCATTCCTGTGTCGTATTCCTTGGACAGAGCCTGGGTAAATTTCTTTGGCTTGAGTTTTGACTTGATGGCTGTAATAACAGAGAAAGCTCCCATTAATAACTGGTCAGAGCACTCAGTCAATACTTTATCAGAACCCCTTGCAGTATTTGGGTGATATCGATCTCTAGTGTGGGACTGCCTGGCAGTTTGCACATTAGAGCAAAAATATGCTGAAGTCAGGAGCACTCAACTTTTTATGCACTTACAGAAACAAGAAAAAGGATGGCATGCCTGATCAGACCTGTCTGTGCAGGGGACCTAAAACAGGCTGTAAATCTGGCTGTAGGGTCTTCTTGAGATTTGCAGGTCTGTTGCTGCTTGGATTCTTCTCTTTGAGTATTTGGCTGCCTGCAACAGGATTTCCATTGCTAACATTGTCTCTGTGCCACATAGCAGTGGGGGTTGGAGAACTATTATTTAATGTTTCTTTCTCACATGTTTTTGCAGCTCTCCCTTATTTTTTTCCTTGTATTTGGCTATAGACCTGAGGGTGAGATCACACATGTATAGAACGAGAACTGTAGAAACACATTACACTGCCATATTTGGTGCCAGCATTTGGAAGTGCCAAATTGCTCTTTGAGTTTGCAGTATCACATGTTGGAGACGTCACAGGCTACTACTGTTCATTGATATTTACTCCTTTCAGCACTTGTGTAATACCCTTTTTGCTACAGGATGCTGATGCACTGACCTATGGTATAAAAACAATATAGTGCTTCTGATCCAGGGCTTCTGAGTTTGCAGACTTCTCTATTAGACATTTGAAATGAGCCAGTTATAAAAGAAGAGATAGTTTAACCATGACACTTGTTCATTGTTTTTGTCCTCAGCAGTTCTGTGTAGACTCTCTTCATAATTAAGGGCTTTACTGAGTAAAGAAGATTCCCAGCAGTCACCCTGGGATTGGATTAACAGCACAAGAAACTCCCCCATGCTAACCACATGTTCAGTCCCTTTCTGTCTTCCCATATACAAGCCCTTCTTCAATTTGTTGAAATTAATTGCTGTAATTTGGCTCAGTAGACTTGCAGAAGTCAAGCCAGGCTTTATTTAGAAGTATAGTGGTGCATAGAGTCTCCATCTGAAATTGGGGCCATGTTGTACAAATTACTGTATAAACAAAAATTAAGAGAGAAATTTTCTGTGCTGATGAGTTAATAATCTTGGTTGTCAAGACAGAAACGGGAGAAGGGAGTAGTGTTATCTTTGCCATGTGCTGCAGATGCACAGACTGTAACCTACCAAAGGTGGTGCAGGGGATGTGTTATAACATTTAGAAATGAACTTGCATTTCTCATATCTGAATATTCTACCTGAACTACAAGACTGACTTCTGCCTTGTCAGTCATTACAAACTCTACAATCATTTGAGTTTGATACTGTGCCAGGCTACATATGGCCGTGAAGGCAATGTAACTAATGTTGAACAGAACTGCAGTTCTCTTTACCCTCAGATCTGTGAAAATAAGTAAATTTTGTCTTCCTGAATTTCAAACTGCATCCTTTCTAAGTTTGTATAAAAGAAGGAAACATTTTACTACATCCATGTTTTAAAGCTGCTGCCTGGTTCAGCATATCCCAGCAGTCTCCATTCATTTCTCAATCTTTTTGACAATGGTATAAATATCTTAGCACAAGTCATGCTGCACACCTTGGTTGTATTCATTGTCTTTTGGGAAAAGATTTTTCTTTCTTTAGGCTCAACTGAATCTGCCATTTTCTTGTAATGTGATTGAATTTTTTGAGTATCCTCTTTAGTGGCTATCTTGGATGTGAAGAAATGGCTAAGAGGCTCAGTAGGTGTAGGATATTGGCAGATGTACCCCAAGGAAAATAGCTGTGGTGTATATTACCATCTCTTTGCTGTCCACCCCATCCATCTGCCTGAGGCTGCCAACCCTACAGCAAACCCAACAAAATCGAATGGGAGGGGGTTTGTTTCAGTCATTTCAGTGCATAGAACAGTGCCTTAAATCAAACTTGAACCTTTGTTGGTGAAATAAGCTGAACAGCCAACTTTGCACCAAGCAAACTGCTCTGTGGCATCAGCCCTGCTGAGGGGGCAGAAATGTCACACAAAGGGGAAGCACCCAAGGGCTGGGACAGTGCGTCCAAAAGGCAGCTGAGAGAAACCTGTGGCAGAGCCCTCAGAGCATCACCAGGAGGAAGAGCTGTGTGAAAGCTCTGCAGTCATTGTCACAGCCCTATTCATGGCCGTGATTAAATCACAGGTCACCTGGGATGTTAGGGATCACAGCAGAGCTTGTCCTCTCTGACACCTCACAGATTCCAGCTGGATCACTGACAGTGGGGAGGAGGGGAAAGTCTGGAGAGTGGATGAGCCCTGTGTGCTTGGGGGTGAGGGCACCAGGCTGAATTTCCACCCTGAAAACTCCATCAGGGGTCGGGGTATCCCCCAAGGTCAGGTGTGGGGTGATCTCTGGCAGCCACACAGCTCCTCCTCCTCCTCCTGGAGCCGTTTGAAGGCTTGCAGTGGGGAAGGTTTTCTTAGAGAGCACTTGCCATTATTGCATGGGTTTGGACACGAATTTGATCTCAGAAGCTGTGTGATGTCTAGAGAGGCTACTTGGAACAGAGGCCGGACAGAGTTAGAGGAATAAAGTAGGTATTTATTAAAAGGCCCTTAAAGGATACATCCTGGGTAGTACAAGAGCCTGGCTGTGCCTCTACTGAAGATGGACTTAAGATGAATGACCAGTTGCAAGTTTTCACACTTTGCTAAGTTTTGGTCCATTTATATATTGGGGTTAATTGTCTAATTACAGCTTCAGGTTATGAAGTCCCAGCCTCCTAGATTGCTCTCCTCAATTTGCCATTGTTTATACTCTTTGGGACCAAAGATATAACATTGTCCTTGGTTCTCAGGCTGGAAAAGGATTGTTTTGTCTAACTAAACCGTGAAAAGAACTTGCTAAGGCTTTATATGACTGAAGTTCAGAGTTACACACTAAGGCAGTACAGAATCTGGAAAATATGAAAGCTAAAACTTAAGGCATCATGTGCACATCTTGTGCTGTGATTTCTGTCTTAATGGTAATGAACAGGGTGGGGTCTCTTGAGATAGACATGAATTCCTGTAATAATAATATTCTAAAATGTTAATTTTTTTCTGTGAGATCTGTGGGATTTGCAGGTCAGAAAAGACTGTTGATGGGTTTTGTATACTGTCTATATCATTTATAAATTGATACCTTTCAAAAAAAAATCTAATTTCCATATTTAGGGGATTTTTTGTCAAGAAAAATAATGTGAGTGTGAAGGTGGCTCTTTAAATGCCTCACAAAAGGACACAATAGGGCTTCCCATGCTTGGGCGATGTATTTTTTTTACTTTCTTGGTAACAGTGGGGAAAGGAAGAGGAAATTGGAGAGACATTAAAAAATGTCAATTCTAGTTCAAAAGTTACACAAGCAAACACTCTTGACCAAGGTGTTGAATTATAAAGTTTGATATTCCATAAAGCTAAACAGTCGGAAGTAATGCTGCCAATAACAGACATTCATTTATTTACTCAAGGTGCCCATTGTTAGCACTAATAATACATTTCAACATATTGAAATTGCAAGATAATTCTTTTGTGACTTTTATGCTGGATGATATTGTTATTTAAATGAACCTGCAGACCACACTGTAATGAAGAAATGCATGTTTTGCTTAACAGTTATCAACCAGCATTCTGGCAAAATGAGAATTTCTACCTCCATTCATCCTGAGGCGAAGCTGGGGGTCACTGTTTTCAATATGGACCTTTTAAAATCCTTTCAGCAGTGAATAATTATAAGCCACAGCCTCTGAAATTACCTGTTTTCACTGTAGGAAAGAAGAAACTTTTATCTTTTGTAATGAAGTACACTTGCTCATTCAAACTTTGTAAGACTTCCTTAAAATGGCTGTTGCATTGGGCTGATTTTATATTAGGTGAAGTAGTAAAAGAAATGGATTTTTAAATATACGGATACCCTTGTTTATTCAGCTTTAACTTTCTTGAATTTTGGATCCATCTTGTCAAATAATGCAGATGGAAAAAATGTGTTGAGCTCTTGTGTAAATAACCTTATCTGTACAAATTGCTGTTTACTAAAACAAATGTTACTTCATTTGCAGTTTCAAATTCATTTTGCACTTTCATTTGAAGATTGGGGTTTGAAACTGTTTTGGTCATGCTCATTTTTCTATATTAAGTTTTAGAAAAAGATTTTCTTTTTTATAGTTCAAAACTATGCAGAAGATAGGGATTGGAAATATGGCTTGCAGCAATGGGCTTTGGACTTCTTGCTTTGTTCTTAAAAACAAACAGGTTGGCAGTATTCATTGGTGTAAACTAACAGAAAAGTCATTATCTAGGGAGTAATTTTAAAAAAATGCTATACAATAATTTGTTAATTATTGCCAGAAAAAAAGCATGCAGATTTACTTCTGAAAAAGCGTGTTCCGGTTAATGAAAAACATTACCCTGCAGCCTCTGTGGGATTTTTTTCCACTTGTAAAAGTTGGTATTTTAAAAAAAGGAAGAAACCAATCCCATACTTTCCTAAATGGGATTTCTAGGCAAGGACAAATTCAAGCCTCGCCCTCAGACAATAAGCAAGCACAAAGTTAAAGGTTGGGATTTTTGCTTTTGAATGCTGCATATTTATTTCTAGAGTAAAATACTAATTTATTTTCTTAACTAAATGACAGATTGAAAATTGCGTTGATTTGTTCAAAGATGTTTTCCTGTACTTTGGATGACTCAGAGGCTTGATTTGACCACTTAGGGAAGTCTTCTTCCTTGCCCCATACAGCACCAACCCACTTCTGTTAGCATCACTCAAAAACCACTTCATCTGGAAAATACCATCCAGCTTTTTAAAAAAGATAATTTCACAGTAGGTAAAAGTTTTAATCCTGCCTGTGAGCCTGTTGAGACTGAGTGATGCTGCTCTATTATTTGTCCAACAGGGTGGAGAGGAGGCAGTGGAAATAGCAGCCTTGTAGAGACAGATGATGTTGCTATTGAAGTAAAGCTGTTTTAGCCCCCTGCTCATGGTAACTGTGTTAATGCATGGGTAACCAGGTAGGTTGTAGCTGTATATGTCTATCACCCAACTTCTTAAATGTTTAGTAGAATTTGGCCTGTGTATTAGTCATACTTAAATATGGGCCATATGTTCAATACTCTGAGAGGCTGACCCATATTTCATTCAACTGTTTGGTAAACTTTCTGTCTTCTGTCCATGTACTCAGGCTCCCAAGCTATGGTAACACACACAACTGGGTGCCTAGAAGAGCAAACATAATCCTTGTTGTAGATCCAGCAATGTTTTTTGTGCCATGAAGTAGCCAGGACCAGGACCCTTAGGCAGCATTCAAACACAGAGCAGAGTTGCCCCCTCCAGAGAATTTACATCCAGATGGCTGAGGCATATAAAGATGTTTTCTCAGGGTAACAAGTTGCCTTATGTCAGCTGACAAGAATATGCATTCTCAGCAGAGACAGAGTAATTCAAGCTGATTTAGCCCTTTCTCCTCTGATAAATTTTAAACCCAATGACAGGAGACAACAGGTGGGTATAAGCAGATGGGGAAGCATGAGGAGTGAATAAGAAGGTCGGCTTCATAGGTAGTGGGCTCAATATTGCAGCAGCACAGCCATTGTCAAGCTTTTTTTCTGGCAGCAGAGTTAAGAGGAGGTTTGAGAGGGGATTTGAAGGAGGATAACGAGGCAGCTTTGTGGACATGAACAAGGAGCTCTACCCAAGCATGGGGGCAGCAGGGGAGAAAGCACAAAGATCTTTGCTTGAAAAGGTAACAAATGGGTGATGGAGCCTACTGTCAGGGGCTGACTGGAGGTGGGAGCTCTCCCCTCTGGAATAAATGAATGAGAATAGGTTGGGAGGGGATTAGGCTGAGAATGCTTTGAAAGAAAAATCAAGTAGATTATGTTTATATAACAGAAAAAGGGAAACCATAGCAAAGAGGAGTAACAATGGTCAAAATTCTTCAAGCTTTTCCAAAGCTGCTCTTTCAATAAGCAGAAGGAAGAGGTGCATTGTAAGGATGGCTTTGTATGCATCCCCATCATAACCAGCTTCTCACAATTACTTTCTGAAATTCAGGAATTATTACTAGAAATTTTCTAAGCCTGGCATCTGCCTTTGAGATGAACACTTACATTGCCTGAGACCCAAGAATTTTCTTGTTCTTTATTATAAGGAAATAGGATAAAAGTATACTTTTCTGCTAGGGAGAAAAAAAAATGGTCATTGGTCTCCTCATTTGTGTTTTGTTGTTTTGTTTTTTTTTTTTAATCAGTACAAGAATGGCACAAGAATCTTTGCTGTATTGATTTATCATATTTATTTAAAATTCAGCCTAACAGATTTCTCAGTCTGTTAAAAACGCTGAATTTGTTATGTCCTCAGTTGTGCAGTTTTCATTACTTTCTTCTGAAAAATATTGCTGTATTTTTTAAAAGGGTGTTTACTACCAGGCAGTCTTATAGCAAAGCACATATCTGTCCTTAGGCAACCATATTCCTCAAAATCTGAAAAAAACCCCAACTGAGTTATACTGTGTTCTTATATGAACCATCTGTTGTTGATGGAGAGGCTGGAACAGATGATCTGGACTGGCCTGTTGGTGCAGCAGGAGCATTACTCTGTCCTGTCCTGTGCTGGGGATGTGTCACTGGTGCATCCATCTTTCTTGG
This sequence comes from Haemorhous mexicanus, assembly GCF_027477595.1. Classification (NCBI taxonomy): domain Eukaryota; kingdom Metazoa; phylum Chordata; class Aves; order Passeriformes; family Fringillidae; genus Haemorhous; species Haemorhous mexicanus. The sequence continues at coordinate 33,877,300 of NC_082347.1, forward strand.
GCTCCTGTGGCCATTGCCAGCTTATGGCCAAATTGCTGTGCTGAAGGTCATCCTTCAAGTCTTTTGTTTTTGTCTCCTGCACAGAAGACACATCTGCAGTTTGTTAGGGAGAGAAAATAGAAAAGGTTGGTGTCAATCCCACTGAATGGATGAATTTAGCAGTGAGTAGTAAACTGTGTCTGGATGTTTTAACATCAGGGTGGCCTTATTACTATACATACTTACAGAGGATTTTGTAATCAATTACAAAGATGTATGATGGTTTTGACATGTGGCATATATACAAGGGTGCACTAATCACTGATTTAATAGAACTCTTAGCCCTGTTGTGAACACTGTCATTATTTTAACACAAAAATCATATTAAACCAGCTACCAGCTATAATTTTGGAAATTGGTGGAATATTCCTATAAAGAAGCACAAAAGACTGTAAAGATTGAATAAGTTCATTGTCTTAGTGGCCAGTTGGAGAGGGGGAGGTCATCCTTTTTAATTTTTTCTTCTTTTAAAAATACTTTGTGGTTCAGCAGCACAGACACTGCATATCTTTGTATCCCCACACAGTCACTATGTTAATAGCTATTTGCTAGCCACGGTCACTTAATTTGAAAGAGCTGGCATGCTGGTATTATAGGTCACAATTGATTATTCTTGAATCAAATGTAGTATTGTTGCTTCAATCTAAACCCTCACCCATGACAAAATTCATTGTAGCTCTTTAATTTATAATGGTGTTTGATATGATGAACCTGAAATGATGTGAAAGAAGATTCAGTTTCCTTAACAGTTTCCCAAGCCATGCATGATCCTGTTCCTACTTTGCTCTTGCTACACATCAAGACTCATTAAGGGGTTACTGTTGGTTCAAGAATCTAACACTTGATTTTGTTGTAAATATGAAAGTTGTTTATAAAATGTTCACTGACATGTTGGACGTGGGTGTGCTCCTAGAATGTATTTCTCCCCTAAGTGCATGTTATATACATTTCTATAATGCACATAAATGCAAGGGAGTCAATCTCATACATTTCTATAATGCACATAAATGCAAGGGAGTCAATCTCATACATTTCTATAATGCACATAAATGCAAGGGAGTCAATCTCATACATTTCTATAATGCACATAAATGCAAGGGAGTCAGTCTCAAACATGTTTTATTCTATGTGACGAGGTTGCACAAGAGCTCCAGACCCATCTTTGGCTCAGTCCCTGGAATCCTGTCAGTGCAATGGAGGGTAACCAGGCCCTCAATATGGCAATAGCTCTCCTACTCCAGGTGTTGCCTGGTGTGCCAAGCAGCTTCACTTCCCAACAAGGGCCTCTGTTACTCTTTTCAGCCTGGAGGGGAGAGTTTGAGGGGAGCTTGAGAGCTTGAGAAACAATTTCTAACTGCTAGAATAAAACACTGAGTTGGAACACATCTGTTTCCCCACACCAGTGGCTGGGATTTGTTCTGGCTTTTGGTCTGGTGAGAACAATGGATCTGAGAGATGACCTGCCCAATATTCAATTCTCATTTTCGGAAAGTCCTGAGTACTGTGGGTGTTCTCTGATTTACCCACATGTACAGATGAGAGTGGTAACACTTCAGTGAGGATAAGGAGAGATTTTTAGACACAAAAAAAAAAAATCAATTCCCCCAAAAAAACTATCTACAATACTGCCATTTTTCACTTTTTTACTGCATTTGACAAAGAGTTTCTGGTCAAAAGGAGAGTGAAAGAGATATATACAGACCTAGCATCCATTGCCCTTTTCTCATCCATCCAAATGGTCTTGTGGCTGTTTCTGGGGGAGCTCTGGGGGAGGATCAAAATGCCTGCTTCAATGAGTAACTATAATTTGGAAATGAATGAGCACAACAGGAGAAACAGAGACATCTTCCCTGGAAGGGTTAGTAGACAGAAGCTTAATCTCATGTGTGAAATGTGAGCATTCAGTCTGAATTGGAAACAGGATCTTGGATCTATCAGATCACAGGAGAGCACAATAAGTATGGAGCAGTTGCCTTTTCTAGAGCAGGATGAGTATGTGCCCATTTCCCTTCCTGGTTCATCATATAAAAACAATTGGTTTTCAAGCTGGTGCAGGCTTGGAAAATCTTTGAAGGATAAGAAAATGGATTTACGTGCATTGCCAGGTGTGAACTTTAGAGAAGGAGTCTATGCATCTGGGCACAGAATATTGTTTGCCATGGACTCAAAAGCCAGCACATGCCTTTCCTGTTAGGTGCATGAAGCAATAGAGACAGTCCTGTCCCAGGACTTAAACAGCTGTAAGAAGTAAAATGTACACCATTTCAGCTCCTGGTGATTGCATTCTACACACACATAACTGGCAAGTATTATGAAAAGGAACAAATATCAGTTCCTCAGGCCAGTGAGAAAATTCTCTAATGGGGAAGATTTCTGAAAACAAATGGATGTCTTCCATGAGGTATTTAGAATGAAGAATGTGATAAGTTATAGTCAGTCATTAGCATTTGTTGAACATTCTACTTATTATTAGTGTTTAGTGTACTTCTGGTTCAAACTTTTAATGGAAAAAGAGTGGAATAAATGGTGTAACACTAACCAGATGGTCCTGTATGTGGAATTTCTAAAGCTTTTTGTGTACTTTATGTTGAAGATAACAAATCACACAGGTCAACAGCTAGTGTCAGCTAGTGAGAAATGATTGTACATTTTAAGGAAGCAAAGCTCTTGAGGTCTTAGTTGCATTGGTGTCAGGGATTCAATTTTGCAATTTTCACCTGGAAATGAAGATGCTTCCAAGTGAGGCATACTGCAGAAGAAATGTTTAAAGAGGCGTTTGTTTAGATTCCAAAAACTAGGTTATCTTAGACACATTCAGGTTCAGGACATCTCCTCCTTGCTTTTCATTTAATTATGTTTCTATTTTATCTTTGGCATCTGCAGAGGATAAAATATAGGAATAATTAGGAATAGAGCTAGCAGATAAAAAATTAAGACTCTGCAATATTGTTTCTTTATATGAGGTTCTTAAAAAAATCAGAAAGAAAATATATGATATGTTTTGCTTTTTGATAACTAGCTTCGTATGTTTTAACATTTTGAGAGTCATACACTTGCTAAGAATATCTTCTGATCTGTGGCATATCTAAGTCATCCGTCCCTATAGTATCTTGCCAGGTCACTGTAGTCCTGCTGAAATATTTTGACACAGAATTTCATCCAAATAAATAAATAGTGTATGATGGTGCCATCTATAGCCCAGACAGCTCAAGGGATTAGTAATTAGTTATATAGCCTTTTGCTTAGGGATTGTTACTTAAGATCAGACTCAGAATGTCACTTCTAGCCACAGGCTTGGCAAGTTGAAACAGTGGTTTCTTTCTGATCCTTGTCAATGAGGTAATGTCTAAGTCATCTGGGGCAAAGTAGAAGTAGAAACTGAATTATATTTTCCAGAATTGATTTTTCAAACTCATTTTTATGTAAAGGCAATAGGCAATAGTTTTTAACTCCTGTCTACCTGTTCCATGACTACAAAAGAAAACTTCCAGATACCAGAAAACTTTCACTGGCATTACCTCCTCAGAAGGAGACAAGTGTGACATAGTTTCAAGTATATTTGCCAAAGGTTGTTGCATCACAGAAATCAACAGCAATAGGATGAGCCATTCAGAGGTAATGATCTTTCATAAGACAATATCCTTCCTGTAACTCAATAGATACATCTAGATAATGGTCCAGGAGCTACAAAAATAAAAATTTCCTTAAAACTGAATTGTTTACCTATGGCCAGTTTCTAGGTGAACCTCAGAGAAATGAACCACTCTGGAGATGCAGCCTTAGACACATGCAGCAGAGATTTAACATTTTGGTGTAAAGTTAAAACCTCAGCTGTAAAAAATCCAGCTGTGATAGAGTTATTTTCTCTGGTTCAAATCAATCTTGATATTAGAAGTTATTATATTCCTGCAAAGGAGAACATATCAGATTTTCTGCCAAGGGTAGACCTTCTTTTAAACACAGCATTTACCCTTTGAATAACTCCTCAGGCTAGGATTGTCTCTCCTAGAAGACACTTGTCATAAGTGGCAGAAGAAGCTTCACTTTTGACACATGTAGAGTGAAGCAATGTAGAAGTTTATTCACCATGGCATCTTCCATAGATGAAACATCTCTAAGCATTTTGCAAAGCTGTACCGTTTTCTGGAACCAGAGGCAGAGAACAATAAAAGAGCCATAGGCAAAGAAGGAAAGATGAGCTTCCTGATGAAAGCAAAAGCAGATTATTATTGAGCAAACTGACTTTTATTAATCATCTTAACACCAGTGACTGATACAGGGGGGATGGAGAAGTGTGGGAGGATTGTATGTGTGTTCTGTTATTTGTAATGTGGTGAGAAGTATTTATTTTCTATTCCCACTGTCATGAAATGACCATGCACATTGCAAAGGTTCTCATTGCAATGGCTGCATTATCATGTGCTGCCTTATGTGCTGGAATTCAGATGGAAGTGTTGTTTACAGTCAGGTAGTAGCTCACTGTTACTGAGGCAGGGAATCTACATTGTATTTATTAAATCAAGGATCAGTAAACTTAGCTGGGTGATGCTTTTTTCTAATTTTGTAGAAATTATAAAAGGCAAAGGAATTCTTTGAAACACTGTTTGAAAGAGAAGCAGAAAAAAACCCCTTTTTTTTTTCTTTGATTGTTTTAGATTTTTGCATCCTATTTGACTAATGATTTCAGACTAGTAGTAAAGATTACTTCAAGAAGTGTTCTCTTACATAACATCCATTCATGAACAGTATTTTCTCTGGTGCACTTACATCTTTGTATTTATGCTTTAGTTCACATGTGTGAAAACTTGTGCAAAAGTGTATCTCTAAAGGTGTTCAATTTTTGCTTATGATGTTAGATATGCACTTCTCTCCATTGTTATATCCTATTTTTAAATGTTTCCTTCAAGCAAGTATAAAGACAGGGCCAGAGATGCTCTATTCAGTTTCTAAAATGCCTCAGTAAATGCCTGTCACAGTGACCTTGTGTGGTAGACTGGAGCTGAAGGAATCATTACCACAGATGCTCAGCACCTCAGCTGTGGACCTGGAACTGGTGGAACAGGGAACAAGTTTGCTGTATAGTTAAAGCAAAAAGACAGTTTTGTTTGGTTCAGTAATTCAGTTAGAATAATTTTACAAAGTGCTATAAGGTTTTGAGGTACAACAGTCAAGAATCACACAGCAGTGTGATCATATGATTGTATTAGATGAATATTTGCCAGATGTTTTTTTGGTTTGATTATCAAAGGGTAGCCCACAGTCTGGATGCTGTGCATAAACCTAGAAGTAGTGTTGTCCTCTGCTCTGAAGAGTTAATTGCACAGATGTTTCCAGATGTAGAAGTCCAATAATCCTGACTGAATGTCCCATTACTAGTCAGTAGTAAAAAATGAGATTGGGATGTTTGCAGAGTGAAATCTCTTGTGGATTTGAGCTCTGGTTTTGTGAGCACTTAACATTGGGCTCATTGTTATGCAGATGCATACTCCAGTGAGTACTCCAAGTTGTGTACATAAATATTTTCATACATCTTAGAGATCTGGTTTGGTGAGTGCAGGCACATGTGTAATGCACAATCTCAGCTCCTTCCGAGGTATTCAATCGCTGTCTGGAGACAGACTGAACAAGCTTTAATATGAAATCTCTCCAGATTAAGTTTTTGGTAGTATAAATTTGATTTATGTGTGGGAAGAACATTTGGATGAGATATATTGGAAGAAAATGTATCCCATCCATTAGCAAAGAATGCTGTAATTAGGAAAGGAAGATACCTGGCTCGGAACATGTGATATGACTCAGAATTGTGTCCTCGAGTCATTATGCAGACAAAAAACCCCCACATCTCGCTTCAGTGCAAGTTTTGCATGTGTAACAGCTGTCACAGTGAGACCATTAATCAGCTGAACCACCACACAGGTGGAGGATGAGAAACCACCTTCTGTGCTAGAGGTTGGATGTAAAAATTGCTTTGCACGGGGTCCGTCTGTCTGTGCTGCCATAGCTGCAGCAATGCAAATCTCTGGTGTAGATCTCTTTCACCACTGGCATAAGATGTTTTTGTACAACTTCCTCTTTTAAGTATAGAAGGAAAAATATAGACTGTAGTTAAATATAGACTGTAGTGAGACCATGATTTTGCTCTAAGCTGTGTTTCTGAAGTTTAAACTATTGCAATAAGACACACCTCTTTTATTTTACTTGATATATTAGTACACTATGAACTCATATCAATTCTATACAGTTAGATAAATGAAAAGTTTGCTTTTGATTGTGTGTGTTGAAGTACCTCAGGTTATTTTGCTAAATTATGTCATTTATTATCTCCTGCTGTGTATAATGACAGTTTGTGAAAAACAGAGATTTTTTTTTTTTCTTTCTGTCCTGTCCATATCCAAACAAAAAAAACACAAAAAAACCCCAAAACCCTGATCAGAATATGCACATCCCTTGAAACAGAGACACTTTCCACCTCCTCTCCGTTTGCATCATGTGATATGGCAAGGCGTCAAATAATACAAAGATGTGCAAAGTGACAATAAATGAAAGATAAATTAGAAGAATTTTTTATAGACTTTCCTATTCAATTTGGATGATAAGAATTTAGTCTTCATTTCTGACATATTCATTTTATCAGCTAAATTTCCTAATTTGTATTATTACAGATAATTACCAACGTATATTTATTTTTAAAACTTTATTTGTTCAATTAGAAGGTAGATTTCAGCCTTCATCTTTGTAGGTAGCTGATCCAAGACAGTTTTATGTAAATGGCTTAATTAATTGCTACCTTTCAGTTGAAGCAGCAACTTACAAAGGAAGTAATCCTTTTCGAGTGGCATAAGATGTTTAAAAACAGCAAAAAACCCACAATACTTTTCTCAGGCACCTTGGCACACAATTATAAGTTATTTGACAGAAGTAAATGTAATAAACTGCAAGGCTTCTTCCCAAATTATGTCTTTTCCATGTAATTAAAATAGCATCAACCTTAAGTGCAGTGGCTCTGTAGTCTTCAAATCTACATTATTAAAAGACTTAATTATGCAAAATTACAAAACTTTTTTGTAAATGGTTCAACGTGTTGGTGGTAAAGATGTGATCTGTGTGGCCTACTTATTAAGTTTACACTCTCTCTCAAGCAATTAGTTGTTTCCAAGTGTTTGGTGCCTTGCTCTCCCTTCCAGGCTATCCTTGGAAAACTCTGCCACGCAGTGCTTTTAGAGGTTGTGGTGGCAAGGCTTTTTCTTTATGGCCACCAGACAACAGCATAAATCTCTCCTGGTGACCATCTGCAGCTGGGCTTGCCTGGGTTGCAGCTGCAAACTGTCCTGACCCATAGTCCTGAATGAGGAAAGGGAATCTGGGGTATTCTCTCTCCTCCTGCCAGCCCCAAGGTCCATTTGTTGTAGATACTGGGCCTTCAAGGAGTGTTTTCCCCAGCTGCATCCTGTTCTTCCAAAGCAAGGGGCACTCCATAGCGGAAGCAGTTTGTAAAACCAGGAGAAGCTGGTTGAGATCCCATATGTGATGGTAAATGCCTTGATTCTGTGTGTTTGCATGGTGCTGCATGGACCCCTTTCTTAGTGTTATGCTTTTGCTTCGGGAGAATAGAGGGAGGAAATAATACACAATCCTTTTAAAAAGAGCCAATTCTTTGTGTCATTAATAAGGGAAATCAAAAAATACTCACTGTGTCCTCTTATCTCAACTGCTGCTTGCTGTTATCCTTGTTTCTGAAGTTCATACCAAACTGGAGATCCTGGGGGAGGGGGAAAGATGAGTGGGTGAATGAATACATGTCTAGAAATGTGGCAAGCTTTCAGTAGAGATGCTCCAATGCTGTCCTCATTACTGTCCCATTTTATTTGGCAGAGTGACTCTTTTCCCCTTAAATGTGCAAGGGTTTAATTAATACATTCCAGTTGTCAAACCCAGTTCAGCTTGATGAGCAGGAGAGTGTAGAAAAGCTAGATTATTTGTTTGCATCACTAGGCAATGGGGAAATACCTCCTCCATTGGTTTTCTTTGCAAGTAGTGACAGCAGCGTTTTGACAGAGACAAAGGGATAAAAAATGTGCTGGAAGGACTAGAAGAATTAATTTGTAATAGATAATTGGATCTGTATGGCAATGATACGAGTTTGGAAGAAACTCAAGAGGAATAGCTCTCTAGGTTTTTAGGTTTTACTCTCATGTCAAAATAGCATCTGCATGCCTTATGCATTGTAAAATTTAAGAAAATACATATCTTGCTTCCTTATTTAGCTGCCTCACTGATTCTCTGACAAAGGTCTGGATATGCCTATTTTTATTAATAATTAAACCACAAGAAAAAAATTTGGCTGTTGTTTGGGAACGTGATACAGTATCACTGTTACTTTTGTCTCTTGCAAAAGTTAGTTTTACTCTTGCACCAGCCTCTGAGACAGCTGTCTTTTGAATTTTGCAAGGCTCACCTTTGTTGCTGACTGATCCTACAGCAGATCCTCAGGGAAGGGTGGAGTTCCAAGTGACAGGAGATTGTCTCATTCAGTGGAAGTGTGGGTCCATGGAATGCCAGGATGGAGAAGTTGCTTGCATTCAGCTCCAAAGAGAGCCAGTGGTGAGAGCAGAGGGCCATGGGGGTGTCTCATGGGAATATTCCATGGGAATGTTCCATGGAGATGTCCCGGATGTACTCACACAACTACGGCTGCTGAGGTGGGCTGTGCCAGTTCCAGATTTTTCAGATTTGCCAAATTTGTCTTTAAATATATCTAGATGCAATAATCAAGCCTAGAGGCCATAAATGGAGACAACCATGTCTGGTAACAGAGCAACTGAGAAATGGCAACAGCGCATTATTAAAAAAAAAAAAAAAAGTTTTATCAGAGGGTGATCAACATTGTTGCCCTCCTTTTAAAAGGTGTTATGGGCGATCCCTGAAATTATAAACCTGGGAGGCACCTCACTGTAAAGAAATATGGTTGAGGGAATGATTAAAGATCAAGTTATAAAGGACCTAGATGAGGATAATATGATGGGGGCAAATCAGCACGATTTCTATAGCCTCTCAGATTTCTTTGAAATAGTTAACAAATAATGGATAAAGGAGAACCAGTGGATATAATTTATTTAAACTTTCAAAAGGGTTGGATAAAGTCTTTTAAAGGAGGCAATTAAGGAATCTTGCTAACAATAGGGTAGGATGTAAAGTCTTGTCATGGATTTAAAACTGATTTAAAGACTGAAAGTTGAAAGTAAGATTAAATGCCCATTTCTTGCTGCTGGAAGGAGACAATAATGGCTGTTCAGGGGTGGGGCTAGGAATGGTAGACTTTGTTATTTTTAACATATATATTTTATTAAATTGCTATTGTGCATGGAATATGATTAAGTAGTATTCCCTAGGAAATAATGTAGGTTAATATTAAGTATCTGTGTTATAGAGACTGCTCTAGTGCTGTCATGCTGCATTCAAAAGGAGAAGAAACAGGAAATTAGAGGGAACAATAGCAACAACACTTCCCCAAAAGATGCTCCACTGAAAAACACATGACCTGCTTTCTGTACCATCTAATCTAAACCAGTGCAATTCATTAAACACATCAGCCCCAATCCAAGAACAAAATCAAATTTCTGTCTAAAATGTCCAGGGAAGTTTTGTCCATCCTTTGAATTTGGCATATCTGTCCATTTACTGCAATCAGCCCTGGCCACAGTGGAGCTGTGATCTCTGCTGGGGCTGGCACCAAGAAACTCCATGGCCAAGGCAGCTCTAGCCTCAGGTAGGGCTGGGGAGGAAAAGGAGAAATTGTAAAACAGCTCTGCAAACTTAGACTCGTTCAGATAATAAAATTTTGAATAAGATTTTTCACAGAAAAGGTAAAATACGTGTCACAGAAATGTGCATACATTTAGAGCATTTAAGCCCTGAATCTGTCATAACTCATCAGGAAAGTGACACCAGTCTGTTCCACCCTGGTCCATGAGGACACTTCCAGGTGAAGAACATGAAAAGTCTGCCCCATGCTGGCTGTGTCCTTATCTTCAAGAGACTGTCTGGCCCCAATAACAGGTGTCCTACCCCCACATCTAGCAGAGAAGGACACATTTTTCATAACAATTAGACATGTAGAGTGGGACATTCTGGATGAGAAAAAAATTAGGTCTTGTGCCTATTTCATGTGGGGAGGAGAAGGATGATCAATTACAGAATGAGGACTACAACAAAGGCTGGTCAGACACTTGCACTTGCTATTCTGGAAGTCAAAAATCACCTGCATTTAATGTCTGTGTGGCAGGAGACAGAGTGGAGAACACTTCTCTCCCATGGTAACAGGAATCTCTTGGCACAGGGTATTGCTGCAGACAGCCAGTTCTTAAATCTCATAGCAGGTTGCATTGTCATGAAGAGTATCATGTAACAGAGTTAGCTGAGGTCTGCCTGGTGCTGAGCACCACCAGTTAGTCACTCTGCCCCCAGATCTCTGCACCTTGAGTTTACTATGCTCCTGATCAGTGGGGCTATCAGGAATGAGACTCAATGCAGTGGACTATATTTAAGCACAGCAGCAGAATGATATTTTGATGGTTAATGTCTTTGATCTTCTGTTAAATTTAAATATGCCTACAGTGGTTTCCCAGTTTCAATTAGCACACAAAACAAACTTTGCGTATTTTCCGAGATTATGTTCTTCATTATATGTTGCTGTAGTTTTATGTGTTGTTGCCAAGAAATCTGCTTTTGACAAATTGCACAGGAGGCATTTTGAGATTGTGATGGAGTTGATTGAGTTTTGGCCAAATCCTGTACACTTTTATCACTGAAGACTGAAATACAGATGCTTGTTACATTAAAATATATAGAATTTGCTTTGGCCCTGAAAATCTGTGTCACATTTTAAAATAACCAATTTGGGTACAATTTGAGTTAAGTGGCAAGTAAACAATGCAAATGAAACTGTTTTGTTAGCTAGAAAGTAATTGAAAATCTGCAACTAATTATAAATTGGCAATATACAAGTCTCCAGGAAGCTGAAAGGAATACTTCGCTGATATATTGTTTAGTTATATTCAAAATTAACTTGCTCTGCAGTTTGTGCAAGATATTTTATTGCTTATTGCAACTTTACTTTTGAAAAATTAAATAACTCAGATTTCATACGAGAAAAAGTGTAATTTTTTAATCAAAGATAGCACTTGTTATGTCACATAATTTTTATTTTATTTCACACAGGCCTTGAGCTTCAGCTTTTGTATGGAGGTTTGAATTTCTTCAGTGTTTGTCAGTATTCTAAGTCTTGATTGGCACCTTCATTGTGTTTTTCAACTCATCACCCCAACACATTTCTCATGCATTAATGTAGCTGTACAATACCTTTGAGAAATAGGAATGTGTTGTCACATACGAGAAGAAATTCTTTGCTTGTATTTGGTTGAAAAAAGTGTGGGATTGGCTGGAAAACATCTATTGTCAATGCCACCTAGATCTGTAACACTAGGAGCTAGTCAAAATATCCAGGTAATTGTGGTGTGGATTTGTGTTGCCAGAACGTGTGCCATGTGCAGACATCAGGTTTTGGTGAATATCAGCTTTTGTGATGGAAGAATTGTTATTTAAAAGGAACATGTAAATGCACAAGTTTTGATAAGCCAATGTGAGTAATTACTAAAACCCAGTTTAACAATTCTTGATGTACCTAACATCATTCAAAAAGCATTTCACCAACTTTGGAGAACTGCAGAGGGAGAAATACTTTTCTTAGCATGTTCTGAAATATCCCTTATCCCAGAGCAGCAGGCCATGATGGAAAGCTCAGTGGTATCTCTATTTTTGTCTTGTCACCAAAAGCCCCAAGAGGCTGCACAACAAGCATGGACCCAAATTCCTTCTGCAAGAAATAAACATTCTCAAGCTCTTCCAAGTTCAGAGTTGTTCAGGTAAGATGCAGAGAATGCAAAGCAGGTTTTTGGAGGAGAAAGGTAACCCTGCAGTTACTGTTGTATCATTCTGTATTATGCAGATGGACAAGCAAAAGAATATAAAGATTAAAAATTATGTACTTGATTCAGATAGAATATGAGTAAGAGCCACAGAACTCCAGACTCACAGTGCCAGGCTAACCATCATTATGTTGTATTCACCCACTTGGCAGTTGCTTTCTCTGTCTAAGCATTTCACTGATGTGTGTACTCTCCTTTAGCTAACCTTGACTCAGAGAAATTTCAGACTGGAATTTTCTACAGCCCGGTGCTGTTTCCCTATAAACCAGTACTGATTAAGTGAATCATATATTCTTCTGATAATAATTTTTTAATATAAAGTCTTGTAGCCAAAACTAGTAGAGACATCTTGTGAAATCTTTGAAACACCACTTAGGAATGGTTCAGCACTGTCCTGTGATAGTGTGGGCTCAGATAGGATGCTTGTAGAGCTGTGTAGGGGCCAACAAGGGGAGGTGTTTCCTAGTCAGTCCTGTGCTGAGGAAATCTGGGCAGTCTGTCATTAAAAGGAAAAGGCTTCGGCCAAGGAGCAGGAATAGACATCTTTTCTTTCTGCAGTAAACATTTCCAGACAGGCCAGTCTCACAGTCCTTGTGTAAGTAGCTCTGTGAGTACAGGTTGCAGGATGAAATACATGAATACCAGGCTTAAACAAGCGAATCTGCATCCAGAGCATTTTAATAAAAAGTTAGCTTAGGTTGTGGGGAAGGAGGGGATGAAGCACTGGGGGAATGGAGAATATGAGTCATGGCATCCACACTGAAACATTTGAGCACAAATCACAATATAAAATTTTAAGGGCTTGATCCTGCCTTTGGCTATGCTGGTGTGTATTGTTATGTATCCTGTAAAATTGACTACTGTTACATGGTACGTGGTACTGTGTACCCACATAACTAAGCCCTGAGCTCTTGGTTTTTATAGACTTTATTTTTTAAATCCTGTAAATGCTGTTGGACTTGGCTTTTTAGAATGTTGAACAGATGCAGCAAGATTTTCCTACACTTCCTACCCACTTACAACCCCGAATAATTAGTGGATGTGTTGCATTTTTTGATAAAGACTTCTTAGAGAGCTGTTTGGTGAATAAGGCCACACAGAATGTGCCATTGTGGCTGCTGCAGGTTTTTAGTTTATTTGTGTATTATGGGTACTGTATACCACATAATAATGAAAAGCTATATGCTTCGGTCTGCTGGTTCACTACACAGTCTGTGTGATACAAATTGTTTGAATAACAGTGGACTATTGAAACTCTATCCAGATGTGCGTGTTGCTAATTATGGGAGTACCCACAAAGGCAGATTACCTCTTTTGTTAGCATTTCCAACCCGTTTAAAAACAGGAAAGTGAAAAGCATGTAGGCAGCAAATAAGAAGTAGCCGTACATGTTGGAGATGAAGACTTCATAATTAATTTCCAGGGAAGAAAAACCCTTGACCTGGCAGGATGCATTTCTGGAGTGTAACCAGATGCAATTTAATGCACAGGAGAGATATCCCAAAGTGGCAGATTCTGAAACAGTCTCAGAAATGGCATAACATCATTCACGGCAGGTAAAGCCCAGGTAAAGTCATGGTGGGGAGAGGGGATCTGAGCTGTTGTCAGCTTTCTGGCATAATTATTAAAAAAGTTTCAATTATATGATATGAGGTTTTGGAAGGGCAAGTGGGGGAAAATGTCTCTCCAGAATTTAAGTACTTTTCATTTAATGAGCTGGATCACTATCCAGAGGGGCTTTTGGGATGAGCAGTACTCAGAGTACGAAGGGCTCGATGTGTTTCCAGGCACCACACTGGGATGACAATGTGTTCACATTGTCTTCCAGAAGTGCTGCCTACTGGCTTTGGACGAGGGAGAACATCATGTCTAGTCATAAAGTGACCCTCAATCTCTTTTTCTCTGCTTCATTTCATGAGTTGCCATGAATTGCACAGGAGATGAAATGCAGAAGGTAGAAGGAGAAAATGCCAGTGGCAAAAATTCTATGTGGGATCCAAATTGTTTGAGGAAAACAGAGGAAGAGATGAAAGAAAGGATGTTGAATGGCTTAGCTACCTGTCTCCTTTAACAGCTTGTGATGAGGACATAAGTAGTTTATAGCAACCTTCACTCAAATGTCTTTCTTTTTCATCTTTTTTTTTCTCTTTTTTTCTTTATTTTTCTCCAAAAGATGGGGATTAAACTAGAGGAACTCTGACTTTTCCAGCTTCTCTGAAAGAGAGAGAAGATACCTGAATTCAGACTTAACCCCACTTTGTATAGCTTAATTTAAATAAAAATGATGTATTTCTCTGAGTGATTAATAGCCAAGTGTGGTGACATACAGGAACAATGAGCTTGATCTTTTAGGTAAAGGATAACTGCTGTGCTAAGTTGATTACACAATTTCCCCTAAATAAGTTGACAAGCAGTGAGCATGGTTTTCATGACTTCTGATCTTGTAAATGCACACTTACAAGTGATTTGCCTATTCCTCTGAAGGAAGTCTTGTGTTCTGTGGGACACGTGTTTAATAAATTCCAAATGGCCTAATGTGAGATGTTGAATCCCAGAAGCCAGGGTCTGTGCAAACAGGCTGGTCTGCCAGGGAATTGTGAAGTGTGAAATACTCTAAACTGGAATCCTGAACTTAGAGAAGTTTCACATCCTCTGGACGTCTCAGCAGCTTATTAAGCAGGCCAATAATTCTTCCTCCTCCTCCTTAGGCTTGTAGAGTGAATTTTGCTGTTACATGGAGTGAACCTTACTTTCTCTTCTGTCAATGTTTCTTTCTGTCCCCAAAACTGAGAGCATCAAAGATGCTGCAACTATCCATATTGTGCTGATAGGGTGTTTAAATAGGAACAGAATCAGCCTGCATGCCAACTAGACCTTATTGCCTACCTTTATCTTCATCAGACTTCAAAACCTACAATGGAGGACAACTACTGGCATTGCCCTGGGCAGGATAAATGGGAAGGAACAGAGTATTGATGGGAAAGCAGTCATCTCCATAAGTTACTCCACTGTTAAACATTCATTACTTAAAAAGAAAAATGCCTCTACTTGACTTCAGATTATTGCTTCGGATCAAGCAAATGCTAAAATCAGTTTCAGAAAAGTGCTTTGCCCAATGCTTGACTTCTGCTTTCCTATGGGAGCTGTGGTTAGCAGTTTTGACTCACTCAGTGGAAAAATGGGCCATAGAATGATTTGAGTTTGAAGGGAAAATGTCACACATACTGCCTCTGTGGTTTTCCTTCACTTATGGAGTTTAGAGAATCTCTCCTAGCACTCAGGAGGGCCAGGGGATCCTAACCCAAACTTTCACATCCCATGGAGATCCCTCACTGTGCTGCCTATGGTCCTAATATCCCTATGTGCCTAGAGGAGCTTTCCTCCCAGCAGGACTCTCCATCTCCAGCCTCCTACCAGTTCTGCACTTCTCTTGAGACTGCAAAGCAGCGTTTTGCAATAGCTGGATCAGCACCAAATTCAGCCTATGTCCAGCAGAATCCCTTTGACCCATTGCTGTGTGATTCAGCAAATATCCAGTCTCCCAGGAGTGATAAGACTCAGTAAAACACTTCCCATCTGCAAATCCCAATCCTGTTAAATTAGGGCCGGGTTTTGTTTCTTTGGTTTCTTTTCCCATGTTTTGGAAAGGAAAGAACTTTGTCAGCAGGTTGGTGTGCTTCATCCACGGTCAGGCAATGGAACAGCCCCAAACTTGAAATGTAGGACAGTCCAACCCCAGTCAAGTCTATGACCCAAGGGCTCAAAAGTGAGAGGAAATTACAAGTGCTACCTTTGCAGTTAATCCATCATAATGGATAACTTTTCTCCCTTCCTCTCTCTGTCCTATGCATGCAGAATTTTTTTTAAAGGATTCAATTGAAATGTTGCCTGTCTCTTCCAGAAGGAAAGCTGCTGAAAAAGAGATCACATTGTGTAAGGCAGCATGAAATGCAGTCGGTGCACTAGGCTGTCTTGTCCTTTCTCTGTGATAAGCACTACACTGAAGTCTGCTGTCATTTGTGTGTAATGTGAATATCTTTCTGTAATGGAATAAGAGTGTTTGCAAAAATGGCTACTGAAGTGCCCAGCCAGTGCACTTACTGCAGGAGAGTGACAGGATAAGAGAAGTGGCAGAAACAAAGATAGGAAAAGAGATTTTTGCACTAACAAGTGTGAACCGATAAGCTTGACCTGTGTGGGAAATGTAGAGAATCCTTAGTGCACTTGTCAGGCCAAAATTAGCTGTGCCAATTTGTTTTCAGCAGCACTGATCTCTGAGAGCCCTTTACTTATTTTCTCATTTGTGGAAGAAAACTGCTGGCTCACCGCACTCCACTTAAGAAATTCTTAGCAAGCTAATTCACTTAGGCATAAATAACTTTCCTGGGTGTTGAAGCCTGGGGTAGAAATCAAGAGGATCTATAGAGGTGGACGGGGAGGTGTTGTGTGGAGGTTTTATTGGCCACATGGATAAGTTATGTGTGTCATCGAAACTGTGCCTAATCACCTCCAACATGTCATCACAACTGCAACATGCTCAGCTAGGCAAAAGGGAGGGAAGAAAATACATATTTCTTTCTCAAGTATGTGCAGCTAGGAAACAGCCATCTCATTTTTCATCTTCCTTCAGGGTAGGTGTTGAGGCTGTGTCTCTGCCAGGGAATGGGGGCTGTGTACTTCACACAGGAATGAAGTGTGGTGTTTTAAAGAAGAGATCTTGAAGTGCTGTTTAGCAAGTAAGCACTTCTGATTAGAGTGTGGGAATAGAGAAGTTGTCTGTACCTGATTAATTTTGGACAATTTGGAAAAATGGGAAGCCAAGGAGAGTCTGTAGTAAACAAGAGATTGCCAAGTTTCTAGTTTTGTCTGTTTATTTAACTAATTCTTCCTTGTGGGAACAAGGGAAGGAAAGATGAGTTATGCTGGCATAGAGTGATAGTCTGGGTATCAGTCTGGAAAGAAAGAGAAATGTCAGTGCTTAGGTGAGGCAGAAGGGGCTGTGGTAGCTTCAATGCCATGTCTTCTCCTGCTCCTGTCAGAAAAGGTTCTTCAGTTGAAAATTGGTGGAGGGTAATGAAAAGGCAAATGGAACTGGTCTTTGAGCAGATGAAAGAATGGAGACTCAGAAAGATTACGCCCATAGAGGAGGGGAACATAACAGAAAAGAAGGATTAGAGGTGGTGTCTGCAAAGACACCACAGGGAAATGAGCCTTTTGGCTACTGAGAACCCAGCAAAGAAGGAGGCTGGGAGCAAGAGGGGAGTAAATCAGATACCCTGTGTTGAATCAGTGCAGGAGGGAGTGGAGGGAGCAGGCTGGTCAGGGGTGAACAAGAGGCTCAGTAGAGCAGTGATTGCATTAGGCACATGCAAAGGAGCAGAGAGGAGGCAGCTCGTATTAGGTTATCACAATTAGATTCTACTGGGGCTAAGGAAATGTGATTCAAGGCATTTGGTTGTTAAATTAGGATTTCCTCACATAATTTTATCAGATCTCACATCATCAAGTCAAATCTCGTTCTGTTCAAGTGGATCTTAAGAAACTGTCAAAACATAAATTGCACCTATCATGGAAATAGGAGCAAACAGAGTGATCCAAGGATAGAAAGGAACTTTTTGAGCTAAGCTATCATTTTTCTTGTGTTTCAAAGGCTTCTCAGGAGAAGCTTTTTCCCTCCAAAGAATTTTCCCAGCCAGATTTTTGTCTCGTTTTTGGCTATTTGCATTTGCATTCCTTGTACCTTCCTTGTATTCTTCTTTCTTTTTTTTCCCCCAGTCTCAAGCTCTCACTTGTAAGAGCAGAAGGTGATACAAAGATATCTGCATCTGCAGCAAGAAGCAGTGTGCCATTAGGGCCTTGGAGAGAGGCTGGCCTTGTGGGAGATCTCCTCCACGTCACCATTTTCCTCCATCTGTGGAACTAGCAGGCTATGACTTCTGGACTTTGCTGAATAGGGTCTTGGAAAAATCTAGCTGTAAACTCACAAAGCCTGGCTTTGTGTCCAGAAATGGTGTTTCCACACAGTAGATCTGATTTCCATAGCTTTACACTCTTCAAAATACCAGCCAAGGCAAGTCCATGTAACCATGTTAAATTCCTTTCTTTTCTCTTTTTTAAATCAACCAATTTGTGTAAACCTCTGAAGAGACAAACTGACACCACTTTGACCAGAGAGACAATGTTGATTTTTTATTAATTGCTTAAAACTTTTTTTTTTTTTTTTTTTTTAAATAAGGCCAGGTCTGTGCTGCAGATTTCTATCAGCACAGCTGTTCTGGTCAGACTGACACCTCTCAGTGAGCAAACACTACACATGTAGATGCAATTATACCTCAAAATGGTGCTTGTTTTGCTTGCGGGGATGATTTTACTGTACGGCTACAAAGAGCAGATTTGCCAGTGTAAGTTTACACCGCCCCAGGAATGCTTTGTCTGTTTACTGTGCTGGTATTCCTTTATCAGTAAGGCATTTGCAGTGTAGACATGGTCTTATTTGGAGGGCTGGTTTTAATCCTGACACATGCTAAAGTGATTACACTGCTGATTGAGGACTCAATAGAAGGACTCCAACTGATTTGCTCTGGATCAGGGCCTGAAAGGAGAGGAATTATCTTGTGGTTTGAACACAGGGGTAGGAGCTCTTCGTGCACACCCTGGGTTTGATATTGACTTCATTTGTCTCTGCCTCTAAAGTTGGGGGTGTTGTGGAATTTGTCTTACAGGAGTTTTGTGAGACTTAGTTGTTTCATGTCCCTGTTCCAGGACACAAGTAAAATTTATATCCCCAAATGGATAGCCACTACATTTAAAATGAAAAAAAAAAACAAAAAAAGATAAATATAACAGCCTAGCTACTTCTGCAGCTGTTCCAATGGCACCAAGTGCTATTGCAGCAAAGGCCTTGGTTCTGGGCCAACCTGTGTGACTGCTTTGAAGAGGCTCCCCTGCCTTTATGAGGTGTGTATCACAGTTTGGGATACATTGCGCCACCACATTTCCCATGGGTGTTTCCTGGTAGCCCAAATGCTCTTTCTCTTTTATATTTACAGTATCCATTTTTTAGGATTCTGTTTAAGGGCCTTAGTGCTCTTGGATGGCCAAGTCAAACAAGGAGCAGCTACAGCTTGGGGACCTGTGTGCCAGTGTAGGGTTTTGTGCTCCTGATATGGGTGCTGCTCCTTCTACAGGGCTTAAAAGCCAATAGCTGAGAGGGAGCAGATGCAGGAGGGCACTTTCCCCAGGGACTGTAACACCAATGTGCTTTCACTGCTCTTCATGCCAGACCTAGAAGCAAGATTAAATAGGCCACTTCTCCTGGATGCCATGTCCTGTGGTAGCCTGGCACGTACAAGGTTGGTGGAGACACATCCCTCCTTCAGACTGTCAGCTTCATTTCTTCATCAGCCTTTTGCAGAGGCAGTGCCAGCATGTTGAAGCTGAAGGGCTTTTTCCATTCTCTTTGTATCGTCACTCACTGGGCTGTACACTAAGCAGGTTGCAGTTGGGACATACAATTCCCTGAACATGTGAGATCATACCAAGGAGCAAATCCCTACAGGAAGCAAAATTATCAGGAAATAGTTATTACTCATCATGTTCCTTTTTTACAAATGGTGAATCCTTTCAAAAGACACATCTGGGAAATGGAAAACTAGTGTTTGGAGCAGAAGTCTTTATCTCTAGGAAAAGACAAGTTTCATCTTTTTTTTATGGTTTAAGACAGAATTTTTGGACTGTTCTTCACCCTGTAATCTGTAGCTTGCTTAGTCTGTGGCTGTTTTTACATATATTTTCTCGACTGTCATCTATTGGCACCAGAGACAATGTCAAAGGAACAGATCTTTATGACAAATTAGTGCATAGAAGAAAAAGATGGTGTGTGGTTGTGTCTTGTGCCAGAATGATTAATTCCAGAAAGACCCCTTAAATTCCAGTGAGTGCTTCAGAAATCAGAGTATTTTGATACTGGCCAGCTTGATTTAAGGCTACTAAAATTAATCAATTATGCTTCTACTTCATCTGAAGTACTTCTTGGCCCTGTTGGCTGCAGGGGGGAAAAAAGGTATGTAAAAATTATTCTTCTTGCACACTGCTAGAAGAAAAACAAGGCTGTGTTTGGTGTACCCTTGTCAGGGCCTGGTAAAACCAATCACAATTAAAGTAAGCAAAAATGAGCCTGTCATGTGCAACATGAAAAGGGATAGGGCTCCCTGGCTGTAACCCACAGTCTGAGGAATGAAAATCAAGAGCGCTGTAGAACATCCTTTTTAAACCAAGTCTTTCTGAAAGTTAACAGCACTAAACCATTGCATGGGCTTGCATGTTCTAAGAAGAATTTCTGCCCTTTGGTCAGGCTTACTAACAACACTTTGGTGTGCTTGAGAACCAGTTCCAAAACTGAGACATAGGATAAGTAAGGGCTGTGTTGATGGTCAAGAAAGCAGTCAGAATCACAATTAAGAAACATTATCTAGGCTACAGCATGAGACTTCTGAACCTAGTCCTGCAATTCATTTTGGAAAGATTGTATGGGCAACCCCCATTTAATCTGTCAGTATTTTCTTGTTGCTGTAACTCTGAAACCCCAGTTTTTAGGTGACAGTAGCTTGTAAAGAAATACAGGGAAGAGAAATGAGTGAAAAATGTGTCACTACAAATGTGGTAACTCATTTTCTACTGCAGAGAAATTTAGGAAACTTAATCTTTTGTTTCAGGATTATAACTTCCACTGTCAGTATTGCCAGTGGATGTGTTGGACACAGGTTTCTATCCATGGTGTGACTTTCTTTTGTGAAGTTCAACTGGTCATGGGACTATATTGTAAAGACTTATTTTAAGTCTGTTTTAGCTTGAATTAGTTTGCAAAATCTGAGGTGTAGTCCGAAACCCTTGACACCAGCACAGCTCTTTAGGAAGGAATGGCTGCTTAAGGGACTACTTTTAAGTGCCCTTGCTCCTGCTAGGTGATGGCCAGCTTTGTAAGGCAGCCTGGCAGGTTGTTGTTTGAACCACGACTAAGAAAGGAATATAGGGATCCTAATGTCATTTAAATTTTCAGAGAGGAAGAACGAGGATAAGTTTAAGGTCAGCTCTTTTTGTAATTATAGTTTATAATTTGAGTTTTCTTCTATAGTATTTGCAAAATGAACATTTTGTGAGCAGGGGTGGGGCACAACTAGCTAGCTGTAGTTCTACAATCGACTTTATATTTTCTTTACACAGCTCTGGATTGGAAGATTTAGGTTCTCTTAGGAGCAAAACACAAGTTTTAAAAAGATAGTTAAATATAGTGAGAAATATGAAGGGCTTTGATGGGGGAAAGAGAGGGGATGGCAGGCGGAAAGAACCCCCAGGGAATGTTAAGTGCACATGTAAGAATAGGACATATGATCCTTCTTTATTATTGTCCATTTAAAATTACAATGTGTTCCACTTAAACTAGACATGCTAATAATATAAGAAGAGTCATTTATAGTGGACAAATTCCAAAGACCAAAGCTGTGTCCTCATTTAAATTCTGCTCTTTTGTTAGGGCACCCTACTGACATAATTCTCTATTGTTTCGGCCATTATCGCTTGCTTAATGCAGGACATAGTGTCGGGAAATTCCTGTCTGGCACTTACAAGGTGTTTCTAAAAGGGGGAACAAAAGAGTCAAGAGCACACAGGGAGCAGGAAGAAGCTGCGAGGGGAAGTGGCAGCAGAGGGAGGAATTCGAGATAGAAGCAGGAGCTGGGGGCAGGCAGAGCCTCTCTGCACTCCCTCTGCAGTCCCAGGCAAATCTCCAGGAGACTTAGCAAGCAGCTGAAGGATGGGGAAAATGCAACATTTCTGAGTATGGAGTGGAGAGCCCCTCGGCTGGGAGGGCACAGGACAGAGCAGGAGGATCTGCTGGGGAAGGGAGGCTGTGCCACTGGGGAACTGGGGTTGGAAGGCTGGCTTCAGGAGAGTTTGACGGAGTTCAATGCTGGGGATTGGTGGTGGTCAGTGAATGGAGAAGGGCTTAGTGTCAAGGCCATCTACTTCTCCTGATAATCTGGATATGAGGAGCAAGATATCCTAGCTTGCACTGGCCTGGACATAAGATTACTCTGCAGTGTCATTTGTTAATAACAATGTTGTTTTCTGTCATATAATTAGAAAATGCATCTTGCTTTGCCTCCAAGCACTGTCACCTTATTGCATTTGCACATTTTTCATAATATTTCAAGCGAACTGACCAGATAACATTAATGAATATATTAGATAGGCAGGCACTTTTAAGGAAAAAATAATAAACATACTTGTATATTAAAAAGTTAATTCAGTCTGGAGCCAAACAGGTAATTTTCCCTTCAGCATTTTTTCACTCAGCTAAGACAGGTTGGACTAGGAGTGCAGTCACCCTGTCTACGCTCTTGGCTTGGCTTGCATACCAGGGGCGAATTTTCTTCAGAGACAGACAGCAAGATGATCTGATTGGCCTCGGTCCAGGGCATGCTCACAAAGGGCTCTTTGATGGAGGGCTCCTTGGTGAGCCCTGTACCAAAAGCTGCCTGCCACCCTCCTTTCAAAGATACCCATTTACAGTAATTCAGGGAGGGGGAGAAGGGAAATAAATAAAGAGACGTCAAATAGGGGGGTTGCCACAGGAATAATTACGTTACTGGGCTTGGAGGGGGTAGGGAAGAGGAGGGGGGAGTTATTAAGTAAACTGCTGGATGTCAAAGTAGCTGTTTGGCAACAATGCAAGAACATAAGGCATTTGCAATTAAGCTCATTAAAGCTTCATCATTTTGCTTATCAATCTTTTCTGAAAAGGGTGGGGTGAAGCACCATATATTAAAACATGGCTGTTTGTATAGATAAGGAGTGATCACTGCCTGTTTGACTCTCTGCCCTGTAGTACCCATCCTGTGATGGCACACATGATTAGCTGATTTAACTCCCTCTTGTACACAGTCACTTACAAGAGTTTGTTATTGTGTTCCTGCACTCTGCTGCAACACCCAGTCCAGGCAACTGCTCCTCCTCACTCGTGTCTTGTTTGGTATCCAGATGTGGTCTCCTGCCTATCTGTCAATTTCCATCCCATTTGTTCTCAAAACAGGGTTTTTTGGAAGAGTATTTAGTGAAGCCTCCACGCCATGGAATAAGGGGAAGGTGAACTGGGTTATCAGAGCCTTTGCTTCCCCGTCAGTGGGGATGTCCTCTCACTGGAGTCCATACCATTCCATGCTAACCAGAGGTTTGGAGTGTCAGTGGAAATAACAGCAACTTGAAGATGCATTAGTGGATAGAACTGATCTGAGTCATTCCAGGTCTCTTGGAGACCTCAGCCTGCCTGAACTGACTTTTAACAAGGCCTCTTCTGGCTGAGGAACAGTGGAGTGTGTGAGTTGACTGGCAAAGCCATCAGAGCAACAGTCTTGGTGTGAAAACCTTGCAGTAAGAAGAGCAGCAACACTGCTTTCTGCTTTGGAGCTGCTTCCCAGAGTACAAGGAGTGAGATCTGGGAAGAAATCAGGTCTGTCCTCTTCTGGTAATGTAGAAGTCAATATGTAGAAGTCAGATTGTGGCAGACAGTAGGTGTGTAAGGACAGCATTTCAGGTACAGACACCTCTCATCATCCAAGAGCTTCAGAGCACCATAGATGTGAGCTAAGCCCTGCTCCATCCCTTTGTGGGAGGTGAGCTTTGCTTTCACTTTCCAGATGGAAAAGTTCTGGCACAGAGGTAACCACAAGAGGCACACTGGGTGTCTGGGGCAGGTTTGAACCCAGAAGTCCTGGTTCTCACAAGTCCAGTTTCTCCAGTATGGCCTTGACCATACAGCCATGAGATTTCCTCTGTGTTTAGGTTGACAGCAACTATACTGAGCTTCAGAATTTTCTTTCAAAAATGATCAATTTTTTCTTGCTTCATTTGTTTCTGGTAGCAGCTCTTTTCCATTTGTGATACTTATACTTAGTGATGGAGAGACCTTGTTTAGAAGTGGCTCTTTCGGTAATAAGTTTCTTTAATATATTTTCTATATAGTGTTAAAACTCCCTTTAACTTTGAAAGAAGGGAAGAGAAGCAAAAAAAAAAAAAAAAAAAGGAGAAGTTGGGGGAAATACTGATATGAAGAAGGGTATGGAAGAAGTAGCACCACTAATACAAGCATGTAGGTCATATTGCCATGTGGGAATGGAAGCCAGCTTGAACTTTAATTCTTAGTTTGATCAAGGTAGTGTAAAACCCAACCCCAGAGGATTTCCAATGGAGAAACTGGATTTATATTTTACATATGAGCTGTAGTTGAAGCCAAATGTTCATTCCACTCAAATTGTGTAGGTGGATTACTTTACTTCCAGCCTTGAAGTATCATGTTTTTAGCTGCTAATAAACTTAATAAAATCCATTTCTTATTTCCCCTGGTGTGCTATGTTCATGAGCCTTGATGTGCCATAAGAGCAATGCTGTCCAGAAAATTCATTTATCAAGAAACAGACAAATGATGTGTATGAATAAGTCAAGAAGAAAAAGAATGTGTGTACCACTTTTTCAGTGGCATTGCTCTTACCAGAATTCCCAGTTTCCTTTTTTCTTCTGACTTACAACTGCACCAAAGAGTTGAGAAAACTTAATAAACTGTCACATCATCAAAGTAACAGAAAACTAAGATATGTACAGGTTGTTTTTTGGCATTTTTAATTGTTCCTTTCCCAATTAAAAATATCTTTCTGTACCAACAAACTTCCAGCTTTGGCTTAGCTCCCAGAACCAGACCTGCCATTTCACACAATGTGTGATCAGTCCAAGGGTTCATTACCACTGGAATTCACTCAAGCCAGGAATTTACAAAATTGAATGAGGGATTAGACATTTATGTAGATGACAAAAATATCTATCATTATTATCTAATACAAAGAGATCACTGAGAAGGAGATAAAACCTCACTTTTTAAAGGTGTTAGATAATGTTTAATATTTAGAATTTGGGTGAGAGTTCCTTGGGCACTTCCTTCCAGGAGGAGGTAGATTATCACATGGTATCCTTGAACTTTACATTGACATGTTCAGTCTTGGATACTGAGTTAGAAGAGCTGTAACTGGTTATACAGAGCAATATCTGTCTTACTACTCCGTGCACACTTTCTGATTAACACCCAGTTAGCTAAATGAGATAATCCAAAGAGAGCCCTTTAGCCCACAGTTTTAAATGCAATCACTGGCCAACAAGAGGTGCCAAGTGAATTAAGATGTCAGTGAGGGTGAGCAATGTAGTGAGTTAAATGTTGTCTCCAAGACTCACAAGTGCAGAGTTGAATGGAAACTTCATTGCAGGCAAAGCCACTTCTTTCAGCCCCTTCATATCCCCCATATGCAATGAAATGTCACCCCTTTCTTTCAAAATGTGGCTGTGGCACATTGCTGGAGCACAGTGAATTCATCACTTCCCTTAATAGATGTATTGGGGAGAGCTGGGAAAGGAAATTATCTTTACAAATATTTAGGGTGAACAAAAGAGTAAAACAGAGTGGGAAACAAACTGCTTTATGGTAACAAGGAGAGGGAACCAGACAAGGAAGGAAAACAGAGGGGGTAGAGGCCTCAGGTACAGAGGAAGAAGTGAGATCTTAGGTAGAAACAGAAGGGTAAGGCAGGGTTGAACATATAAACAAAGGGTTTAAGAGAAAAAGCAACATGACTTTTGAAGCTTTTAATGCACATCTGACCCAAATCATCTGTCCTTTCAGAGTCAGCCCATCACCTCCCTTGTTTAGACTTTATTTTTCCTTAGAGATCTGTAATCCTTGCTCTAAAGAGCTCCTGACTCTGTGGACATGTGTTGTGTTAGCAAATGCTGCTATTGAAGTCAGCAGACTTGTTAAAACTTGTGCTTTTGCTGCAGCAGAGGAGTTTGTGGTGAGCGGGGAGTGCAAGCCCGGTCAGTGCTCGTGGTGTGTGTGCAGCCTGGGAGGGGTTCAGGGAGAGGGGGGAGGGCCAGGCAGCCTGACAGCAGCTTTCCCACCTCTCTGCTGGCCAGAGGGTTTCTCAGGGAATCTCTTTGTAGGGGGAGTAGGGCTTATCGAGAGCACGGAGCTTTTCTTTCCAGTGAACAAAAATTGCCGCTGAAAACCCTTTCCAGAACTTAATACAACCTGAGGCAATATTTCTTCTGCAGAAACCACAAACAAATCCATGCATGTGTGTTTAGGAAAGGACTCCAGACTCATCTGGGCAGATCACAGGGAACTGTAGGGTTGCAGGGAGTACTGAAGCCACTGTTGCTGGCATTGGGCTCTGTTGGCTTTCGTCAATCATTGAGAGCCAGAGTCCTCAGGGGGGCCTGCTTTATCCACTTCAGTAGAAAAGGTGGAGGAAGGGGAAAAATGGAAGTTGACCATGTTAAATTTAGAGTTTATCACTTCTCTTCTGCAAATGTTTTCACAGAGAAAATTAAGTTTCTTTTAAAGATTAAGTCCACCAGCATGTAATGAGTGCACATGTAGTGATGGACCCTACCAATGTATTTGCAGAAGACAAGCATTTACCAATCTTTTTCTGGTATAGGGCTTTTGTTTCACACTGAAAAATAATAATAATTTTAAAAGTTTGCTGGCTTTTAAAAAATATTGGTTTTTACCCTTTCCCTTATTCCCATTCTCCACTGTATCCCTGATAGATATTATGTACTTCTTGGAAAACTATTTCAGTTGGGAGGAGTAAAACTCCTCCCAACATCAAAAAAAAATGATGTTCAGGTTCTTTCACATCATTTTTGTGGGTTTTGTTTAGATGTTATGTGGACCAGAAAAAGTCAAGTTGCCATCACTCTGTGTTCTAGTTAGTGTGTGCATGAAGAGAAAAAGAGAAAATGGAACCTGCTCTTCAATACTAAAATCCAGCATTGTTGGAGAATCTAACACAGAGATTTTAAATTGAGCTTTTGCATTTATTTCTTTTCCCCAAAGAATCTGTTGGCCTGAAGTTGTGTAACTCTCTGATAAAGTCGTTGTGGGGGTCTTTGCTATCCTGGAAAATAAAAGACTAAAAAATTGCAGTGCAAAGCTCATGTTTGCTGAAGTGATCGACCTTAAATGGTGTGTGGGTTATCTCAGAGTATAATCAGCATAGCTGATTTGAACAGAGCTGTCTTTAAAATAAAGATCTGCTGGTTAAGATTTGTTTTCATTTAGGTCTTACTTTCAGCAATAGGATTAGCCTAAGGTCTATATATCTACAGGCTCTTGTATAAACAAGCAGCTTAAACAAAACTACCATTATTATACTGATTTAAGGGGAGAAAAAAGCCTTGTTTGGTTTATTGAGTTAAGATCATATGTGTGACAAATAAAGCCTTCCTTTAAATGTAAGTTTTGTCCCATTCAATATAGTAAGTTTCTTGAGAAAAAAAGAATTACAAAGGCAAACATTATTCTTAATGCCAATTCAATTTGTCACCTCCAGGTTTTAATCCCATAGTCTGGTGAAATACGTGCTATTTCATCCAGTTGAACAACAAGGCAGCTGATATCACCATATTTATCACCATTGGGGTGATATAATCAATTTACTTCTTCCTGTAAGAACTGCCCTTACACTTCCTTTTTCTACCTTTTACTCAATAGCTTTATTAAACTCTTTTCAGTGCTGATTTATTGCAGCCATGGATAATGTTGTGTTCTGTGGTGCTTCCCCCACAAGGAACTTCAATTGCTGTTGTCATTCCTTTGTCTTTTTTGTTTTATTCAGCACATCAGGTTTTATTTACTGTCTTAAAGTGTCTCGTAAATAAAATGTGAAAGTTCTGAGCTCGGTTAGCAACTTGAGATCTAATGAGAGGTGGCTGATCATTTATGGTATGGATGCCATGGGTCTTATTTCATTCAACAGCAAGGAGAGTATGCATGTTTCTGAGTCCCCATCACAGGAGGTGCTGTGAGCTTGAAATTGGTTTGTGACCAAAGAAGGACTGAAAGGCATGGTGGGAAAGTGCTACTGAACAGAGCCAGTCTGAAAATGTTTGGGGTTTTTTTTAAGATCTATGCAGTTCAAATGCTGAATTTGAAACTGAAAAAAGATCAGGGAACTGTTTCAAATTGCCACAAAACCAGTTAGGTTAAACTATTGTTAAATGAATGTGAATGAACTCGTCTCCTTTTTAGTCCAGTCATGCCAGGTCAGGTCCTAAGGCCCACAGAGCTGCATCTTTGCAGAATTCCTCTAAGTGGGTGAAGCTGGTGATGGAAGCCTGAATTTCCAAGTGCTCAAGTTGGCACAGCAGTTCAGGAGAATCTCTGAATAAAAGCAATCATACCAGCAATGATCATATTGCCTGCTCTCATAAGTGCCTTTTAAAATACTTGAAATTTTTATGGGTGATCCCTAAAATATTATGCTAGCAAGATAGCAATGTATTTAAACTGTCAACTACCAACCTGGATCACTGGTTAGAAATATTGCATTTGCTCGTTGCAGTCTATTTGCTGCTGGTGGTTGCAGCTGAAGAGCTGAGTGCACTTGCTGGTGTCACCTCACTGAAAGTAAATTTCACCTTCACCACAGAACTTGATTGCAGGTTGTGAATATGATTTAAATGGAAATTATTCCCTTATAAGAAGTCCACAGAAGCATTGGGATTTTTTCCAAGCTGACTTTTAAATATTTATTTTGTATTGTTCTCACTTTTATCCTTAATTTGGGGCTAAATTAGATCTGTCAGTGTCCCTTTAAATTTATTCCTCGCTGACTAATTTGTTTTAGCTAACTTGTTTCAGGACAAGTGTCGAATACTTACTGCACGAAAGAGAAAATTCAGATCAATCTCGGTCTGCTGAGAAAATTAATCAATTTTCAAGTTACATCTAGCTTAATTCTGTCATTTAAGCTAGGCATTGAATTTCCTTTCCCGTGTTGCACAGGCAGGGGAAGGTAACTCAGTCTCCACTGGACTAATTCACTTGCCTTGTGCTGTGTGTTGAGGCCATTACAGGACTGCACTTAGAAAACAGCTGCTTTATTTATGTGTGTGTGTGCCAGTCTCTCATTTTCCACATATGTAACAGATCAAAACATTTAGATTGGGTTGATCCAGTCTATCATGATGGAGAGATTTTGAAGCGACACGAGTAAATAAGAGCCTGGCTTGGCAGGAGGATGCCTTTGCCCTGATCCTGAGGAGCTGTTGGTGGGCACCACCCCAATTAAAGCAGGCTGGGCCATACCAGCTTTGCACAGATTCTTTTCCAGAGCCAATTAGCTTCAGAACATTTGGTAGAAAGGAACAAATCACTGAAAACTCAGCCCTGTACAATGTTATCATTTATGTTCAGTGCTAGTTTAGTGCTCAGGAGTGTTTCTTTTTGTTACACCTCTGCAGACCTGCTGGAAAGAAAAATGTTTCCTGCTTCTTGTTTGGCCTATATATTCTAGAGCCACATTGTTCAGTGTTATCACCTTAAGAAGCAGTTAAGATTAAAGTGAGATAGCACACATTTGAGTTTAGAAAACCAGCCAGAGAAGCTGTACAACTTTTATGGTCTTCATCCAAGGTGCTTTTAAGTGTGGGACTGGTTTTCAGAAAATTGAATTAAAATATAATTTTTCAACTGTTCTGTGTTTCCATTTATGCTCTTCATCCTCTAAATCCATGCCATGATATGGCTGTCTACTGCTGGCCAGGGTTTCTGGGCCAGCTCTCAAGAATATGGAAATCAGAGAACTAAAAAGAGGAAGAGGATGCTTTGGCAAGCTTACTTTTATTGGTTACGGATAGTTGGCTATCACTGTGGTACCCTTGGGATTATCACCCGCCAAAATCCAGAACTCCATTTCAGAGGGGATTATTTCAAGGAGCAGAAGCAATTGCAGAGTAGTGTAGCAGGCACTGCTGTGAAGAGTGATGCAATTTTTTGGAAGTTCTGCCTTGCTGTGGCTGTATGCCTGGGAATTACTGTACTTATTCATGTACAAGTGAAAAAACCTAGGTACTTAGGGAAAAATGCTGCTATTTGATTACTAGTATGGACAGTTGTTACTGTGCTTAAAAATAAGACCATCAAATTAGTTTGTGAAGAGGGGAGAGGGATTTGCATGCAGTGCAATGAGCAGGGAAAGAAGAGACAAAGAAAAAAGAAAGTCAGATTTTTAGCCTACATTTGATTGGTGTCTGTTTAAAACAATCTTTTTTTTTTTTTTCCTGTGATTTCTAAGCATTACCAGTTTTATTAAAAAAATTTAAATGGGTAGTATAATTGCACAGCAGACCCAAATTGTGAAGCTGTTTCATGCTCTGTGCTGTGGGTGTCACTCTTGAAAGTTCCTGGTGGACAGGCAGCCAGGGTGACACTGTGGCTTGAATAAGAGGGCTGAGGACAGGCCCAACTCAGCTGTGCCAGCTGTGTGTAGAGCTGGCTGCAGTGAGGCCAGGGGGGCCTCAATCAAAAGCTGAGCAGTGAAGAAAAAAGCAAGTAGGCTGGATAATGCTGTGAAGCTGATAATTAATATTTCTGAAGATGTTAGGAAATGAGAGGTTGGGAATCCTTTGGTGTCTCTGTAGTTGTCTTCTTCTGTATTGGTCAGAAGCAGAATATGGGCAAGAACTTAAAGAAATTCTGCATTGCTGTGCTCATAAACAGCTATTTCTCCTTCTACAGCCCCTCTTCCTATGAGTTTCTTAAGATTGGCTAATGAGATTCACTTTTATCTCAGGATCTTTAACGACTCCCAAAAGACCAGGAGCTTAGTTTGAAATCTCATCAGAAAAGCAGAGCAGCTTCCAGCAGCAGAGTGCTTCCCGACAGCACCGTGGAGCTTGCTGCAAAACTGGCTCAGAAAGAAAAAGGATGCCAGCCCTAGATCCAGCACTCTTGCTTTTGGCAGGTCCTGGATGTTCAGTCTCTGCCTTCCACTCATGGAGCTTCCAGCATTGCATTGCTGTGTCCTACTGCCAGGTCAGGAACTGGCACACGTGCTAAGGTTTGAACTCCATTGTCGTGTTTGCACACACAAAATAAAGGTGTGGGAGTTTAGGTAGTGTGTTTGAAATAGCTGATGAAAAATGCAGGTATGTTAGTGCCTCTGCTCGTTACAAAAACTGCATCAACGTGTCATAGTGATGGACTGAGTCTTCAGAAAGTTCATGAACAAAAACAGTCACATGGCACAAGAAACCTCAAGGATGACCCAGGGCTCAGAAACTGTGCAGGCTTTTTTGACTCAAACACAGAGTGACTCCATTTTGCTAACAAGGTGCCAGACAATGGCATATGGCCACCTCTGATAGTACATTGCCAGAAGAGCTGTAAGGCTCCAGGTGCATCCCTGGTGGGTTCAAATTACTTTCAATGACTTCTGAATCCTAAATTTTCAAATATGAATAGTGCTTTTGATGACACAATTTTGGGTACTGAAATTGACCTTATTAAAGAGAAGTTATGTTTTAAAAGGACAGATATTCATCTGATAATGAAAATTAGGCCTTTTTCACAGGGCTGAACCCTCAGAAACTCTGGCTCTCCACCTCACTATTCTTGCAAATATGTCCTAATTCCCAAGCAGATCTTTTATTTGATGCATAAATGCTTTACATATGACTCTGTAGAAAGGGGTATTTTAAAACAAAGTAATTTGCCATATTTAAAAAGGAAAAGGAATGGAAGGGAGAAGGGAAGAGCAGTACTCAGAAGCAATCAAATAACCTCAAATTTGAGGTCGTGTTCTAAATGAAAAGTGTAACTTTTTTTCCCCAAAAAATCTCATGAGTCCTTTTGGGGCAGGAGGACTTAAGCAGAATTTGGAAACTTCTGTAGAAGTTGCTTCCTCAGTCCTTGGAAACATTGAAGTTCCTGAAAGCCCTACTTTTGAATTCAAAAGCTGAGACTAAGTGCATTTGTCCATAGAGGAGAGGAACTGAGAGCTGTGAAATGAACTTCATCCCTTCCTCTCTGCTGATAACAAGCAGTATCAAAACGACCTTTGAAAGTCTAGTTTTTTGAAAAATCTGTGGCTACCAACCATTCAGGGTGAGGTTGTCCATCCTCAGGGTGAGAGTATGTTCAGAATATATCCATTCCAGCACTCACATCCCCTTTCTTGTGGGTTGGGATCCAAACATGACCCCTTTCTTTACCAAGTTAAATGAGCAGGATTTTCCTTCTTTCAGAAATGATGGGTAAACCAAGTATCCCAAGATGAGGTAATGCTTGGTGGGTTTTCCCTTGTTGATTCCTGAGAATCTTCTCATCCAAATGAAAAAAAAGATTCCCCTTGCTTCCAGTGAGGTTTCTAAGAGCCCCTAAAGCCGAAAAGGAGCAAAACCAGCTTCCATTATTGAGAGCCAGTGGCCTTTCTGTTTGCTCCTCAGGGTTGCTTGAAGTCCTTTCCTGGTTGTGGATGGTGAAAGACACCTCAGAGCATGGTCACACTTTCTTCCACTCAAAAGTGTCTGTGTCCCCCCATCTGCTTGCTGCCCCTGCTCAGACGGGACAGGTTGGTCTGACCTCCCTCACCTCTCTCATGACATCAGTTCTGCCTAAAGCCAGGACGGATTTTGTTCATCTTTCCCATGCTAACAGCATGGCTTAGGTCTGCCTTGTTGCCCAAGGCTTCCTTCACTTCCCTACAAGCCAAAGGCCACGATTCTGACTCAAGCACTGGTCTCTGCCCCAGGATGTGCCCACCTCCACTGGTGGGGATCCAGCCTGGCTGGTGCCCAAGCCCCTCCTCGCTTCCCAGCAAAGCAGTGACCCTTGTTAGGAAAGCTGAATGCTCCCAGAGAGTACCACTGGGACAACTAATCAGTTGTAAGAGCCTATTGATCTGTTACATTTGTTTCCAACGTGCTAAAAGGAGGTTCTTTTGTTCCGGGGCTGGCACCAAGCTCTTGCCACAGTGGGTTCAGCGCGTCTCCAGACACTGCGATCAGGCGCCTCGCAGCTGACTCTGCAGAATATTTGCTTATTACAGAAGGAACTGAAAGAACCTGGAATTCACTAGTGACCAACCTCTTACTTCTTGAACAGCTGTTTTCCCCCTTCCTTTTGTTTCTGTTTTAATCACTGCATTTCAAACGTGATTTAAGTCCCCCTGGCAGATACCAGCGCACAACAGTCAACATTCACCCGGTTAAAATGCCAGCGCCGTTTGCACTGAGTGGTCAGTGCTTGCTGGGCTCAGTTCCTTTTTAAATCAAACTTGGAATAATTAAATGGACACAGCGGTAATGCGAATGCAGATTTTTGCATGTCCAATAATCAAAGGGAGGAAAAAGTAGTCTGAAGCTGTTTTGTTTTAATCATATTTGATTTTTCATTTTAAATGAAAGCACAAAGGTAATTTTTCTGTTGCTCTACCTGTGACTCCTTAAATCGTGGTAAACGTGCATTATGATCTTCTTAAAAGAGTAAGAACATTCCTTGTTAATTAATTTATACAGCTGTCAGTACAGCTTTCTATGTTATTCATACTCTAAGTGTTTGACTGCCATAGATTTTCTAGCAGTTCCTGGCAAAGCTCCAGTGGAAGCCTGGGATTTATTAGGCTGACTTGGTGCAAAGTCTATTGATTGTGGCCTCGAGGGTAATAACTAAATAGAGCTGGAGCAACAAGTCAATAACACCATTGTTGCTACAGACTCCATTCACTTGAGGAGTTAGATTGTTTTACAGTGGCAAAGAGTAATCATGAGCAGATCAGCATGTTCAACAGGCTCTGTACCATGTTAGTGCTGGGGACTGTTTTAAAGCTTTCAGCAGGACTGCGGGAGAAGTGAGGTGGGGTGCAGGGACTAGGAATCCTGTAAACTCCTTCATTAGGACTAAAAGGTTTAGTCTTTATCATCCTGCAGCAAGGAGTCCCCGTGCCTGTGTTGGTCGAAACGGGTGTTAAAATCCTCTGCCCATCAATCCATCAAGGCACAGTAGAAACCTGATTTACATTTTGGTTGCAATGTGTGCATGTATGAGTGAATGCATGTCCATATGCCCTAGCATGAAATAATATTTTAGCTATTACAAATTTCACCTCTGTGCATTAGTATTTCCTGGCAGTGGCTGGAAAGAGGCTCCTATTTTCTTAAATTCAAAATGAGGAAATGCTTTTGTTTATTGCTTCTCTAATCCTCCCATGTGTTTATTTACTTTTAGAATGCTTTACTTTTGTGGAAATATATACAAACCTACTAGGGGAGAGATGTTTATTTCCTGAGAGTTTTATCATTTATTTGACAGCCTTTGACAACTCATGTTATATTAAGAGCAGATCATTTTGAAAAGTCAAAATTGTGAAGACGGGAGTTTCAAAAACAGAACCGGATGATTTTGCACGCGTCTTGTATCCCTCTCAGGGAGCTGCAGAAATACTGAGTAATTAGAATTAGTTTCTTCCTAACACCAGTTAGTAGCAGCCTACTCCCTTGAAACATGAAAGATGGTGCAGAAAGTAATAATATGAACCACATAACATTATAAAAAGGCAGATGTAATTATGCTTTGTAAAACGAACCAAGTGGTCAAGCAGCAAGCTTTTGTGTATTCAGCAGTTCCACAGACTCTTCCTCCCTTCACCTATTTCTTCTTGGAAGTCAAGTTTTCCATTTTTGTAAGTAATGTTTCTAAGCCCGCATTTTCAGAGATAATAGGAAACAGCAAAGCTTTCTCTCTGAGCCTGCAGTCATTTTAAAACACCAACATTTCAGACACCAAAATTTCCATAGAGGAGTTGATTTTTGAATGTGGTGACTATGACATCTGACGCCAGTTTATCAAAAATTTATCTGTCCTTTTTTTTCACTACTTCTCTTGCTTTATTATAGCTCATACTATTTAAAGTGCAAAAAGGGGTGGAACTAGTAAGGAAATCCTGTGGCCAAATATTCAGGAGGGTACTGGGCTTCCCTTCGCTACAGGCAGTCAGCATGTGCTGGGGTAGATCTCTGAGAAGAAATGCAAACATGTGGTGAATGTCTCCTTCCTTCCTTCCTTCCTTTCTTTCTTTCTTTCTTTCTTTCTTTCTTTCTTTCTTTCTTTCTTTCTTTCTTTCTTTCTTTCTTTCTTTCTTTCTCTCTTTCTTTCTCTCTTTCTTTCTCTCTTTCTTTCTCTCTTTCTTTCTCTTTCTCTCTTTCTTTCTTTCTCTCTTTCTTTCTTTCTCTCTTTCTTTCTCTCTCTCTTTCTCTCTCTCTCTCTTTCTTTCTCTCTTTCTTTCTTTTCTTTCTTTCTCTCTTTCTTTTCTTTCTTTCTTTCTTTCTTTCTTTCTTTCTTTCTCTCTTTCTCTCTTTCTCTCTTTCTCTCTTTCTCTCTTTCTCTCTTTCTTTTCTTTCTCTTTCTCTCTTTCTTTCTCTCTTTCTTTCTCTCTTTCTTTCTCTCTTTCTTTTCTTTCTCTCTTTCTCTCTTTCTCTCTTTTTCTCTCTTTCTCTCTTTTTCTCTCTTTCTTTCTCTCTGTTCCATAAGTAAGCAGAGAGCTTGGCAAGATTGTAGTGCTTGCTCAGAAGCTCATTTAAAACTTTGAGAGGAGTGAACTGAATATAAACAACTCTCAGGAATCTCTTTACCCGCAGGCCTCAAACACTGCCTCCCGTGGAAAGAAATGTATTGGGTGGTTCATAATCTGTATTCTGTTAGGATATTTTAATGAGAGGTCAGTAAATACCATATATTTGGAAGCAAGCAAGCCAAAGCTGGGCTTTTTTTTGATGACTTCTACACAGTCAGATTTCTAGCAGCTGCATTCACTTAGAATGAAGAAGTTTTATCTACTCTTCTTGGGTTCAAGACTGTGGTCCAAGCAATTTTTGACTTATCAAACCTGCTCTAAAACTTAATTAACTGTAGCATAGGAAGTTAATATGCAGAAGAGGTTTTGCAGAAGTCTTAATACTTTTTCATTAAAAAACCCAGAATTTCTTGGCTGATTGAAGTGTGATGTGCCACCCCTGTGGTGATTAGGCATGTCATGGAAGCAATGTTTGCGCCCCACTTCTTTCAGAAGTGCTAAAAGGGAAAACCCCTTACCAAAATGTGGGGATTGACATTTCTTTTGAGTAGTACCGCTGCAGTATGAACTGTAGATTTACAGGAACTAGAAACCAAACAGTTGAAGTATTCCTCTCCCCCTCCTCCTTCCTCCCCTCCTTATTTAAAGTGTCTTCATCAATCAAAATCAACACAAATGAATAATGGAGGCAGATAGAATGTGAAGAGACAATAGTGGTGTTGTTCAGAATTGACGGCCATAAATCCATTGTATCCTAAGAGACTGCACCAAGTAAATACCTGCCCTTGCCCACCACCAGTTAGCCCACGGTTCAGAATATCATTTAAGTAAGTGCTGATGTTCCATGGAAACTTCAGCCCATTAATGCTCCCTTTATTTTAGAGCACCAGGGCTGCAATGAGACAGGGGGACTTGAAGGGTGAAGGTTTGGAGTGACGGGGGAGTTTCCCTCTCCTCATTCATTTGTTAATTTGGGATGACAGAAACAGAAATGGTGTTCTTATGAGCAGGTCAAAGGGGTTTTTTAGAACCAGCAAAAAACAAGGAAGCTGGTGCAAAGGAAGTTACAGAGCGCATCGTTTGAAATCATTAAAATTTGGGCCTAGCTGAGGTTTTCTCTCTAAGACAAAAAGGGGAAGCACATGTTGATTGGCACTGCAGAGGCGTGCAAAAAGGTGGAAAAGCCCAACAGAAAGCAAAGCCAAGAGGATTATGTACCTCAATTTCAGAGAGCATGACTTGTGGTGTGGATTCGAGCCCTGACGTTTTGATTCAGGTATGATACAGCCAAAGTCTCACAAGCTGCTCTTGCAGGAATGTGACACTGAGGGGCAGGAGCCCCTGGGGTCAGCTGCTCTTTCTGCCATTCCAAATGCCAGGTCTCAAATGGAAACTTTCCTTCCTTCCTTCCCATTAGAAAGATCCCTCCAGTTTTGTGTGCCTTTTGGAAGCAAGCCTATGGGAGCAAGTGCAAATATGATTCTTAGACCCAGGCTCACACATTCAGGAGGTTTAAAGTTGCTAGTTTTATTTTTGGTTCTTCTGTAATTGCAGTTTGTTTGGCAGAGCATGCCAGACATGGATCACTTGCTCAGGGCTTGTTAGCACCAACAGCATTCCAGCTCTGTTAGAATCTCTAAGTTTATCTACCTCGACCATATTCTCACACTTTTTATGATTTTCATTCTCTTCAAACTGAGGAAAAAAAACCCCAACCAAGGCAAGTAACGGACTACCTGTCAGGAAAGCTCGATGACCTTTCTGATGGGACTGAGGAATGCTCTTTGAGACGAGTGTGAACAAGCAGAACTCCTGACAGCACAGCACCTCACTGCAGAGGGGCTTGAAGGTGCCAGTTCTGTTGTGAAAACAGTTTATTTAGTTGTTAGTGCCTTGACTTTTCTTGTCTTTGTACTTCTGAAAGAGGATCTCTTGCAAATGATGAACCCTTAGCCTTCACAAAGTACTGATCCCTCTATAACATTTTCATAATTGAAGCTTAGAAGGAAAAAAATACAGTGTAGTATTTTAAGAGTGACTGCGTAGCACCTTTCCAAGTTTGCATGCCTGTCAACGCGATGTCATCCTGGAAGTGTGAATGAATGACTCTATTTCCAGTTTGAGTTTCCATTCCTAGGCAAAAATAGCACCAAATACACTATACTTCCATAACAGATTTTTTTTTAACTATATAAATCATATCACAATAAAAAGTGATCTGTAGTTATTTCTTCGTTAAAAACATTCTGTATTCCCAGTACCAAGTGAAAACTATGAAAAAGAGAAGACACTGCTTCAAATGACTGAATAAAATGACAAGAAATAACTTTTCATTCTGTTCTAACTGAGCTGAACTACATTTTGTAAGGATAACAGTTAAATTTAACATTCCTCAAGTTTTCCATTGTCTGGTTTTTTTCCCAACCAGCATGAAGCACTGAAGCTTTAAGCAACCTGTCATGATGCCGATGGTTTTTTGAAGAAAATATGTGTTCCTCAGCTGTTGCAGTTACTGCAGCATTTGTGCCTTTTCAGATGACACTTTGCCTGCTTTTTTTAATTGCCTAAATCCCATGTGCACAGTGATGAGGGCTGAGATTTTTAAGGACCTTGAAGTATCTAAATCATGGCAGAGGCTAATTATCTCCGATGATTTGATTCTTGGGTCTGATTCGTTTAGTCTAGGAGTCTCAATGTCCTAATTATCTAACCTATTCCTTACAATAGGATTTGGGGTTTTTTTTGGTTGGTGGGTTTTTGTTTTTTTTTTTTTTGGTTTGGATTTTTTCTGCTAACACAAATAATTGATAAAGAGTTAGCAGAATATTCTAATGGTGTGCATTAGGATTGGATGTAAGGTAGAAAGCAATAACAAGGATTATAAATAACTGCTTGATCTGTAGAATTCTGAAATAGCCTCTTAAATTTGATTAACTGTCCTAATATATGGTTAATCATCTAAATCCTTTATAAACTATTTGTAAATGCACCCTTGACATAAAGCATGACTCGTTTGTCTGTGTTTTATGAAACATGGCAATTCTATTGAGGAAATGAAGCAGAATTACTGAAATACAGACAGTGTAACTGAGAAGGCAAACTTGGTGTTCCAGGTCTTGATTGTGGAAAGTCAAATATTTGCAGTTTCTGAATTTTCTTGTGCAAATTTGTTGAGCTAAGGTAGTGAGGAGTAACTATGCTTTTCCCCAGAGCAAAGCAGGCAAAGGGAGATAAACAGAAGAAGAGTTATAAAAGAGTTAAAACACAAAAATCAAATTATTTGTGAATGTTTTGGACCTCAGTCCTGTGGTACAAAACCATCAATATCAATAACAGAAATACTACTAAAATACTCATTCTTGCCCCTATGCTGCATCCAGCTGCTTTCTTGTTTACATGGGTACTTCTGTTTTCCTGTCAATGTCTTCAGATTAAATTGATCTAGTGCAAAATATCTCTCCTCACCTCTCCACCCTTCTTGTTTTTCTCTTTATTTTTCTGTCCTGAATCAATTCCTTGATCTGATTCATCATGTGGACCCATAAGCTGTTGAGTCAGCACAACGGAGGATGGCATGCTGTACAGTGATGGCAGAAGTGAACACTAGGAGGAGAAGTACAGGTGGAGGAAGGGACAGACTTGAGCATGACTCCTAAAATTAGTATTGCTGCTGTTTGCTTTGCATCTTGGAAACACGGTCTTGGCTTGAGTCAGAGCATTTAAACTATAAATTCCCCTCTAGCCTTTGACACCCTTTAAACTTTACTTTTGCCATCTGCTAAGTGGGAATGACACTAGTTACCACAGGGATGTGAAGACTTACTAGTGGTTGTTCAACCAATAAGCACATGAAAAATAGGGAAAACTGCTTTATACACTCCTGCATTTTGCTGAAATAATTCTCCCGTGCTAATGATCTACATTTCATTTGTAGTAAAGTAGTTGTTTTCTACTGTGTTCCTCCTATCAGAAATATGTTGCTAGAGCAAAGACAGGTCCCTGTTTTTGTAACCCAAGTGTCTCTATTTTTAGTTTTAAAATGTTGGCTGTATCTCTCTCTCTCTCTGTCTCTTTATTTTTAATTATATGTATATATTTATAGCTCTTGCTATTGGGAGAGAATTTCCTGCAAACAGATCCATTTCTGTGGTACCCTGCTCCGACATGGAGTCCCTTGTGTTCCAGCAAGAGGTTGCTCTAGAGTAAATGTCTGGTTGTAGGATAAGCCTGGTGAACTGTAAACTTTATATTGCCTTCAGCACATAGTAGATTTGCATGTGCAGGAGGTATTAGTGACTGGGCATCCGATACTTGGCAATGTCACATCTGAAGACGTGAGTGACAGCAGAGATGCAGCCCCAGCCCCAGTGTCCTACGGAGTCACTTCCTCTTTGGATAATTACATTCTCAGCTTTCTCTGCAATTTTAACTGTGAGGGAAGTATCTGTCCTCGCACCCTCATTTACAGAGGTGAGTCCTGTAACCATGCACCATTAAACAGCTGCCACATCTCACCCAGAAGGACTTTTTACATAATGTTCATATCTGGTTTGCATTCTGAGCTGGGCAGATCAGCACCAACGCTACGTGGGTATCTGGAAGCAGGATTTGACCTGTACTTGGGTTCTGGTTCACATGCAGCAAGGAGCACTTGCTCAAATAGTTTCAGGGACTTCAGCAGGAGTACTGGTATGCAGAATCAGGCCCCTAAGGATCCTTGATAATGAAAGGTATCCTGTAACTGTAAGGTATTATTATGATGACTACTCTAGAGAACACAGAGGTATTGAAGTTGGCAAAATGAATTACAGAGTTAAATGTATAAGTAAACCAAGAAGCGACTGATGTTTTTTGCATAGTAATAATCTTCATAATAGCTTCATTTGCACAGTTATTTCATTTTAAACTTAAGGCACAGTTTTGAAGCACAACTCAGTGGAGATTTTTCCTGTAATCTATAAACTTTAATGAAAGCTAATTGGAGGACAAATTTTAATCTAATTAAAATGTGGCTGCATAAAACAGAAAGGATGAATGAAGTGAAATGCTCTATGGGGCACAGTTTTCAAACAGTGACTACCCTGAATACTAAGTCAAATGAAGTTTTTGTAAAATGATGATCGTGAACATTGCCAGCAACAGAACAACCTTGAGAAACTGCAAATGAAAGTTTTCATGTATTCAGTTTAAAAAGTGGACATTTGACTCACAACTGCATAAGGACTTTTTAAAAGAAAATAAAAAGCAACACAGTCTCATCTAAAAACATAACAAGTAAATTAGCCAAAGGTGTACATTCCGTCCAAGTTCTCATGATCAGCAGATGCAAATGTTTGCAGTGCGCCGATGAGTTATGAGCCCTAATGAGATTTCAATGCTGAGCAAACAATAAAAATTTATGCATTGCATAGTTTTAGTGGCCTTTGGCTTCATGGTTAGTGTTACACCCTTTCAACAGCTTCAGTAATATAATATCCAGCTGGCTTTGGAGGTAAGGAAAATTTTAGGGGTGAACTGAAATTGTGAGAAATAACGTGATTGATTGCATTGTCAGAATAATGCATTTCCACGGTATAATTGTCCGTAGTAATCTCAGCCCGGGTATTCATACATAGGTTCTAGTTATGTTCAGACACAAATTTTGAAGGATTCAGGTGAAGAATGGCTTTTCCAGCATTTGAGCCAGACTGTTTCCTGTGCTGGGTGCATGTCCAGTGGTCTCACAAACAGCCCCTCTAACAAGAACATTCCTGTCATAGTCTGACAAACGGGAGAATTGAAAAGCTGCACTTTCCCCAACAACTGTCGTGTCTCAAGAAAAGAAGCGGAGGACAAGCACAAAAAGAAAAGCGCCATAGATATTGAAATAAATGTATGTAGTGGAGAGTGGGGAATGAACCAGGGAATTCAACTGGTGCAGTGTGAGAGTGAGCTCAAATGAGTTAAATTTAAAAGTCCCATTTGCGGGTTAGGCTGTTATGCATCCAGAACCTCCACCATAATGATTGCCTGCATTACCCTACATAATATTAAAATCTTAGCGTGTGATTAATAGCAGATTCCCTGCATACGTGTCACAACACACATCTGCAGCAAATCTGCCAGTATATTTCTCTGCTAGTTTTACTTTGGGGCCATAAAGTAATTCCTGTTTTGTGAATGAGAATAAACCTATTATGCACTAGGTTAGCTACACCCAGTTTCTTCTCTTCAGGGAAAAAGAGCTGCTTATTTGATACAGCATCTCGAATTTCAGTGTTCAGAAGTGAGTTTAAGCCTTGGCTAGATTTGCTTGAGCAAGCTGTTGGGATTTGCCTTCACCATTTCTTAGTTATGTGTTTTCCAAAACCTTCTGTACAGAGTATTGAGAAACTTCTGGACAGCAGTAAACTAGTGGACTTAATTGCAAGGTGTTTATTGCTAAATTTGTTAATGAGTCAACATGCAAAAAAGATATATTTATCCCTGTTTCCTCTTAAAGTAGTAGTAAAAAATAACTTCAAAAAATCTTTTTCTTAAGTCGTTTGGTGATGCAGTTTTGCTGTTCACAAAAGCTCTTTTTCCCATCCACAAATAGCTACCTTTCCCTTTGCCCCAAGGGAACTAAGCATAGCTCAAATGAAGCTTAAAAATAAAAAAAAAAAAAAAAAGATATTTTTCCCAGTTGTAACTCAAAGCCTCTGCATATTCACACATGCACACAAAATAAAAAGGACAATGCAGAAGCATTCCTCCAGTCTGCCCTCTGAAAAGTCCTGTCGACCTGTTTTGCTCCCCAAAATGAAAACAGAACCCCATGAAAACATCTTAAAGGACAACAAGAAAACATTAGGAAAGCAACATCTGTTTTGCATTCTTGGCATCGAGTCTGTCCTTGCAACACAGGGTCTGACACAGATGTACAGGGTTATGACACCACTGAGTACGGCTTGATTTAAAATGGTGTAACAGAGCAGAATCAGGGCACTGAGCTCTTACAACTCTGTGCAGAGCTGTGCCGCTTGATCTCCTTTGCAGATGTGGGACTCGAACCCCACTGAAGTTTTAGGCATCTTTCCATTGATTGATGTGGACTGTGGAGCAAGTCATATTCCTCCTCCAACCATTTAGAATTTATTATTGACTGGTCTTGCTCATCGTGTGTGTTTTTTGCAGTCTGTAAAGTCTCATTGCCCCAGTGTGTTCCAGTCAGCTGCATTGTGCATAGCCACGCTCAGAGAAACTTTTAAATGATGCTACATAATTAGCCGCTGCAGTTTTTAAGTAAGATAAAATCGTAGCAAGGGGAGAGACATTTAAAGGTACTCAGATTTAATTGAAGAGAATCAATAGTAATGTAAATTTGGGAAGCCAGAGTTGCCACGAGAGCAGCTGTCTCACCATGACTGCTGGGATGGCACAGAGGGAGCACATCTTTCCCTGTTTGGTTGCCCAACCAGAGTCGTAGCAAAGTCAGCTCACCTCTACCCCTGGCACGGCTTCAGGTCCCCGCGGAGCTGTGCCAGGTGGCGGTGCCACCGTGCAGTGTTTTCACCTGCCACTAGATGTCTGTGTGGGCTCTGAAACGTTCTCGAGGGGTGATGCCCCTGGTAAACACGACAGGCAAAACCGGAGCACAGGCTGTGGGGAAGCCTTTTAGTTTGTGCTTATAATTGTAACAGCATTACTTTAATTAGGCCTGTGTTTAAAGCAATGGGTGCTGTCTGAAACTAAATTCCAGTTCTCATTTGAGGCAGAGAAGGTGTTTTTCTTGTCCACATCTGTTGAAGACAAACTGTTTCCTTTCTGTTCATGTGAAGAACTGAAATGTATCTTAAAGCTGTGAAAGTTTTGGAGGCAGTTGCTGAAATGTAAAGTAGGTTCATCTTCTTTTTATTCTGAAATGATGAAATACCAAAATATAGAATATCTTTTCCGTAAGTGAGTTGGTAAGACACATACATCAGCACATCTGGGCTGATGGAGGAATGTAGGGCATCAGATGTTAAGTTCAGTATATTAAAGGAAAACAAACAAACAAACAGAAAAAAACCTCTGGACCTGGGCACAGAAATCTGTTTCCCAATTCTGTTTCTCAGCAACCCACTGGCTGGCCAGGGCAGCTGCACCTGTGACCAGCTCTTCTGCAGATATCTCCTGAGAAAAATGCAAAAGTAATCAGCATGTGTTTGACTTTCATTTATCTCTGTCACCTGGGAGTAAGATACAGATAGTATCAGGAGCAATGAAAGGTACATTCTGATATTATTTTCAAGTTTTTTTTGTCTAGACAGAGAGGAGCAACCACTTGTATCTCTGTGGAACACACAGCCCCATTCCACATGCTCACATCCTAGGCTGAAGGCCAGAGGGAAGTAGTAGGCTGTCTATATTTAAAAAAAAAAGTTTAAAACCACCACCCACTCATCAGGTGACTGGAGACTGTGGTTGTAAAATATGCTGCAGGCAGAAGTTCTGAAAAATCCCAGAAAGTGTTGAAAACATCTCTAAACAAGGTATTTTTCTCCTGCACCTTTCTTGCTAAAGGTCCCAATTGCTGCCAAGAAAGCTAGTGAGAATGTTAGCTGCCAAATAAAAAATTTATGACAGTGTTTGGCAAAGGATTGTATCACTGCTTGTTTTATACAATTCCACAAGTCTCTTGAAGGGCTGTTGGACACATACAGCTCAGTGATCACTGTGCTTTATCTCTTCTTTAATATATTAAAAAAGCAAGTTCCAATAGAGTATGATTTAAACAATAGATTTTTTTTCTTTTAATACCCTTCTATAAGCACTTGCTATGGTGAGAA
Source organism: Haemorhous mexicanus (assembly GCF_027477595.1). NCBI lineage: Eukaryota > Metazoa > Chordata > Aves > Passeriformes > Fringillidae > Haemorhous > Haemorhous mexicanus. Next base: position 33,921,571 of record NC_082347.1, read on the forward strand.
TATAATTTCTAAACAACATTCCATGAATTAAAATTGTTTTAAAAGCCCTTTACTTGACAAAGTTACCTGTACATAGTAAAAACACATGATTTTTTCAATTAAAAATGTATTGCTTTTGGAATTGTGCTTTTTATATATAGGAGTCTGGGCCAATAAACCGTCTGTTAAAACATAAAGAAGTCTATTCAAAGTTGTGTCTGCCATTTATGTTCCAGAGCCCAAGAAAATAATGTGTTTGTATTGCATTGCTCACCAATATCAATTAGGTTTTTGGCTCTATCATTAAATTAATGTTGGGGAGAAATTTGTTCGAGTGGATTTAGCAGAAAAAAATATGTGTTTGAATACAGAGTTGTTAAGCACAGTGACAATAATTATTAAGCTGGCCAATGCTGAAGCAACACCCTTAAAAATATTTTCCTTCACTGAAGAAACAAAATGGTCTGTCTCTGTCTTCTCAAACCCGTTATCAGATTAGGCTTCCAGCTGATAATTAGTGCTGTTTAACACAGATCCCATTGCTGGGAAATCTCAAAGCCTGAGCTTTGAGATTTTACTTTTTCTCATTATCATGTGCTGCTGGAGGTGGGAGTTCTGGAACAAGGAGCTGTACCCCCCCTGCACCATTTTGTCAGGAGACAAAGAGCCTCCTCTTCTCTCTGGTGGCCAGGAGGTGGTGGGACACAGCTCTGGCTTCCTGTCCCCTTCCAAGGGGACAACCAGAGCAGTCCCCAAGCTGCCCCAGGGCCCCACAGCTCCGTGCCTTCATGGCACAGCAAATACTCCTGAGCAGCCACCAGCACTACAGCTGCTGAACGCCTTGTGTATGCTCTTGCATTTCATGGTGTTTGATATAAAGTACTCAAGACAGACCAGCATTAAGAGGATTATTTCAGACAGCATTAGGAGTTAATTTACAGAAGATTAGCTCTAAATCAGGCAGATATCATAAGCAAATTAGCATCAGTTGTAAGAGATTCAGAATCAAAATGTGTGGTGGTTTTAGTTTCTCCCTGCATGTGCTTAGTGGAAGAGTAGTATCTTTATTCATTTCCCCCACTAAGGTGTTACATCTCAAATAGTGAAGAACAGGTATACTTATTTTTTCCTACATGGACACTATTTATTATGATGCTGTTTATTGGCAGTGAAACTGCTTAGCTCCAAATACCCTTCCTCTGCTGAATATTTTATATTTCATGCCATTTCTTCATTGAATAATGTTTTGTTTGGCCCTAGAAATGATGTCTCCATGGTGTGTTACAATATTTTAAATAGGTAATATGGAGCTTTACTTCTGAGTAATGTAGTTAATCCTTTTTTTTTCTGTTAAAATGAGTCACATTCTAATGCCAACTCATAAAAATAAAGGAGTGTATAAAATGCTACATACCAGAGTGAAGATTATAGGTGTTTAAAAATAGCTTCCTTAATATTTAAGCTTGTAAATTATAAATTTGTATTATTTCCAAAGCAGTGATGGTTAATTTGTATTAAAAAGCAGATTCTGTTCTACAATCAGTTTTCCAGACAAATTTTTCTGGCTGCAGACAGGCAGACATGAGCACCTATCCCATCCCTTCTCAGTATGGCAGTTTTGGGAACACTTGCCCAATTAGTGGGGAAGATGATGAAATAGATTGGGCCATGATAGTAAAGCCTGTGCCCTGAGTTGTCCTTGAGATTCTGAAGGTTTTGAAGTCTACAAATGGGATTCCCTTCTTTGGAGAAATTTGTGTTCTGCTGTCCAAGAGATTAAACTGCTTAGTCTTCAGTGTGCTCCTGAACACTTGGGGTTTAAACAGAGGAGGGAAGTCTGGGCAGTGTTTTTTACGATTTTTTCCCTCTCTTGATGGACCAAATTCCTCTTGACAAGGTTGGCCTGAGGTCATGAATGTCTCCCTGCCTTCTGTGAGACAGGAATCTCTGTGCCTTCCAGGAGATCATGAAGACTTACCCCCACCCTAAGCCAGCTGGGCTCGCAGGTCCCTCTGGTTGCAGGACCTGCGAGGGGCCCTTGCACTGTGGCTTTGTGCCCTGTGGCTTTACCAAATATCTGGAAGCTCAACGTGGTTGTTAAACCGAGGTGTCTGAGGTCATGACAAAGTAGAGGCTTCTCTGCTCTCCTAATAGAAATACTGTAACATGCTGGAAAGAAAATACTTTCATAGTGGCAAGTATCTCCTGACAACTAATTTGATAGTTCTCTATCAGGTAAACCATTTGTGAATACATCGATTCTTTTTATTTTTCACTGTTCTGTCTTCACTGTTCCCAGGTTTTCTCTGAACCGGTTGGGCAAAAATTGATTTTTATTTGTTCCACTGGCCTTGTGGAAAATTAGCTTATGAACTGGTTTTTATAGGAAGACTCAAAGCACAGAAAAGGTTGAAAAATAAGCCTATAGCAGTCAAAATTGTTGTCTGAAATGTCTTCAGACTGGAAGGCTGAATTTATTGCTCAAAACAAGTACTAGCATTGTGGAGGTGTGCAGTCCTGCTCATTATCACTGGAAAAGGGGGAACCAAAAAGCACAGTAAAAAATTAAATTTTAATAATGCTCGTGATATTTTCTAAATCCTTCTTGACAGAAAGATTCTCATTATTTTTATCTGTCTCAGAGTAGGCTCTTTTAATGCCATCTCACAAATGGCCTTAGCCATGATTGTTTTCCTTTCTTTTATAGCATTTGAAAAAAAATGAATATATACCAAAAAAAATTATATTCTATCATTCAAGAAGTGCCATGAAATGGTAACATTTTGGATAGCAGATCTTCAGGAACAATTGCTGCAGATGCCTTCAGGTTTTTACAAAAGAGGTCAACATTGTTAAGACAATTGTAGGAAACTTGCCATACAAAAAGATGCCCAGTCAAATATCGTGTAATCAGAAGAAAATAATGCAAGAAGACTGTCTGTGTCCAGTCTCCAGCTTTGTCACACCTAAAACCTGTAGATTAGTCATTAATTAAATTGAGGCAGGGTGAAAGACATTACTTCCTTTCATCTGTTTAAGATATATCTTTTAGTGTCTTTTAATGATTATGGAAGTTGATAAGATGCAGACTTTTGACATTTTTGTTTTCTTTAAATTGCACAGAATGTAAATTTAACTATATTTATCATAAAAGCCAATATGAGATCTTGTACATTCTTGTCATTTTATAGCTTGCATACATTTCTTCTGCTGGAGAAATAATTGCTTTAGCTTTGAGTGCTGACGAGGGGGTTGGTGCTTTTTTTTTTCCTATTAACTGTTTGGGGACCAGGGTTTCATGTACCCGACGTGCTGAAGAATGCCACTGCACTGACAGCTGGGCTATCCACCCTCCCTCTGAGCTCTTGCTAAAGCTCTTGTAATGTTTGCTAAGGCCTATGGTTCTTAGTCATGCTCAGGTGACTAAATGTGTGATTTGTTCTTCTTGATACTTCAGTACCCTGAGAAAGGCTGGTTGGAGATTAAGACAACCTTGACTCCTTCCACTTGCAGTTGCCACTGTGCATGTGATCGTCATTTAGACTTGCCAAAGGGATCTGGTGTTGCCTGTGCTTTGCATGAAATGAGTTAGTCCCTCTCCCATTTTGGTGGATGGGTTTCCATGGCCCCAGAAGCCCCGTTGTGCCTCCTAGTGACAGTCATAACCTAATTGATTCCCTCTGTGGAAGGAGTGGACATGGAGATGGCAGAAAGCTGAAGCTGCATCAACACAGTGTAGAGAAAAGTTCCATGTCAGGCTCTCAGGAGCAGAGGGATACTTTTCCTCCTTCAGAAATGCCTTCCCATGTGATTTTAAAATAAGCAATGAATAAAATCTGGCTAGTACAAGATTTTCAGCACCCTTCAATTTTGTGTTTTGACCTTTAGTCCCACATCTATCTCGATCAGACTTTCCCTTCTACCACATTTGATTTCCAATCGTTCCTGTATATCTCTCTCCTTCCCAGGCCAGTCAGTCCCCTCTCCCTCCCCACACATGCCCCACTGATCACTTGGGTACAATTTGCACTTCCTGAGACTACCAGTTCCTGGAGAGAAGGCCCATGCAAGCCCTGATGGCTACCAAATAACATTATACTCCAATGCTGTTCATTTGGAATGTGTTGCAAGATTTCTATTATTAATTAAATGTCTCCATAAGTATTTTAGATATCAGATATAACCAAAATAATTTTAAGTTTTAATATATGGCAAGGTTGCCAGAAGATGACACAGCAAGGTTTTTACATAGTTTTTACATATGTTTTTACATAGTTGAGTCAAGGAAGGCCAATGTGTTTCAGCAGGCATTCAGCCAAGAGAGGGATATTCTTTCTTTTACTCCTCCAGAAAAACTGTCAAAGGTAAAGTATATTTGCTTCGAGTCAAAATTTAATGTGCAAATATAGAATCCATTAAAAAGAGATGATGGATCAAGGTCCTTACTGGCTAATTATTGATTAGCATCTTCTGCTTCACTGGTGAGTTTCATCCCTGCAATATTTCTGATTGATGGAGATTATACACTTTACAATATGCTAGTGCCTTTCTGTATGATTTTGCCTTCAGAGCTAGCAAGCTTTCTTGCCTGAGCCTTATTTTCAAGCTTTTAGAGATATTCATTCCTCTGTTGTAGGCCCCTAACCTGGCTGACCAGCACTGCTGGGGTGCCTAAATGGCCAGGAGAAAGAGAGGGCAGTTCAGAGGAGGACTCGAGCTTATAAACAAGGAGCTGAGAGAGATTAGCTAGATATAATTTAGATGTTTAAAGTGGGATAGTGTGACTACTTCCCTGCACCTGTTATTACATGACTCATTCTTTCATTCAGAGCCCAGGTGGAAACACATTGATGTGGTTTGAGTGTAATATTATAACTAGAGATTGGTATCCATGTTATTACAAGTAGACAGCCCCAGTCCTTAAGACTGAGCTTTTAAGCTAGAGGACATAGCACTGCACAATTTCTCAGCCCTATCAACAAAATCATAGGTGCCCTGTATGGCTTGGCTCTTTAAATAAACCCTACTACAAAATCAGCTGGAAAAAGCCCATCCTTTCTTAATCACCAGCCCTCCGTTTTTGAGGGTTTCATTTTGCTATCTGTTCAGCTTTCAGCAATTTTTATGGATTTTCCCAAGCTCTTACATAGAGGCAACTTTGGGAAGGAATTCAGAGAACATGGGAGAGGCTTCTGCTAGGAACAGTCTGCAGACTGAAGGTGGATCTCAGGAAGTGTGGTCTTTTGTCCCTAGTAAGTAAGGATTCCATCCCCTCTCCACCACCCCCAAAGCCTTTTCACATCTAAATATACAATGTCAATTACAATGTAATTAGGTCTTCTAGCTTGAGAACATGAAGACATAGACATATGTTCAGAGTTTGTGGTGAGGAAGAGGAAAAAAATTTGAGCGTTTTCCAAATTCCTCACTTTTCCCATGGTCAGCTAGTGGAGGGCCAAGGAGTCATATGCAAGTTGTGCAGATATTTTTTTCACTGGTGTTTCTGTTTGCTAATTTCAGTCGTTAATGATGAAAAATGTCTCGAGTCAGATACTTCAGCCAGCTGTAATTCTGCTAGGGAATGTTCTCTTACTCTTTTATTACAGTAGGTTGCCATGTCTTTATGTTTTTGCCACAGCCTGTCTCATTCTTTTCACTTGCTTTTATTTAAGAAAAGCATTCTTAAACCTGAAGATGTGAATGATTGAACAGCCCCCAGACACCCTGAACTTGAGATTTATCATTATGTACCTAAGGCTTTGCTTTACCAATCATAACATTTTATTCCCCTGTGTGGGGTTTAGTGCTTCCATTTGAAAACTCATCATAACAAGGATGTCCTTATATATAGTAATAATTGTGTCTGCCCGGAAGTTCTATAAGTATAGCTATATTACTTTAAATGCACATTTAATTTTGCCTGGTATGTTTTTGCCTATTTGACTAGACCCACACTTAGTGTTTGTTTAAATCTGCTGATTTGCACATGAATATTGGACACTTAAAAATCGCTTGCCACTGATTTGCATGCACCTATTTTCTTTCATGTTAGCAAAAACTGCCAATCAGAAATAAAAGGGCACAAAAAAATGCAATAGCCAAGTATTCATAGTGACCATTAAAGATGTGATTTTGTGTACAGAGCAAGCCTTTCTGTCCAGTAAACTGATAGGAATCACTTCTAGTTAAATCATAAATACATATTACAGTGGAACACTGTTGGACAGTGCTCTGTCATCAATCAGTCTGTGTTCTTGAGGACACTATTTTTCAAGATGCCTCCTTTAAGAATAAAGCCCTGTGTTGTAATGAATGTGTGCTAACTGATCCTCCAAGCCATTTGTTTGGTTTTGTTGTTTTTTTTTTTTATTTGTATCAGTGTCAGAGTTGAGCTTCTGTAGGAAATTTTTTGCAGTATTTTATTTGTAGTCCTCAAGTTAAGGACACACTCTTTATGCTCCCAGAGTCTGCACTGGTTCATTTATATCCTGCATTTTGTTAACATGTTACCATGATTGCTGATTTTCATGACAATTGTTATTGCACCATCAGTGCTTAATGGCAAGGCATCATTATTCAATGCTGGTCAATCAGGCACTAAGACATGTGCAAGACATCAGGCTGAACCCATATAGATGTCGTGCACTCCCCTGCTAATGAATGCAGTTTTATAGAAAGGTTTAAACACGGTTGGCATCCTTAATGTAAGGTTTGCAAAAGCTTATTTGGGAGCTGCTTTGTGTTTATATGGAGCAGATCTAAACATGGCACAAACAGAGTTAGACCCATTGTGTGTGTGTGTGAGTGAAGCTACAGACAGGCGCGAATCCTTTGGGGGTTTGAAATGTGGAAAGGCAGCACGATTTCTGCCAGGGCAGCAGCGAGGGGAACGGATTTTCCGGGAACATCAGTGTTTGGTGGCACATGTGGGACCTCTTCTGCAGAGCAGTGGTTGCCCTGTGCAACAAGGAGGTGATCCTCAAAAGCAGGTGGTGTCCCGAATTTGGCACTGGCTGGAGGCACCCTCCAGCACAGCAGTGGTTGGAGATTAGGCACTGTGACCATAAGGGTCAGGCATCTGGAAAGGTGGGGCAGAAGGAAACTCGAGAGGAGAGGGAATGTGCTTTCTGCAGTGTTAGTCCAGAGTGCTCTTCCAGTGCATCAGTTAACGCTACCCTTGCGTCTGCTTTAGTTACGGTTTCTGTGTGGTTTTGCACCCAAATATTTCGGGCTGCTGTCCATAATAAACTAGATGGAGCTTGGTTTAAAAGCATAGATTTTTTGTCTCTTCTAACTCAAAGTAGAATGAGCCCTTGTGCTCCTAGAGCCTCGAGTATGAAAGGAACAGTAGACATTGGCTGTTAATGAGCTCCCGCACAGGGCTCCAGCAGAACTTGGTGTGAATTCAGCGCCTAAGCTGCATCAACTAAATGGTTAATTCATCTCATATCAACAGCACTGTGATTCATAATGTAAACTTGAGGAATCCTTGATGTTTCAGTCACACATTCCTCTTAATTTGGCCATGCATTCTTTTAAAGCTACAGTGTGCTAACTTAATAAAATGCAGCATGCAAATGCACAAGTTTTTGCCTTCAGGCATTTTAGCCATGGATGTTTCAATGGGTGTCTTCTTTCAAGTATATATTCTTTCCTAAATTATTTACCCTGTAAACATGCTTTGCATTTTCAAAGAAAAATCTGGGCTTCCTCATTCACCAGATTTTGTTGAATTTAAGGTGTAATAGAGATAAAAGACTATCATCTGCTTCTTGTGAGCATGTTAGCCTTTGGGATTTTTTTGTAGCTAGCGTTAGGCCCCATTTTCTTCTCCTTTGGTATTATCACTCCCTCCCCCACTTAAATTCCTGGATGCTTTGCCTAGAGCAATACCCACTGGCAGTGTCTGGCTGTGACAGTACTATAGGCTTCCCTACAGATGGGTCCTGCCAATGCCAACCATTGTTCTACAACTGTGAGCTGGCTTGACTGTCTTGGATCACTCAAAACCCCCTTTCCTCTTCCTTTTTTCTTTACTCTAAAGGGTCGTCCTTGCCTGTTGACTTTGAGATCTGAAATGTGCTGACACCCAGAACTTGCGTTCTCTGTCTTAGCAGCAGCTCCCAGACTCGGATTTCAACAGGCACCAGAGTCCTCCTTGGGACTGTCCTGCTGCTGCCAAACATCTCTGTCATTCTCCTCCCAGCCCCATCCTTTGGACAGTATGCAGTTAGTTTAATTTGACTTGCCCACTTGAAAGGAGAACAGTAAAACTCAATGTTATTCTTTTTTTAAAGATATAAAATTAATCTTTAATTGTGGGCTTGAATATTAAAAGTATATAATGCTTCAGTGTAGGAATCTGTTGATAACATCCATCCTATTTCATGATTAATTTGTTCCTTTTAATATGATATTCTTTTGCTGTACTGTGCAGACTAATTCAGATTCCTAGAAATTGAACTTTGATGTGTATTTCCTAGATTCACACCGTAAGTGAACCTTCAATTAGCAGATACAGGTGGTGGCTTGCCTCACTCTGTGTTTTCTTGAAAAGGATTTTAGAGACACGGACACTGATTAAATAATCTTGCAATCAGGTGTGTACTGACAGGGTATTAAAAATAAATATTAAAAATAATGATGATTTGGGGGACTTAATGCTTCTTTTTTATTTTTCATCAGTTTTGCTTCTCAAACAATGCAGTGATTTTTTTGGTGGGCCAGAGATAGGAGGAGTTGATTTAAACACTCAGTATGTTATGTATGCCTTTGCCTAACTATGTGTTAGATTAAGCGAGTTTCACTCACAGTTAATCCTTTGTAAATTAGCATTATGGATGCCTTGGGGCCCACATCCCACAAATAAAATGGTTGTCAAGCCAGCTGCACTGTGTATTACTTAAGGCTGAATGTTTTAAGAGTTTTCATGCTTTTAATCTATTTCACTGCTGAGTTTCAATTTTGCTGAGTGTCCTTTCAGGAGTGATGAGGGCGAGTGAGTAAATATATATTCTGGTTTTCATGCATTTGCCTGGGCAAATCGTTTGTTATCAGGTGTTTGGCAGAGAATGTCACATCCCACCACAAAAGAGAAGCTTGTAAGTTCAGGTGTTAAATTGAAGTGCAAACCAACAAGAACCAAAAGCCCTTAATTAGCTTTATTTTGTTAGCCTGCTACACTTTTTTTTTTTTTTTTAAGGGAAAAAAAGAGTGAGAAACATCCCTCCCTCCTCCTCATCCTTTTGGCAGAGTAAATATTGCCTGTTAAGTTTGAATTAGCTGTCATCGCGAAAGAATTAATGCTGTGGTTGAGCCTTTCTAGTGAGGAAGGGAAAAATAAACGAGACAGATCTTAGTTCAGCTTTAAGTGATAAATGAGGACAAAGCAGCCCATTCATCTCCTGCTAGGAAAGTGGACACAAACACTAAAGCAGTTTTGCGGAAGACGTGTCAGCAAATGTGATCATTTTGTAACCTGTCAGGAGGATAGAGAGCTAGTCCTTTTAGAGTGTCACAGGGGAGGGTGTCTGTCTGATGTGACAGTTTTCATCCATCCATTTACTGCTTTTCCTTTAGGTGGGGGGTAAGCAAGGAGAGAGCTGGAGTTGGTTAAAACTGCATTTTTCTTTACACTTTCCAGTATAATTTATATGTATATCCACCCACATCCAAATGAAAAACATTTACCAAGAAAAACTCCCCTCTGCTCTCTGGAGTTTCTTCTCTCTTTCACTGCGTGAAATATGCTCATTTTAACACATTACATTCCCTGTCTTCAAGTTGTACTAGGTCTGATGTCTCATATAACACAGTTTTACCTCTTCTTACCATTGTTTGGTTATTGCAAACAAAACTTTGTTTTGTTTTGTTTTGTTTTGCAGAAGCATGAGAAAAAAATATATAACTCGGGGTGCTTTTATTGCACTTGGTTGTTGGGATTTTTTTTGTTATACCTCTCCAATTCTGATTATAAGCTTCATGTACAAGTGTGTTTTGCTCCCTATTTATGAATAGCCTGTGAAAATTTTCTTCCTTCTCTGTGAAAATGTAATAACAAACAGTCAATTCTTACAATCCAAAATCCTCCTGTAAAATGCCTCAAATTCTACTGTTTCTTGATTTAGTAATTTTAATTGACCTATTAATTTTAGGAAGAATCTGAAGTGATGTGATGACTGATTTTAGAAGCAGGAATTTCTCCCAACAAATAATGGAAAAATATTAGGACTTTCTACTTCTGGCATTTTTTATTTTCACTAATCTTCATTTTTTTTATACTGCATAGAAATGTAACATTGCCTATTACCATAAGTAAAGGTATGCTACAGAGACAAGAGATGCTTTTACAACATAAGCTTCACAGTTTGACACTTGCTTCTTTATATCATCCTTTTCTTCAAAACTATCTTTTGTACTTTTCCCTTGGTATTTTAGTACAAGTGAGTATCTCATTGACATGTGTTTCCTTGAAATCTTGTTCCTTAATAGTAAAATCCCTTGAAAATTAATAAATTGTTTCTTTTCAGATTAAAACTACTGAAGATTTCAGAATGGTTTTAAAAAATATAATGATATTTGCTATTATAGACCACCCTGCTTGGATTGCATTGACCGAACACTATTTTTTTCATTTGTTACTAGAAGGTTAATAAATTGGGACATAATATATTTAATTTATTCTAATAGGTATATAAATGTATGCATAATTCAGAAAATTCTACTTCTTTCTTGAATACAAAAGTTGGATTTAATAGCTGCATGAAGATACGATTGGAAGCACTGGAAATTGGGAGAAGAAAAAATAATCAAGATACACAAAATGGTAGAGGGAATACTGAATTTGTGGGCATATGTCTTTTCTCCAGTTTTTTTGTACACCTCATTTTATATTTTTTATCTGTATTCTGCCGGTTTGATTTATTTTGTTTTATTCACTGCAATTTTTTGGTCTCCTCTGCTTTTTTCCAGGATCATCCAAAACCGGATTTTGATCGTTGTGCTGGCAGTCATCATCATCTTCACCACCATGATGGCTATTTATTTTTCTGTCAGGGGACGCTGATATCTTTGTTCTTCACTAAACAGCAACAAACTGCTTGTTCTGAGTAATTAAGACAAAGTGGTCACATGAATCATTCTCTTGCACTGACAGAGTCTCCCTCTCTTTTCCAGTCTTCAACTCAGGTGCAAGTGGTGTAAAATATTTTGTATTATTGATGGCATAGTTGATGGCATGTGGGGCTATTTTTTTCTTACATATTTGTCCTTATTTGAGTGTTTTCAGGATCTTAATATTTGTTGGAGTGAGGGCTTGTTCTGGTGTAAAAAGACTTAATATGTGTTGAATTCACCCACAGACAATTAGCCTGTGAGTTGCCAGAGTTTCATGAGGGAAGAGGGGTCTTTGCACTTTTCTTGTGCTGTGCAGGGTGTATGAATATCAAGCAGTATCTGACCTGTGATTTAAAATATAAGTAAAGCAAAGACCAAATGATGTAGAAAGTGAACCTGTCTCTTGTGACTAACTCCCAATCAAACATTATCGTAGTAGATGTAACCTGGTTAAGAGCAGTAGCTAGTTTTAAAAAGAGAGCAACCTTAGGATGGTGTTTAATAGATGATGTTAATCCAAAACTCAATTTAAAAATTTTTTATTTAAAGTTAGGCTTTCTTTTCTGCTTATTCAAAGCAATTCCACTTTCATCAAGATCATGAAAACACATCACTTACCTGAAATGTAGTTATGGCTACAGCCCATCTGTTGAATCTCTTTTAAATTTTCCAGTGTTGATATATGTACTGATAAGCATTACACACTAGGCCCTTAATGAAGATATTTAAAGATACTTATCTATTTGTTGCTGATTGAAAAGAGATCTTAAGTAATAGTTCAGCAACAAATGTGTGATTATAGTGCATTAAACAATCTAGATTTTTAATACTGGCCTGACTATGTTGAGACTGCATGATGGAGTATTTTGAGTGCATTAAATTCTGATGTGATATTCCCCTTTTTAAACAGAAACTGTAAAAATGTTAATTTATATATGCTTTTAGCTGATATAATATATCATAGTTTCATCTACCTGTGTGTAAATGAGCTGTTTCTCTTTTCCTACTGGCTGTGCTTCTCCTTTAGACGGGTTGAGGTCATTTGGCTTATATTTAAGTTTGCAACTCCAACAAGGGTCTATCACTGCTGATGTGATAAAGTTCATATTTTTATAACAACTTTTAAATTCCTTATTTGCAATCCCTTACAAATATTGCAAATGAAGAGGAATATTAAGCCCTTTAACTTAAGCCATGAAATGTTCCTGAGAGATGTTCAAAGAAACAAAAATCTGGTGACTTTTAAATTCTCCCCACATTAGGCAGGAGCTGAGCCCTGAATTTTCATGTGTGCCTTAGTATTTTTGGGGTTTTGGCATCCCTATGGACTCTACTGATTTGCTGTGCTGTCCTTGAAAGCTGATTTTGGCCCTAAATGTCATTGTTTTCTCCACACAGAAACAAATAACTCAGTTAAAAGGATGTGGTACTGATGCCACAGCTAAGACATAGAAAGAGGGTGATAAATGTAAAATAAAAGGATCTACAGGAAAAATGCTACTCATTGAAACAAATGCAAGCATGTAGGGTCAGCTCTGCTGTCTGAGTGTTACATGCAGCTCACAAACAAAGTTTAGAAGTGGTTTATGTGCTGGGTTTCTCTACCAGCTCATGTCCCTGGCAGCAGGATGGTGCTGGAACAAAAGTTCCTGGGTAGCCCAGACCCAGGTTTTGGGAGGTGTTGCTCTGTGCAGCACAGTCATGTTCAGCTCCTCACCTTGATGGCCCTGCACTGTCACAAGGTCATGGGACCCCCCAGCCGCCTCCTGGGACATTCTCTGATTTCGTCCTTGCCAGGCGTGTGGCATTTACCACGTGGCTCTCAGACACAGAAAGATTTGGGTGTTCAGCTTCCAGCCTTCAGGCACAACACACACTCAAACTGAGCCTTTGGGTTGTGTAAGCAGAGCTCTGGCCATTAGCTTCGAGTGATGGCACAGAGCTGAGTTCAGACAAATTAGGAGGAAGCCTGGCAGCATTACAGATATTTATCCTCAGCTCGGCAAATTAGGAGATGCATATTTTGTAAAGCAGAAAACTGTCAAGAAGGAAATCTTAAGCTCCGTCTGTTGCCTAGACATTCTCTGCATTGCCTCAATAATTTAACTATCATGGGAATTGATTCATGACTACTGATCTTAACAGTGACCTATGACTAGGTTTTGCCCTCTATCTAGCCACCTGCTGGAATCAGCAAAAAGCTGAAAGGAAGCTAGTTTTCCTTATCCCAGTATAAATCTAGGGCATAGTGTCACATCAGATACATCCACTCAGACAGGAATGAGGGAGAGAGAGAGACTGCCACGCAAAGCCTTCATCTTCACTTTTGATGAGCCCGTCATCGCTATGTTTCTCATGCTAACCTGTTAATAACTCTTCTGTGCCTGCTTTGCATCCTCGTGCACTCCCCACATGTAAAATAGTGCTCAGGTGGACATTACATGTTCAAAACACATTATTACTACTCTCTCACCCCTGGTCATTTGGCCTGAGAAGTGTGCAGGTGAGATTCACCAAATCCACACGTTTTGGAGGGGATTGAGTGACTACAACTGAGAGCACAGCCCCAACCACCCACAGGTAGTGTGACACCCCCAGGTCTAGGCTTCCCCTGAACTAGTTTGGTCACATTTACAGCACGTCTGTGAATGAATCCAAGTGCTTACAAATGTAAACCTCAAAGAGCAAAGTGTTTCTAATGTTGCCAGCCTTTGTGGAGAAACGACAAATTAAAAAACGCACGCGTGGTGCTGTGTGCGAAATCCATCCCTGCTAAACAGCTGGGATCACAGAATAAATAAACTAATTCTGCACTGATACAAAATCAAAAGCAATTTAATTAAAGACTCTTAAGTTTTAAAGGGTTTTAAATGCTATACGTTTTGGGGAAATATCAGAAAATGTAGCTTGACTGACGTCAGTTCTCATCTCTGGGATGGGAGGCCATTTGCTATTCTGTTTAAGGCAGGCTGGATTGTCTTATTTTGGAGCCAGCTTGGTGGGGGGTTTTCTTTGCTGCTGCTTCAGAGCTCTGAGCTTCAAAGGCTGAAATTAATGGTGAACAAAATTGTGCGGCTCTGACCATCCCATGCGGGGCAAACCCATCGAGGGTTATCATTAAGTAAAGAAATAAAGAAAAAAAAACCCTGCCAGTTCCAAGAAAACCTCATCAGATAATGACCTCTGTGATTGGGTTTTCATTACCAAACAGCATCCAGAGATTGTCTGCCCCATAGAAGAAAAAAAAAAAAAAAAGAAAAGAAAAGGAAAGAAAAAGCAACTGTGTCTCTCTCTCTTTCTCTCTCTCGCTCTCTCTCTCTCCTTTTTTTTTTTTTGCACATCTTTTCTTTAAACCTGTCAGATCATTTCAGTATTTCAAATCCGAGGAAAACAGCCTGCCTGCTGCTGTATTTGAAGTTGTAATGGTGTCAAAAAGTCACGACTGACTGACAGCCGTCAGTCCCAGAGGAGCTCATTAAATCATAAAAACTTGACAAGGAAATAATTGAGCATCACTGGCAACTTGGCGCCTGTTTAGACGTTTTTATTTTCTTTCATTATTAGTCCCCACCATTACGTTCATTAACAAATTGCATTAAACAACTGTTAAGGGCTAATGATTTGTTTATCGCTTTTTTATTATTATTATTATTATTATTTAAACATTAGCTGCGTCATGTGGTACCTCAGCAGCCTCATACTATCATCTGACTGAATATTTTTCCACTCAGAGCTCTGGGTACTGCTGGAATATGAAATAGATTATTCATTACCCTCCTCTTTGCCACTGATTTGGTTTCATGTAGCGTCTTCCACAGAGAAAGATGAAAACTTGTCAAAAATAGGTTATATCTTATTCTAAGGGCAACAATAGCAGCAGGTACAGGCACACTTTAATATTTAATTAAGGCTGATGTTAACCCCTTTAAATGACTTTAGCTGTGAGTAATATTCAAGTGCAGAAGAGAAAAATAATGGTACTTAATTTGCAAACTGTACAGCAGGCATTCATCTTTGAGTTACTAGCAAATTTATAGAATAATTTTAAATAATGAAATTTCCAGTCATAAATATTTATATCCACTCTTTTTTCTTTTTTTTTTTAATACATAAATGAACAACTTTTGCACACATCCCAAATAAAAAAAAAAATCCACGTCCCTTTCTTTTTTTGTTTTGAACTGCACCACTCACATTTCAAAATCTGGTAGGACTTTTGTAGGGGGGAAAGAGCTACATGTGGATCCCCAGTAAAGTTGTTAGCTGTGGCAATGTCTTACACAGTTCTGTTCCTAGCGACTTGACAGCTTATGATAAACTCAAGGAGGATGTGGGTTCAGGCTTTTTTTTTTTTGTTTGGAGGGGACAGCATGTGTTTTGACATATTTTTGGTTTTTATATGAAACCATGGGAAGATTTTGTTTTGAAACAGATATTTTTAACTGTTACTTTTTATAGGACAAAAAGTATTTATCTCTAAGTATATTTTCTCTGTGTAGTTGCAGTTGTTGGTTGTAAATAATCCTCTTACGGAAGGAGAAGCTTCAGGAGAATTTTAAGATGGTAAAAAAAAACCAGTCAAAGGCAGGGTATGTGTTAGGCTCCCTTTGCTTTATAATAGTCAGTCTTTGATCTTTTCTTATTCAATACATCTGAATGCAGTTTGCATTCGGTGGGACCCTGTGCAGGGATGATGGCAGAAATGGCGAGCGAGGTGTGATGACGTATCACAGGATGCTGCAGAGCAAATCCATCCAAGTCCACGATGCTCCCTCGCACTTCCTTGGGATAATTTGTCACTTCTGGAGTCACATGAGGAAAGAGGCATGTAGCAGGTGAATATTTCATCAGCTACTGCCTGGCAGTGGGTTTTCGTGCATGTTAAGCAGTGGCACACCAGCTCCTCACCATGCCCACAGCCTGGCCTGGGTGCACAGTCCCGGCCTGCTCGGGAAACAGAGGTGCACATTGAGAAACACTTTGGCATCTTCCACTGCTGTCTTTTATTTGTCACACATAAATAATGAAGGCGTCTACGGGGTGGGGGAGGAAGAGCTCATACGCTGAGAACCAGTGAACTTGTGCACTCTTCATCCCTTCATCCAAACAACTGCCTTTGGCGTGAATAACGGCGCAGCTGATATGAAGCTCTGTATTGATCTGTTGCTCAGGAAGGTCCACTGGTAGTTCCTTGGACTTTTCCTGAAGGTATGGCTGTAACAGGTTGGTACTGTTGGGATCTGTTGCTTCTGTCTCCATCTCACACTAGAAAAGTTCAACAGAGACAGACACAGAGAGGGGGAGTTCCCAGCCCTTGCTCTGTGCATCTCTGTCTCCTACTAACACACAGATGTGATTACCTCTCCTGGCTGGAAAACCTGCCTGGGAGACTGTTGTGCACAAGTATAAGTAAAATGGTGTCTGCAGATGGAGAGGCATCCCAGGGTAGATTTGAGAATAGTCTGCTTTTCTCCAGGCAACAATAATTTGGCAAAAAAGCTGTAGATAACCTACAAATGTTGCTTATTCTGTGGGGTAGGCTAAGTGTGAGGAGTTGTGTCACCCACAGCCAGTATCTCTCCACCACACAGGCACTCTGGTGTTTTGGGGAACTGCTCCAGATTTATCCTGGAGTTATGGCAGTGCAGCCTGGGTATTCCCTTGTTGTTTTGGCTTTATCACAAGAAGAGATACCGGGTGGTGATGGTGGCATAACCAATGAAGGGTGTGGACTCTGCAAGGCAGTGTCAGGTTTCTCACAAGGCTGGTGCCTGTTCATTGATGGGATGTCCAGGAGCATGCAAAGTGAAGGCATTCCCTGGATGTCTGTCCTGCCAGAAAGCAGTGTTGGAAAGTGGAAGTTTTACACATTTTCAAGGACCTTAAGTGGTTCTGAGCCATTAAACTCTGTACAGGAAAGGGGCTGTCCCTGCTGTCCTGTGGCCAGAGAGGTCTGGAGCAGGCTGCCAAGCCTGCATTGCCAGCGTTATGGTGCACGCATCCTGCTGGCTGCCATGTTGTGACTGCTCTCCTGGACCAAACCCAAAGAAAACCTTCTACTGCTGCTTCTTTGTTCAGTTGCTTTCTCCGTACAGACCCATGACCTTCTCTGGTCAGCTCTGTCCCCAGTGAACATGATCATTGCTTCTGTGGATTTAATGAACTTTCCAGCTCTCTTCTGTAGCCAGCTAAGTAACACTGCTTGTTGCCTGAGCTGCATGTCCTGCCTGCATGTATTTGTCTGTACATACTTCTTTTGTTGATACTGCTTGCAGGAGTTGCAGCCAGGCATGCTTTCCAAGGAAGCAAATAATACCCTGTGAGTTTACCACACCACTAGAAAACTTGCTTTTAAATAAAAAATAATATTTAATCTTCTCTTCCTAGAAGAAGCAGGCTTATGTCTTTGCTCTGTCTCATTTGATGAATTTCTCTCACTATCCCCTGCCAAGTTGGAGCCTTTGACCAAACTCAGCCAAATGTAATAGGAGAGCAGAGCTCTCAAAAATTTCTTTCGGTTTCAGGAAATCATCAGCCAAGAGGAGAGATGTCCTCACTGGCTTCCTCACCAAGAGAGGCTGCTGCGTGACATCCACCCAAATTGGACACTACCTAGGAGGAAGAATTTATAAATGCCTCTCTCCCCAGGAAAAGCTCACATCCCATTCAGATACTAGAGAATCCAACCCTGAGGAAACAAGGCCTCATTAGTGTCATTGCTGGAGGAACTACTTAATTAAAGGACAACAGAGTTGAGAGCATTGTTATTGTAGGCCTTTGTTCCTTACACCTGGTCATTTCCATTGATGTAAAATGTCATCTTTCTGATCTAGTAGCATTTTGCACCCACTTTAGACAAGTATTCCTGGCCAGCTGAGGAGGTGCAGAGCAGGGAAGAATCAGACCTTATTACCGAGGTAATTATAGCCTCACCTACCCATCAGGCAAAGGGTGTACACCTCTATTAGCCAGGGCTCCCACAAAGAGAACAAAGGCTGGCTGGCAAGTGGGAGCCACCCAGGGAGCATCCCTGTGTCCAGCTACAGCACTCTGGGGCAGCAGACCTGCTGGGGAGGTCGTGACCACAGGCTCCCTCCTTTCCTGTCTCCTGCCTGCTTTCCTGGCGTTAAATCCAACTTGCCTCAGCAATACTGGGGAAGGCCATGAGATGGGGAGGCTAAAACAGGGAACAGTACCATCGCTGAGGAAATCAGCTCTCAGTTAAAACGCTAAAGGAGGTAGGGGGTGGCTTTCAAAGCTTGTCTCAGCAACTAGCCTAATTCTATTTTCAAAAGCCACTGTTGAGTGCTTTTGAAAATTTCATCCTAGATGCTTGGCTCAAAGACCTTAACCAAAGATTTTTTTTTTTTCCTCTGCTATACGAAAGCTAAATATAAACCAACATTATTGAACAAAACCTAACAAAACCCCTGTTGCAGGTCTAGAAAAATCTTTACTCAGAAAATCAAATTATTAGAGATCAGCATCTGAAGTGTCCTTCAGTCTTGGATGCCTCTTGTTTTGTGTAAACAGTTTGGCATACAAAAAAATATATTTCTAACAACAAACATATGCTTTCTGTTCTTTTTGACATTTCCTATTTGCCTTTTGTTCTCCTGCCCTCAGAAAATCAAGACCTGAATGTCTCCAGATGAGCAGCTGAAGTTGCTTTAGAACACGTGGATCAGTCTATTTTACCCATTCAAGTTGGTGCATATGTGTCTCTGCTGTTTGAACAGCATCTTAATGACTTTTCTGCTGATTGCCTCTGGACCACAGGCAAGTAATAAAGCTGGCCTGTGCCTCAGTTTACCCACCACAATTTCATTAATGCTAACCTACCTCACGAGGCAGTGTAATGTTTAATATATAATGTGCTCTGTAATCCCTGGATTAAATGTATTATGTAAGTGAAAAGCACCCATTTGATGTGTATGTAAATGCTGCAGTATTATAGGTAGGAGGGTCATTTGGGTGCAAGTGTAATACAAGCGCTGGCAAAAGGCAAAAGGGATTCCATTGTATTGACTTATTTTTAAAGAGCTTTTTATTTACTGAAATGCTCTGGACACCCAGAAAGAGAGACATTCCTCACTAAGCAGCTCTGCTGTTTCATCTGTCTTGGAGTGCTTTGATAAATGGATTGAAACTTGTCAGCTTTTCCTGTAGTTTCTGAGACTCCCTCTGGAAACTGTGTTGAAATGTTATTATTGTAACTTCTTAGAGCACTACTTAATGAATTGTAACAGATATCCCTGCGAGTCCCGCGGATGCTGTGAGGACTGCACTTCCTCTCCTTCTCACCACAGGAGCAAACCAGTGCCACACAAACACGTGGCACAGAGTGCACGTCCCCTGCCACCACAAGCAGCTGGTCTGTCACAGGGACAGCATCTCTCACCTTCATAAGGCTTCAGCCCCAGCCATGTGTCCTGGCTGCGTGGTCAGCAGGGCTCCAGGAATGTAGGACATAGCCGAATACCACTTGAGCTAAAGGCAATTTTAATGTTTTAAGGAGGACAGTGAATTAGTGTGGGGTTAGATCAGTGTTGGTTATTTCCTCTGTCTCTAGGATGAGATGTTTTGGCTTTCACACAGTGCCTGAGCTGTTCTGCAGCTTGGACTGGTGACTTGGGTTCTGTTGGACAGTCTGAACTCACACTACCCACAGGTGTCACCTGCCCTCAGAGCAGCTCGTTCTTTCTCAGGCAGACAATGGTTATGTGATGTTACCACGTGGGCACATGAGATGGATGGAGCAGGGTGTGGTACCTCCTCTAAAGCATAGGACTGAGGCAGAAGATCTGCTTGAGGAAATCTGCAGAGATGGTGGTCAGAGGTGCCTGACAGGGACATGTCTATAGTGTGGAACTAGAGGGTAGGAAGAAGTCAACCATCTTGGGATTGTCTTATTCCCCAGTAATGTTCTACTCTGTTGTGTCACACAGAGGAGCAATGGGATGTCATGGTGACCCTTTATTTCCTACCTCCAATCTATTCAAAGGAATCTTTTTCCTCCTCTGCTCTCTCTGGAGGGATGGTGTGACCCCTGATACACTTGGTTTGGCAGCTTGGTTTTTTATGTTTTTCTTTTTCTTTTTTTTTAACCTTTTCACTGGGTTTCAGCTGTCCTTGTTTTTTGTAAGAATACAAAACTGAGCTGTTGATATTCAGGTTGCCATGAGGTGTGACATGGCCAAACACACACACCCCACAGCATCACAGCTGTACCCCTTGCCCTGCATGGTTTGCCCACAGTAGACAGTTCTACCCATCTTCATCATAATTTTCTCCTGAAAAATAAGTGTGTGCCTTCCCCTTGCCTCCAAATATGAGCATGGGTCATCCTGAGTGAGGTCTTCAGGAAGACAGGAGGGAAATTTTGAAGGAGGTCGTGGCCCACGTGGTGTAGGATCAGAACTATGAGGTGACTGGTTATAGGTCACCTCTCCTCAACAAGGCCTCAGAGGTGCCTCCATTGCCCTCAGCACTTTGAAGCCATCTTTGATTGTTCACAACCTTTTATTTCACTTTTTATTAACATTTTACATATTAAAATTTGTGTAGGCAGCCAGAAGAGAGCAGCATCTACACAATACTTGATGCAATGGAGAGGATTAGGAATCAGTGGCTCAGTTCTTTGGGACCTGAAATGGGGGGCTGTGGGGGTGGTAAAGTGTCTTTTCTTTACACTACATTTTAAAGGTACTTCCTCTTTCTTTCTGTGTGTTGTCACTAAAATACAACCTATGTCCAATACTGACTTGTGGTCTTAGCTAGTAGTTTCAAAAAATTAAATATAACAGGGGTTACCTTGGAGTTTTTGCTGAGCTGTTCACATTTGCTTTTAAAGCTTCTTCCCTCTTCTCAACCAAACCTCTTAGTTTCCATCCTAGATACAGTGACACCAAAGTAAGAAATTATTTTCAAAATAACAACTAGTGAATTGGGATTTTTCAGCCACCCTTGCGTGAAATTCCTCCAGTATTTTTATTCACAAAAGGAATGCTCTGGGAAGCAAACCTGCTGAAGTTGCCTTTGTTTATTCCTTCCAAAGTGAAATTATCCATGTCCTCTTTTCCCCCGTGAGATCCTGGAGGAAACTGCCTGCACACACACATTGACACATCTTTGGTGCATTCCACACGAGCCAGTGAAATTACACCAGAAATATGAATTTAGCCCACACAGTGTGTGCAGGCTGTGCTGTCCATACAGGACATACACAGACACACCCTGGCAAACCCTCCCATTTAAATTTCAGAATAAGACATTCAAGACAATGTGCTTCCCTTCCTGACTGTGTTCTGTACACTTTTCTCAAAAAAAAAAAAAAAAAAAAGGTATTCTGTGAATTGTACCACTTTGCAAAAATATTTGATGTGGGTTTCGTTGTTTTGAATATTGAGGTTTGAAATCTCAGTAATTGTCATGATTGCTGTGTGTAATAGAAATTAGAAGGAAGTCTGTGTTTTGGCTTTGAAGCTACCTACTTCTAAGAGCGCATTTTTTTAGGTTTCCTTTTTAAGGTGCTTCTTTGTGCCCCAGCTAAACTTTCCCCAGATTACGTGTTAGCTATCATAGCTGTTCTATAGTTAGATTTTAATCAGCCTCCATACACAGTAATGTTAAACACTGAAAGAGCTACTAATTAATCGCCTTTCTGTATGTAACAGAGAGATAAATATCCATCCCAGAGGAATTGTAATTTCATGGTTTCTAATGATGGTTAGATTACATTATCTGGATCACTTAGGCTGTGGGTGTCATAAAAAATGCTCAAAGTCATTTATATTCAGTTTAATTTTTTTTTTAACTTTGTAAGCCTGAGAAAATAATGCGATGTTAGCAAGTCTGTTTCATATTTTAGTTAAATATACCTTTGTTGCACTGACTGAATGGATTCAGATGACAGTGACAAACTCAGTTCTTTTCTATTTAACATGCACCTTCTGCAATCAAATTAACAATGTACAAATCTTCATCAGGCTGCTGCAGAAGGGTCTGTTGAATTCCTCAGTGTTGTTGAGCTTTGGGGAAAGATTTTCCTTTTGGGTGTCCATTAGGAATGAGTGTTTTCTGCTAATTCCTGTATGTTCTATAAAGTCTCGGTTGTCTGTCTTGAACCAGGAATTAAATGGACTTTTGGGTTGTATCAGGCTGTGGCTCAAATAAAATAATAAAATCCAAGAGCAGTGTGAATCTCTCATTTTCCCCTTCCCACTTCTAAGTGATTGGAGTCCATGCACGACTTGGGCTCCTGGAGATCTGCATCCACGTCACACTTAAATTTGGTAGCCACAAGAATATAAAAAAAAAAAAAAAAATCCTACTCCATGTGTACATTGTAATCGCTAATAGTTGCACATTTTGAAATTCTGCTCATTCATATTTAAAAGGCTGAGCCTTCTTTGAACTGCTGTGTTGGAGGGGGAAGTTAATTGTTTCTGAATGAGGATGATACTCCCTTTCCATATCAATTATGTGTGCTGCTGCGAATTATCAATAATCCTCACGCCCAAACTCCGCCGGCCGCGGTTCCGCACCAGGCGCGTGCGCTCGCACAAAGTTGCCCAGGCTCCAGGGCTGCAGCCCCTCCCTGCATCCACTGGGAGCCACACGTGGGAGGGAACCCCAGAGGAGCAAGGTGAGAGAAAGAAATGCACTATTTCCAAGAGAGAGTTTGTCACCAGTTAGCTAAAATTGCTTCTGAAGTTTTGCTGGCAACTGTTTTACATGTCTGACTTGGTGACGAAGGAACTGTAGTGTCTTAATAGAGAACTCCAGAACTTCAGAAGGGTTTCTCCTTGTTTGAATGCACAGCACAATGAATTTGTACCCACAGAGCATTCACCACTTACATTTCAAAACCTACAGCACACTAAACGTGAAACTTTTGTTCAAATTTCAAGGATTTTGACAGCCCAAGTGAATAGACACTGCCTATTGATTTTTCCCTTACAATGACTCTTGGATAACCTATTTTCTCATTTATTTTTAACGACAGCTCATGAGATTTTACAGCAATTCTGCCCAACCTCCTAATATCAAAATCCCTCCTTGACCCTGAAAATTGTAATTCTGCTATAGATCACAGCTGCTGAATATTACCTTTTACTAAGCTGGTTAAATAAAATATGTCCAAATCACTAGATCCCACAGGCCATGACTGCAATTCTAATTATACAGGGTCTGTATTTCTGCTCTACAGTACAGAAAAGCACAGCTTTCTCCGAGTCCACACCAAAGTGTGGGAATCCAGAATATTGGTTCTAGTTTTAAATTTAAAAAAAAAAAAAAGGAAAAGTTACACTGCTCTTCAATGATTTTCCTGTAAAACTTTTACAAGGGAACCAAACCCTTTTGATGTGTTCCATACAATAAAATGCTGTGTAAGTCTGGAGGACAGAAGCATGTGGCGAGAATTTTCTTGTGTCTGGGGGATGGGTGTATTTGATGTGTACCCATTTCAAAATCAAAAAAAAAAGTCTCACACTACTCTTAGGCTGCATATTCTGCACAATGGCTCAGGAAACCAGTGTAAGGAAACTAATTCTGGCCATTAAACATATCCTTTCCCCTCCCACTGCTTATTCAAAGAGTGATCACATGCTCCCTGCTGCAAGTTACACCTTTATAGAATTTAGATATGGAAGAAAACGATTAGATTAGCCCTTCCACCTACTGATGTGAGATTGTTCCCTGGAGAACCTTATTCATTAGTGCATCACTGCCTAACCTTCTGGGCACACTGTGCCAAGAACATCTTGGTTTTGTTCTGTTTTTTCCTCTTGTCCTTTCCTCCTGGTGCTGAGGGCTGAGGGGATAGTTTGGTGAGGAGTGTGGTGGAGAAGGTGAGGTTCTTGTTTCATAGTCAGGGTGGTGGTTTGGATGCTTGAGTGTGTACTAATTTCTGTAGATGGTAAGTTTGTATACTTTTTTAATTAGTATCTAAGTTCAGAAGACCAGATAGGGGGTGATCTTATTCAACAAAATTCACTGTAAGATCTTCTGGAGCCCTGTGGTCTACAGCAAAT
Source organism: Haemorhous mexicanus (assembly GCF_027477595.1). Taxonomy (NCBI): domain Eukaryota; kingdom Metazoa; phylum Chordata; class Aves; order Passeriformes; family Fringillidae; genus Haemorhous; species Haemorhous mexicanus. Next base: position 33,945,702 of record NC_082347.1, read on the forward strand.
TACCTTCGTGGCTCGCCCTGATTCTGCAGTGTTCTTAAATGTAGCTTCCATTTTACTTTCTGCTCTCACTCTTCTGCGAGCAGATAGAGCCAAACTTTTAATTGCTTCTCTGCCAAGGAAGGCAGCCTGGCATTTTACTGCTTTTCCAGGAGAGAAGGTTTTTATTTCAGTTGTTCTTTGGTCTGATCCCATAAAACTCTGAGCTTCCAGGGCAGCTGTGGGTGCTTGGCATGTCTCACGGTAGTGTCTGGTATCAGGGCACTGTCAGCTGGGATTCCTACTGCAAACTTTTCCTCTCAGAGCTTCACTTGTACCTTCTGTCCTGGTAACTTTTCTTAGCAATTCCCCTATTCAGAAATTGAGGACCTCAGCACCAGCCCCTTCTCTGGGGTCATGTTTTAATAGCCCAATTCAAACCCACTATTGAAGCACCTTCAGTCTGTCACTTTAGGTGGCAGCTGCCACCTCTCCCACTTTCAGAGCTCCTGTGGGTTTTAACTCTACACCAGACTGCAGCTGTGCCTTTTCTCCTTGGGCCATCCTCACCCAGGCCTCTGCAAGCCTTCCAGAGGTGAAACCCAGATCCAAAGAGGTCTGTACACAATCAGACACCTGCTGACCCCAATGGGGACTGTCAGGAGACCCGCAGAGCACAGACCAGGGACAGGGAACCATCACCACACGGAATTTGCTGCATCCTTCGGGGATGCACTCCTGCTTTGTCTGAGGACCTGGTCCTTGGACCTTCCCTTCGGTTGATGAATTCTGGAAAAAGTGAGGGAAAGGGAGGGGAGCAAAGGGGACCACTGCCATTCTCCAGTTTCAAAGTTCTGGTTTCCACCCTCAGACTATAATAAATGGCTGCTGAGTTACTTGACATGGAGCTAAAGACTGTAGGGTGAATTTTCAGAGCAACGCACAGGAAATTATATGCACAATTACTGTTGTTAACAGAGCCTGGGCATGTAACTCCCTGCACAGCAGGCTGGAAATCTTCCCCATGCATGTTTAATGGGGTTTGGGTTGCTACATTCCTGGGGCTGTGTCCCTTTTCTAATGCCTACTGTCCTGAATGAAACAAAGGAAGTACTGAATGTAAAAGAGATTTTATTTTGCTGTTAAAAATAATATTCTCTTGATCTACAGTTTTCCTCTAATGCCAAAGCATTTCTTGCCTCAGTCAGTGATCCCTTAACCTTTCTGTTCTGTGAGAAAAAAAATTCACATATTTATTTATTTATGTCTTTTTCTTCTTCAAAATATGCTCCACATAATGTGCTCCTCAATGTTCATACAAATGAGTTCATGTTCATGCAGGCAGCACAGTTATTCTAGTGATGGATGTTGTTGAAATAAGTGTAGGTCAAAACACAGAAAATATCTGACTAAATCTTAATTTGCAAATGCTCCTGAGTAAATAAAATATTTGCACGTCTTCATAGAAAAATGAATTTTATGTGCCATTTCACTAATCAGGTATGTATTTCAAGTGCCTCCCTGCTCAGGGGGTTATTAATGTGGTATTTAAACTTCAGTAGATTGTAAACTAGGAAGAGTCTGTAAATTTGGGATGGTCCTTTGCTTCCATGCTGTTTATTTAGCTTTATGTACCATGATGGTTTTCTTCTTTCCCGTGAAGAAGGTTGTCTTCTTCTGCACCTAGATCAATCCAAATGGACTTTAATTAACTTCAATAAAAATTAAATTACTCCTCTAAACTAACAGTTTGCAGCTACAAGGAGATTATATTTGCATCTGTGTCCTCTCATTGACTGAAATATTCTTCCACCACCCTGGGCTCGACTCTCCAGCTTTCTGCAGGGTCTGAGGGCAGAAAGGTGCTGTAAAGAGAGACTAGAAATACCAAAGTAAAAGCATACATTAAAAAAAAAATATATATATATGTAAAAAATACATCAAATACATAGTCAAGTTTTTGAAAGGTTTCAATCATTCTAAAATTGCACATGATTGCTTTTCGACTCCCCAAAATGCTTTCATCTAAGAGCAGAAAAAAGTGTAGTTTTGAAAGCATTGTTGAGGCATGTCTAATAGATTTGTCTAACTCTCTCTGTCTTGATATACAACACAGTTGATTGTATTCTCCTTAGCACAGATCTTGAAACTGTAAATAAATTTTTGAAGTAAATAGTCATGATAATTGCTTAATGAAGTATCACACACCAGCAGTTTTGAATACAAAAAAAAAAAAGTTCAAAACTACTGTGTGGTGTCTCTTTTTACTGGAAATGAGCTTTTACTTTTAAACTTCTGTTATATTTGGAGAGAAGCAATCCCACCGAAAATGATACCACTACTAATAAGGAACATATTATCTTTCATGTGGGTATTTTTTTTCATGTTTAAGGTTTCTTTGTTATTATCTCAGTAGCAAGACTCTCCACAGTCTTAGGCAGAAAATCAAAATATGCCTTAAAGCAATAATCTTTTAATAAGTATCAAATGTCTTTCAATGAGATAAAAGAACTCTCTAGCATGTTTATACACACATAACCACACACACACGCACACTTACTTCACTATTCATCTTATTTTACACCTTTTCAACAGTATTTTTGGGAATTTTTTTTTAAACCAAGACTAAAGCCTTCTAACAAATCTTGGATAAATAAATTTCCAAATGCTACTAAATATTTTGTTAAAATTGTTTTCTCCAATTGTTGGGCCTCTTTGTCCTGAGGGCTTTGGGAGATGCAGCCATCTCCTGCGGCCTCAGGTATTTCCACTGGCCCAAACAGGGATGTTACTCCAAGCTTCTTTGAGACACCAACCTGAGGAATTAGGTCTTTTTGCACTGATTTTTCAGGAGTCCAGGATTCACACAGCCAAAATCAGGGGAGATGCTGGGAACCTGCATAACTCTGCTAATGGACACAAAGGGACAATGGGCCTCATCACCCAGGCCCAGACCTGTCCCACACAACTTTAGTCCTTATCCCGGGAAATGCAGCTGGAAGGTGAGTGAGCTGAGGTGTCTTCTCAAGGCAGCAAGGATACATGGGCAAGATTCCCAAAGTTAGGCTGGTGACCTGCTCTGCCAGTGTCCTGCCAAGGAGGACAGGGTTAATCTGCAGGGGGAAATGGAGGAGGTCTGGATGCCACTGATGAGAAGCACAGGTTCCTTTGCTAATCAGGGAAAAAAATATTGCATACTCTTACCTCTCACCCAGCTTTAGAGTTTGGCATATCTGTTGAGAGGAGAACAATATTTATATTTTTATATTTGTATTTTATTTATATTTATCTGTGTCCAAGATCAGATTGCAATGCAGACTCCTTGGTCCCACTGCTTCCCTGTGGCTGTGGCGTGTGGAGGGCAGTGCTCACTGGGTGCTGCTGGGTGCTTTGTGCTCAGGCTCTCCTCCTCGAGGTAAGAACCTGGAGTATTTTCACCCAACTTTCTCCCAAAGTAAGTGTGAAGGAGAGGAGGAGCTTCACTACAGGGTGCAGGGGTTCTGTATTCTCCAGTAACTTAAACAGGCCCTTGACTGAACAGGAAAAAGTTGGGGGTTTTGTAAAATGGCAGCTCTTGCCCCTCAAGCTGCAAGTTGCCTACATGCCACAGGTTAAGTTGTCAAAGTTGTTCTCTTCCCTAATGCTTCTTATGACAAATACTCCTAATTGCTTCTTCCTTTCATACTTTTCCGTGCCTCCTGGCTAAGACATCCGTCTGTAGCCTTTACGGTTCGTCTTTCAAAGCTTGGCCTCAGTTGTGTCTATCTGTGTTTTCTGTCTCTTTCTAGCTCGAGCCTCCCCTCCCTGTCTCCCCATCCCTCAGTGCCTGCAGAGCATCGTGCGGGCACCTGCCAGCTGCTGCGGAGACCGAGCTCTTCCCACCTTTCCCGACAGCTGAGCGCAGTGCCGTCCTGTGCTGTCTACACCTCGTGCATAAAGATGCACAACTTCCCGCTCTGAGTAACCCAGAGCAGGCCTGCCACGTCGAAATGCCATCACCAGCCACTGAGGGGAAAATGCAGTGAAAGGAAAAAAACAAAATGAAACCAAACGTGGTTTGTCTCTTTCACGGAGGTGAGTTCAAATTTTGTAGCTCCTGAGCCAGACCTCCCTAATGTGTACGGTGGTGCTAATTTGAGTTGCGAACTCATGATTACTTATTTAAGAAATCTACATACCAGTGTTGCAAGAAGGATACTTTGAAAGCCTTTTAAGTATCTTTCTCATTAATTTACTTAATCCTCTGATCTTGCCTTCTTTTAAGTTGTTTATTTTTAAAAGAAAGACAAAAGTGAGCTGGAAAGCCTTGTCACTAAAAGAGAAATTTTTAAATCTGTATGGGATACAAAGTAATTAAGAATAAAAATATAGATGCAAACAGTACACAAACACATGGCTTTTGTGTGCTAGGAGAGCTTCCTCCACTGTCTTTAAAGGGAAGCAGTGGTCCGGGCAGCAGAGTACAGGTAGCAGACCTCTGTCTCAGCCAAAATAAAACTTTACTTTCTAATGTTTGTTGTCTTTCTTTTTTAAAATGCTACAAGACACGACAATAAAAGTGTTTTGTAGCATAGAAGGTGAAACCTAATTCTGTATATGATGAGAAGTTCAAAATTTTCACAGTATTTTTCATTCTGAGCTGTTTCGTGGCCATTTTCAAAAGTGCCCTGACAGCTCAGATTCCTGCACTTCAGGGTGCTCTGCCTGGGATTTGTAAGGAGATTTCTTATTCAGAAAGCAAGTTGCTCAGCCATCTCTGAAAAGCAGGTCCCTCCACTGTGCTCAACACCCAAAAATAAACCACCCAATTCCATTCTTTTCTTGTAAAGATTTTACTCAGCTAACTGGGACAGGGCAGGCCTGAATTTTGGATGAAAGAAAACTTAGATGAGCAGGGAAGCTGTTCCCCAAGGACTATATCCTCAGTGATACTATGAGCCAGCAACCCCCGTAGCTTTCAGCATCTCTCATGATCAGACTGGATGTCTTTTGCCCGAGGCTGAAAATCTCTTCCTCTCTAAAACCAAAGAGATGTTGGCTGTGAGTTATGATTAGTAATAGAGTCCATTTGTGGTGAGTGGGGGGAAGGGGAGAGGATGGACCCAGAATCATAAGACTTTATGTGCTCGGCTTATTTCCAAACAACCACAGACAACTGCCCTGCTCTGGGTAGTTCACTGATTGAGGACAAAACCAAGGAGAGAGCACAGGCAGAACAAACAAACAAATTATATGTAGTAGTTTGCACTCTTTATAAGTGGCATAATTGAAGTACAACATGTTGAAGATAAACTCAGGGAGTTACACTGACTAAAAGGCCTCCTGGAAGAAAGATCAAAATTGCTGGGTTATCAGGAAAACAACCCCAAGCAAGCACAAAACAAAGTGGGAAGATATCCAAGTGCCTGCTCAGAGCATCAGCACCCAACTACTCTCACCCACTGAGGAAGAGGATGGGAGCAGAATGGTGCTGACAAGGGTGCCAGATACTCCTCTGAGATCAGCTCTCACCCGCATGTCTGGGTGAGCTGCTGAATGAAAATATTCCAAATTTGGAGGCCCCAAGAGGGGGTAGGTTGTGCTTGGCCAGGCTCTAATTGCATCCTTGCATTACTATGCAATTAATTGCTGCCGTGGTCTGCTCGAGAAGAGGGAGTGTGCCAGCTCCATTCCCGGGCAGCCCCGGAGGCTGGAGGAGCTCATGGCTCTCGCTCCAGGGGGTGACCTACTCGGATGGCTCTGTGGCTCCTTTGCCAGCCCTGCTGGCAATACCAGTCTTCCCAGGGTGATGTGCCTTCCTCCTGCAATGTGGTTCTCTTAGCAGGCATTAAAAGTTTCAGAAATTGCATAGAAAATGTAGGGCAGGGAGAACACATAGATTTTTACTGATTTTGTGTTTCTTAGCAAAGAAATGACAGCAGAAAAAAGGCGAGCACAGTTTTCCCTAGCATTTTGTATAACTGTTTTCAGTGCATACCTCAAAAGGAGGCAGTGTCTTGCAGAAAATACAAATAATTCCCCTACAGAAGGGAAAAGAAGAATAATTTTGTCCTTGCTTTACAGATCACTATAGTTTTGACATCAAGAATTGAAAAGAAAAATAGCACAAATTCCTGAATGCAGGGAAAAGCAATGTTTAACCCCCAAATTGAGATGTGCTCCTCATTTCCAACATGCCTCTCACTAAATTCTTTCCTGTAGAAGAGAGATGAGAAGGATGACGACATATTTATAACTCCCAATGTCTGATTGCTAGTACTGGCTTCAGTGACCAAATGGTATCATGGAGATCTGGGGCACAAAGAGTGGGTGCAGAAGAAGGAGACAGAAGAGAAGCTTCCCATGAACCCCAACACTGAATAGTCTGTCCTTTGCTTGCCATGTTTAACTTCGGCAGCAGCACCAGGGATTTTTTCCTGAGTCTTCCTGAGGTTTCAGGTGTAGGCTGGCTCCTGGATTCCTGCAAGAGATTCCTTTTATTTCTGGCCATCCTCCCAGTCTCCTGGGGAGCCACTGCAGCACACAACAGTTTTTCCAAAGCCTGACAGCCCTTGGCCAGCCCAGAGGAGCAAGCAGTCTTTGCCAGAGCATATCTGGGTAAAAACTAAGAGGGTAAGCCTGGTTTATATGTCTGTGCTTCATCTGGAAACCCTACCAAGGGCAAAAGGAACTGAAGGTTCCTGTGCCTTGTAGCTCCTCTATCCTGGGCATCAGGCAGCTGGTGCCACTTTGTGTTGTAGGCAAGTGGTCTATGAATCACCTGGAATCATTCAGGTTGGATAAGACCTTTAAGATCATTGAGTCCAACCATGAAGAACAGGTGTGGCCTGATTCCAGTAGTTAATTTCTTCCTCTGTTTAGCAGAACCCACTTTGGGTTTATGGACAGTAAGGAGGTACAGGAAGACAGGCAGATGGGTGGGAGACATGTCAGGTTCTGCCTTTGTGGATTTCAGTATTTATTTTATTTTAAATATAGACATTTGCATAAACATAAGGCTATGCTGAAAAAAACTGTGTAGTGTCACCTCCATGTATATGGCTAGACACAAAAAAACAAGGTTCCCTGGTTACACTGGGTGGAACCAGCTGGCACTTAATCCCCTCATGTGAACCTAAAAATACTCATAGGTCAGGGCTATGAAAGAAAAGAACCTTTTTCCCAGTCAAGCATTTTTGTCAAGAAGTAGAGGAAAATGTTTTATTTATTCTAGTGGTTGAATTGCTGCACAGAGAAAGTCCCCATAGTGAAGCATTTTCATGATTTTTCCAGGCTGAGGCACCAAGAGGATGAAGTTCAGTCTTTGGGAAGATGCTGGCAGCAGTGGGCTTTTAGTAGGGATTTATACCACCTGGAACAAGTAAACTAAGTCCTGCAAGCTGAGCATCTTAGTTATCACCCACACCTACCTGAACTAGCTGAAGTTCTTGCTGTAGTTTGAAAAAGTTATCTCAAGTTTGAAATCATGAGGAAAAGTGTCTCTGATCTATTTTAACCATTTTCTTTGGGGACCCTTTGGTTAGCTATTTTTCCTGCTGTATTTTCATGCAGCCACATAAATGAGCCAGGCACACATTTAATTTTGATCCATTTATCTATCTTGTAATATCTAAGTACCCCATGCAGATGATGAACAGCCTGGGCTGGCCTGCTGTTCTGCCTCATCACCCCTTTTGGAGCACAACCTGTGCAAGGGATATGAGGTAAGGTGGAGTCAGTTTTGCCAGGGAAAGAATTACCTTAGGGTTTGCTTTATGGAAAAGAAAGGAGGAGAATTTGAGAAGGGACTGGGCGTTCTCCCCACCCTTCCCCACCCCACCACCTCCTTCCATACCACATGTGACTCAGCTCCAGCAAAGTCCAGAAGCTGGAGTCCTTTCACCAATGTGATCCTTTCTCTTTTGTACCTTCTTCAGAAGACATACACACATATCCCAGCCAGTGACTGTGTTTCCAGAAGGGCTGAGCTGGGCACCTCTCCAGAGGCAAGGCCAAGTTATGCTTGGGACGGAAGGCAATAAAGGCCAAATAGTGTTTACCTTATGTTTCTCATTCACAGCCTGCCTTAAATCATTTGTAACAAGGCCGGGGCGGGGGGGAAGGGGGATGATACTGGGATTGTGTGCAGTCCGAATGCCAAGAAGTGCTTTTGCCTTCCCTGGAGATGAGCTCTGTGGAGCCTTGCAGGGTGTGATCTCTTATTTGGTAATGTGAACACAAGGAGCAGAAGTACAAGCAACGAGCACAGCAACAGCATTAGATCAGAGGATTTGGACTTTTCTCTACTCCTACACCCAAGTCAGTCACAAAAATACACAAGCGTACATTTGCAGATGTGCATGTGCTCACAAAGGTTATTTTGGTTGGGAAAAAAGGGGAGAAATTACTGTTTGTATCAAATACTTCACTTTTCAGGAAATCTGAACTTTGCTGTGAGCACCATGGCCACCCGATGAAAATTTCTGTGGGAGCCTGTGTGAGGTCTCTGCTTTGGACTCTCTTTTATTGCAGTGGTGAAATGAAAGTAGGTGCCCCATTCGCAAGAAGAGCATCAAAGCACACCACTTGCATAAGGAATTGTTCAAAAATAACCCACAGGCTAAGATCCAAACTATTACTTTGCACAACTAGATTTTCCCACTTTGCCTTGACTCTTGTACATGTGTGCATGACAGTATCATGCAGAATTAACAGGTGTCACCTTCTCTGCCATAATTCTGAACCGTTGTTTTAAAGGTTAATGCATAAACCCCAGAAACAGATGGAAAATTTAGCATAAAAAGGAAAATGGAATCACCTTCAGGAACTTGCCAGTTTGACCATTTAGGAGTCTGGATGGGTATTGATTTCAGGTGAATATTCTAAAGTTTGCATTACCCTTTGAAAAGTGCTAATGTAGTTCTTGTCACTTTAAATTAACTTTAGATGAGAGGGACTGACAGAAACATGAAGATGTGTGAACTATATTTGAGTGATATTCTGTCAAATATTGCATGGGGTTATGATCCACAACTTTTCCCATCTGCTGCTCAAACCTGAATCCTTGAATGCACAATGGATTAATTACCATATTTTGTTCTGATTTCACTTAGTAGTATAAAAGACTGTGAATGTTAAATGTACCCTTACCTGCCTTCTTTTTCTGAGGGTAAGGTATAGAGGAGGGAAGACAGGGTGTTCTTTCGCAATTTTTTTACATCCACACAGAAAGATTCCTAAGTGCACCTCTTCTCAAATAATTAGATTCCCAGAAGTTAACCAGAGGAGCACAGCGCTCAGAATTTCATTCACTCCTTTCCTTGCGAGACTTTTTTCCCCCTCAGTAATAAAAGCAGCGAGTGCTGATGTAGCACTTTCAATCCCTGTGCTTTACAAGCAGCAGTATAATTACACCCGGCTCTGCCATTTGGTATCCTCACAGAAGGATACGGCGTGGAGCACCAGAGGTCAGCGCTTTCCACTGATGTTGTGTTTCCTAGAAGGCCTGACATTGATTCCCCAGTGCCACCTGCACATCCCAACAACTCAGACTGACACTTGGTAGCCAGCCTGCCCCTTTCTGCAGCTGGACACCAGAAAGCTGGATGTCTTAAATTAAAGGCCCCTTTGAAAATAGGGGCTGTATTAACTTGGTCAGAATTCCCCAGTGTTTCAGCAAAAAAACTCAAGCTTTAGGAAAAACTTTTTTTTCCTAACCTTCTCCTTTCCACCAGTACTATTTGGATGAGTTATTTTGACTTTCAACTGAAGGAATAGTGTCCACTTTTGTTGATGTACTGAATAAGTAAACTCTGGTAATAGCTAGTTCCCTCATTTTACAGAGTCCTTAACACATATACCTCTTGAGTATTTTTTCTTTAAGAGGACACTGTACATTGCAGTTACATCCTGGGTTGTATTCTGGCACTGCACTGCTTAACAGATAGAAAACATTTCTTTGTGTGTCGGGTTGACTCTAATATTCCTGTGTCAGTGAGAGAGTGTGGTTATCCAGAAATAAGTGACCTCAATGATGGTGTGAAAGGCAGATTGAACATATGAGTTCAGAGAGACTTGTAAAATGGAGAAACAAACCCGTTTTTTATTACAGTGAAGTCCCTTCTGGAAGAACTTAATAATATTACACTTGGGAGTAACTGTGAACCCAGTTCTGTCTTTTATATGTTTTGTCAGGTTTTGGAGATTTAAGAATAACATTGCCCTTCTCCAGTACTAGAATATTACATAGATTCCTCAGATATATCCATAGCCAATCCTCTGTAGCTTTTTATTTTCCAATACTTTTTAAATGTCATTATTCTTTCTTCATTCTTTTTCTTATGAAATCTCCAAGTCTTGCTTTGGGTACTCTTTCCTCCGAATTACTTTCTATGATTACCAAAGGTGGGGCTCAGCAAGGGAAGGTTCTACAGAGGAAATACTTCTGTTTTGTCTGGGAGAAGTTCTGCTACGAAGGTTGCTGCTTGTCCTTCATATTAGTTAGTTTTAATCCTGAGGGGTGAAGAGGATGACATGTGAACCCAAGCAGGGAAAAAAAGGGGACTTGAGATGCTCTTGGAATATATTAACAAGTTCTCACTCTTTGGCTGGAAGTTAATCTTCAGACTGAGCGCATTCCTACCCTCTTGCACTAGAGTGTAAATGTACCAATATTGTCAAGCCTAGAGCTTGTATCTACAGGACAGCTAAAGGACTCAATAACCTTTCAAACTGTGCCAGCAAGCCCTGGCCTGATGGTTCCACCCAACACCAACAAATGCTCAGGTGGGATTTTGGAAAATACTCATTATTAAATTCACCCTGCTTCTGTTAAGTCAATCCCATTGAAAGCTGATGCCTTAAACTCTACTGGAGGGTCAAAGGAGAAACCTTCTGTTTTAGTGCCCCTTTTCAACTTCTCTTCATCTAGCAAGCATCTGGCCCAGTTTAATAATCTTTGTTCTGAGTGGGGTAAGGTCATTAGCAAAACCTTAATGGGGACAAGGGTTGCAGCATTGGACCTCTATTTGGGGAATCTATTCCAAAAGGAAAAGGTATGATGTTTCTTGCAAGTGACATAAAGATTAATGAGGGATAGACTAATGCCCTTGCTCCAAAGTCAGCAAAAAAATAGAAGGTTCTGTTTAAACTTTTCAAAATGAATTACAGTCAGGTGCTGACTATCAAGAAACAAAATGAAATCTGAGTTGAAGAGCCTGGAGTAATTCTCTGGGTCTTTCCCCAAGCCTGTCACTCTTTTCTATGGATATGAATATTAAGGGGTAACAGAGAGTGCAAATCTACACCTCCTGAGCTTGTGAGAAAGGTAGGAGACTCAAAAAAACCACTTGGGAACTGCAAACATTGTTGGATATTTAGAAAATAATGGTATTTCAATCTGATTAATGGATGTGAAAGAGGAAAATTTTTGGATTTTTACACCTTTTTTGGAGAGTCCAGATTTAAGTCTAGGAGCTGGTAGAAAAAAGGATGAAAACATCTTTATGCATATGATGAAGGCTAATTATTGGAAGTTACAAATATTTTTATTTTAGTTAGGGTTCCACTTGAATTGTTTAGGGAAGATAAGTTAAAATTCACGTTTATCTTGCAAAAATACAGATTATGTTTTTGTGGGTCCTACAAATATGTTGTGGAAATGGGTCAGGACAGTTTCAAAAATGTATTGTGGGACAAGCCAGAGGCAGGTGAGAATGAAAATCAAGTAATGATCCATTGCTGCTATGTATTTTTGAAACAAACCGCCAACAAACCTGTATACCAGCTCTTTCCTATGTTCCAGAGTATGTTCTACAGGCCTTTTTTTAGCTTTATTTTTAAACTAATTTTATAGTGTTTATAAATGTAAAAAGCCCTGGTGTTATTCACCATATACACTGCTAGCAAGTTTTAAGGGACCAGATCTCTTCTTTAAGGTGGAGTCAACATGTATCTGCCAAGAGATGTGGTCAAGTGCTGTACTGTTTGCAAAATGCATTTTCAGCTGTCCTTACATTGCAAAATATTTTGTTAGTGTCATATTTTCAAATGAACAATTGCTTTCCTTAAAAAAAGACAAAAAGCCAATGTTTTTGATTACCATTTTCAAAATACAAGTTATCATAGGAAACAAAAAAATTACTTTCACTTCAGTAAACTCTTAGGCAGAAACCAATGACCCAGCCAGCTCAAGACCAACGCAAGCAAGTTTATGCACAGAGAGCAAAACCAATAAATGCTCCCACAAATGACTTTGGAGAGAATTCTGAACATTTCTTTCCTTCGCATCCCCTTTCCTCACCAAAGCATCCTGACAAAAGAGAAACCACAGAATGTGCAGAATGTCAACAAGATCCTGGAATCTGATTCCCACTAGTTTTGCTGGGCTTGGAGTCGGGTACTTGCTGCCCAGAAGAATAGACAATAGGCTCATTCCTTCTACTGAAGAAGTACAAAATGAGGCATTTCCTCCACATGTTCCCCTGGCCCAATACATGACATTCAGAGCATGTGGAGCTCAGGACTTGCTGCTCACCTACAGCAGCGCTCACACTAACCCGCTGTGTGCTGGCTACACCCACTGCATGCTCATTTAAATTTCACAGTAATGTGAACATTCATTAAACCAATTGTGGACAGGTGGTTTTTGCATTGGAAACATGTGAAAACATGTGTTTTCTATGTTGTTTTTTATACGAAGGCTTGTGTCCAACAACTTAATTATTTTTATTCAAGTATTACATCACTCTCTCTAGCACAAGCAGAGTGCCAGCACCTGCTCTTTGCTACACTCTCTTATGTTTTCTGTGTCCTCACCTCTCTTCCAAAACAAAGGGGGATGATTCTCACCATGAAGGAATTTACTGAATGGTCTCCATCTGTGCCACAGCAGACACAAGCCAGTGTAGTCAGTTCTTTGGCTACTGATGTTGACTGAAGTAACTCGTGCTCCTGTACTCAAAGTATTCATTTTAATCCCCTAAGAACCTCCAAGAAGGAGCTACATATGAGCAATCACAGATGTTTTGATACCTTTCAACAGGACCTTCTCCAGATGACCTAATAGTCCCTCCTCTTTTAAAAAATCTGTTATGTTAGAAATGCTGATTTTTGTCAACATTTTGTGGAGAGAAAAATCTTAGAGGTAAAAAAAAGATACATTAAATATTGTCCTGGTTTTCTGCAGCCACATTATTATTTGGAAAATTTCTCATATGATATCCGAAGACAAGGAAGAGTTCATGATGTTATTCCTCCACTGCCTGCCAGAGATCCCAAATCCAACAAAGTAGGTAGAACAGAATTATGTGAAGGGTTTCACATGCAAACTGAACTATAACTTGTAGAAAGACCCACCCAGCCCCCAGTTTCCATTCTTTCTTTTCTGAACAGCATCATGTCTACCATGATTCTGCTTTTCCACCTGCAGGCACTCTCCGGTGTGCACCAGGCTCCCCCCTGTACCAGCCCTCATTCCTGTGTCCCATGCTCTGACTTCTTCCAGCAACTCCTGGACACATTCTGGCAACCTCTCTGCCCCTGAGCTCTCTTGCACTCATGTCTGCAGTTTTTCAGTCCTCCTTCCGTGTCTTGTTCTTTAGGGACTTCATCTATATTTGATTTCAGGTACCATCCTTGATTTCCTGATTCCTCTTTCTGTGATTTTTTTCTCTCTATCCAAGTTAAAATCTCACCACTTCTTTGGGATATCTCTTTATAGCATCAAATAAATAAATTGGATTTAATCTGGAATGCTCTCTTTTAAAATCCTACATCCAAGTTATCATGGTTGGCACCTTCTGCACAACTTCTTCAAGATACTCTTCTACCAACCAATGTGCTTGTTGAAACTCTTCTCATCTGATTACAAAATCCCTTTCTCTAACTCTGTATCTCCTCTCAGTCTGAATGGTGCCCATTTTTCATCACTTGGATCCCATCAATCTTCCTTTTGCCTTAGTCCACTACCTTATCTATTGTAGCAAGTAGCAACAGTTTGCTTCTGCTTTCAGTGCCCTTCAAGGTTTCTTCCCCCTCCATTCATTTCCCATTGTTCATTTCCTCAAAAGCAGCTCTTGTTCCAGTAGGTCTGAAATGTCCATGTCCATAGCTGTCCTTTCATGTTGGCTATCCTGAGAAGCACTCTGCACACATTTGCAATGTTGCTGATTTGTTCACTTTTCAAAATCTCCCTCAGTTCTCCTATGACTGGATGACCACTGAAAACTCAGCTGCACTTTGACTGTCCTGTTGGCAGTGCAACTCTTTCCCTGCACTTCCACATTTCTCTGTATCTATCTCTTGACTCTGAACTCAAAACTCTTCCCTTTATTTTTATTCTGTTTGTGCAGAGCCTTTCGCTGTGAGTTCCTAGTCCATGACTCCTAGAGGATATGTCAATGCACTCAAGTAAGAGGGAACATGAATACTGCAATGAAGCCAAAACTCTTGGAAATCTTTGTGACTCAGGGTGTACAGAGCCTGAACCTAGATCCAGCCACAAATTTTGCACTTGGCCTGCAACTCTGTGTAAAACTCATATTGGAACATCCTTGAAATTAAGGGGTGGTGTCAGAATCTGCATCCAAATTTCACAGCTGTAGGTCACCTCTCAAACACGGGTATTTGGAAGACAGGACTGTGCTGTAAGCGGCTACATCGGTGATGAGATATTGTTGCTGGATTTTGCTGTCTGTGTTTTTGAAATGCTCGCTACAAGGACAGCTGTGAGGCAGATGCCGTTCTGAGTTCAGATGTGGAATGTTACAGGGTCACTCTGCTTACCTTATCATAAAAGAGCACGTGTTTTTTGTGCTCTTCATGTACTGGAAAACAAGTACATGACAAATACTGTATTGTGTGCAAGGGCTGGGGGTGGGGGAGAAGAAGGGAAGTGTATCTTGTCCTTAGGGGCTGCTGGTGCTAGGCACCACAGAAGAAAGCCCTGTTTGTCAGCAGCACTTAGAGATACAGGGCCCAGCACGTGGCACCTGCAGCAGCTTAAGGATGGCTCCCTGGATGGGGAGCTGTGCTCCACTGGCTGGGGTTTCTTGACTGCCGCACAGAGCCAGGAGGAGTGGTGGAGCCAGACTACTGCAGCAGGGGAATCTGGGAGGTGCACAGCCTGACTACATGGAGCAAGAATTTCTTAGATTTCTCAGATAAAGGATTTCTGCAAGAGGCTGAATTTAGTGTGGTCCTAGCCTTTGTTCTGCTCTCTGTGCATGCAAAAAATAATATATCTTAAAGGGGGACAGTAGTGTTACAGAATGTGGATGCTGGTATCACCAGCTGGGAAAAGTGAGAGTCTGGAAATGGTTCTTGAGTATAGAAGGAGAAGGTGCTCAGAGGTAGGATAAAAACTGTTGGAAAGGAGCCAAGACTCAGTGTGCATGATGGGGGACGCAATGATAGAAAGCAAGTGGGTTTGAAGCCTAAGACAGGAGGTGAACAAGGAAATCTGGGCTGGAAGATGGGAACTCCTGTGGGGCTGGGACCTGCCTGCAGGGGAGCTGAGCTGTGCAACAGGGGTGTGAGTGATGGCTGACATAGTGAAGAAAGGCTTCTAGCAGGGCCAAAGTTAGGTCAGGGAGGGGGAGAGAGGCAGAAAAGGAGGAGAGGTGAAAAAAACAGAAAGGAGCAATGAAGGAATTTTTCTCCATCTGGCTCTTTTCTACACAATCAATATGCTTTCAAGCCTGTGTTTTTCTTCCCAGTGTCCCTGTGTCTTGGAAAAATGGGTTGAGCTATGTGAAGGAGGATAAGAGAGCAAGGATGGAAGAAGTCTTACAACATTGGAATCCCACCAAGTTGTCTGGGCAGCTGTTACTGCTGATTATGTATGCTGTGCTCATGCATGCTACATTTCCCATATTAGATTCATGATTTGGAGCCTGCCTTTGCAGACAAAGGTTTTGGGCTGTGTTCTTCTAACTTACTGGCTTGTGCAGTTTGTTACAGGAACAGCTACAGATTCCAAGGCACATGATGAACACTGAAATTGGAGACTGATACCTGACTGCCTCACTGCCCAATATACCTGTCTACCTTTTGTATTCATGTAGATTCCTTCATGGTAGGGTCTTAGCACCTGTATGAGTTGAATGTTGAACATACCTGGCACAGGCATCAGTAAGGAAACATTGCCCACCGCCACATGTTATACACAGTTGCCAAGACACATACGGGGTCATATCCTGATGCTATTCAAAACACAGAACTCCTATTTGGAGTCAATGAGAATTGGGCATAAAAAATCAATGGAAAGATTTGACCCTTTTTAAGTGAAGCAGTCCATAGTACAAATTGCACTGCCTTTGTTGAACACAGAAGATAAACCCCACATTTTTTCCTCGCTGTCATTTTTTGCTAGCATGCCCTTTGGAATGTGCTTTTTCACCCCATTGTATCTAACTAGCATCACGAGATGGTTTTCAATAAAGGTGCAGTGAAACTATCCAGGGTGGGGATGCCTGATTGGCCTTTTAAATACACTTGCAAATATTATTGCTGATTATTCACATGTGAGCTCTTTGCATGGCATAATTTAAACTAGATTATAAAAATTTAGAAAGAAAATAGCAGTATTATTAAACAAGTGGGGATACCATTGTTATACCCACAGGTAAAAATCACTGTCTGAAATCACCTCAGAGGGATGCAGACTGAAAGAAACTGCTAGTTTGGCTGGTGGTTTAGAGGATGTTCTATTGCTGAGCTACTAAATAAATCCCCTTTTGCCCTGCACTGCCTCCAGCAAGCCCTTAGCCTTCCCCACTCTGTCTTCCCCACACTGTTTCTCTATTTTTTCTCATAATCTCAGCCCTGATTCTCTTTTTCCCATTCTTCTGAATGTTGAAGTCACGACCTTTGTGGTTTATAGGCCACAAGAGACTGAGCTAAATGTGTTAGCACAGAGTCAAAACAAGTAATAGCTGGCCAATTAAATTAATAATCCATATTGTTACAATGTTTAACCACGGCTGTTTCCTCAGTGGTCTGTTTAAATCACAGCCAAGTCCTGACCTATTAAAATGAATAACTGGAATTATGAGAAACTCCATTTAATAAACACAGCAAGGAACGCAACACAATCGGTATGAAATATTTATTACCACTTTAAGCAGCAGCTAGTTGAGATTTAAGATTGGATTAATGAAGGGGTTTTAATTTCTGGCTAAGGGTAGAAAGCTTAAACCTGGAACATTTCCTCAATTTCCTGGTATGGCTTTGCAATGGGCAAGATTTGAGATGGGAGCGCACAATTCGATTCATGCTTTCCCCTTGCAGAGCTCTCTCCAGACACGTTCGATGCAGAAGGAGATCAAAGCAAGCAGGCTCCAGACAAGTGGCTCAAGTGGCTTGAAAAAACTCTGGGGAATAAGGGCTGGAGCACTAGACATGAGCCTTTGGATTTTAAAATGAGCACTCCTGCCAACCACCATCCTATAGAGAGCAATGTTAATGGAAGGCTGGTACATTCTCTGTGACAACGGCTCATGTGCATGCATTTTTTTGCAGTATGTCTCAGGGCTAGAGGAGGGGAGAAAAAAAAACCTTCTCTCTGAAATTTGTCAGACAAAATTTCAAGCTGGGAGCCAACCCTTATTGTTTCAAGTGGCCAAAGTATTGTTTTTCTTAAGTGTGGAACCGCCAAGGTTTTGCTATTTTTATTCACACTGCACATTCATCTGCAGGGTTTCCCCACTTAACACAAAAGCAAATGTTCTTCTTTGATAGAAGCTAAAATGTTGCCAGGCTTGAAATATAGTCTACCATGCCCAAGTTCAAATGGGGATATTATTTTCCTTTTATTTTCTAATTCTTCTGATGTACTAACACTAAGCAGGTTAATAACATGCAAATCCCGGCACAATGGAGCTGTCTGGAGGTACCATGTCAAGGAGCCATGTAATAATTGCTCTGGGCTATGCAGACACCTGGAGCATCATCTCTGTTATAATGGATCCTTCTCACCATTTTGTTCCACACCATGAACCATACCCTGGGCTGCATCAAAAGAAACGTGGCCAGCAGGCCAAGGGAGGTGATTCATCCCTTCTACTCTGCACTCCTGAGACTCCATCTGGATTGCTGTGTCTGCCTCTGGGGCCCCCAGCATGAAAAGGTTGGGGACTTGGAGTGAGTTTGGAAGAGGCCACAAAGATGAGCAGAGGACTGCAGCACCTCTGCTATGAAGACAGGCTGAAAGAGTTAGAGCTGTCCAGCCTGGAGAAGAGAAGGCTTTGGGGAGAACTTACAGCACTTTCCAGTACCTAAAGGGGCTACAAGAGTGCTGGAGAGGGACTTTTTTACAGGTGTGTGCAGTGATAGGACAAGGGGGAATGGCTTCAAATTGAAAACGGGTAAGTTTAGATTAGATATCAGGAAGAAATTCTTTACTGTGAGGGTGGTGAGCCACTAGCAGAGTTTTCCTATCTGAGAAGTTGTGGGTGCCCCATCCCTGGGAGTGTTCAAGGCCAGGTGGGATGAGTCTTTGAGCAACCTGGTGCAGTGGAAGGTGTCCGTGCCCATGGCAAGGGGTTGGAACCAGACAGTCTTTAAGGTCTTTTCCAACTCAAACAATTCCGTGATTTGTCAGGAAGGCACTGATGCATTAAACCACTGCCCTAATTTGCCTAAATACTGACTGCTGCCACTGCCTCCAAGGATCTCATTTTCAGCATGTGCTGTGATGATACCAGGAATCATGCATATTTTCTCCTCACCTCCCTCTTTTGATTCTTAATTAATAGACCCAGCCTGAGAGCTGTAGAGGCAGAAAGATTTTGTACAGCTCTAGACAGCAAGGCCATAGATGAAACAGTCTTCTATGCTCTTCATAACACATTTGAGCACAAAGATGGCAGGACTCATGACTTGGGGTAGTACCGCTTCAACACCCATTTTGCCTATGGATAAGACTGGCCATCAAAACTGTTTGCCTCTTGTGCTGACAGCCCCATCTATGGCCCTGATTATATCAAGAGATCTTTCATTTGTACAAGGTGGTAGACAAGCATTTCACCATGATCTCAGTATGTGTTTTTCCCATACGTTGCACCAGTCAGCTGAGGGAATTTTCCTGGTTCTGGACAGTTGAAGACATCTGTGGAGCAGCATCAGGCCTCAGAGACTGACTGAAGTCTGCCAGGCTTGCTGAGCCACCACACTGCACAGCAGCCAAGAGGACAAGCCTGGCATTAAAGAAATAATGTCAAAGACAGGTCACAACCCCAAATTTCTATGTACTTTCTCCCTTTCCTGCATTTCTTTCAGGAAATGCATTCACATGAATGCATTAACTTAGGATATTCCCAATGGAATATGAACTGGATCTTCAGGGATTTTCTAGCTAGCTTCCAGAGTTGTAAATATCTTTACTTCTCTGCATTTTCAATGAAAGTAGTTTTGTTTCCCCATGTGTTTTTTTGTGAAATGACATAAGAAATTAAAGGAGTGTTTCTGGGCCTAGGGGAATGAACTCCCTCCTTCATGAGAAACCTATACCTTAGGCACTTGCCTGCTTCCTTTTGTAAACATCCTTGTGCATGCAGGTGCTGTTGTGCTCACACACAACATACACAGCACGCAGCAGTGGTGCATCTCCAGAAGCACACAGCAAGTTATTCATGGCCTGAACTGTATTAAAAACCTACTGTGAATGGATGTGACATGGCTCAGATAGGTCTCCAGGGTTCCAGGCTCATGACCCATGCGACAGGGGACAGCCTGCCACCAGAAATGAACTTCAGCTCAGGAAGTTGCACCACGGTGCATCCAGGAAGAGAGGAAGGACAGCAATCTTTTAGCCAGAGGCTGGCACAGACCGGTCCTTCTGCCCTGATATGCACTTGACTTGCAAGAATTTCATTAAAATCTGCCAGCCACTAGATTTTCCTTAACTAGGAAGTAAAATTAGGGAGGTTTGTGCTGTCTTGTGGCACTTCTATTGGTTTATTCTATGTCTTTCTAAGCCTTTAGGCTTCATTTCACATTGTTGCCTCTTGCTGTCCTTTCTACTGTTTCCTTCAAGGCTCCCTCAAGAAAGGAGGGCACAACCATCCAAGAGGTTAAAAAAGAACAATTCTTGGATGTTGTGTTGCCTACACTTGTAGCAACACAGAAAGCCCTTTATGTACCCTGTACGTAAATTTTGATCTGGGTTTATGTAACTGCTCTCAGCTTAGCCTTTCTCCAGCACATCATCATCTCTCCTTGTGCCCTGCCACCTCTATGACTCAGCTGATTGCCCCTTTCCTATGGAATGAGATGAGGCAAAATGAGCAATTTAAATGTTATGACCTTGTTTGGTGGCCTTGCTCCATTTGGCATGGGTGTCAGAGGAGTCCCACTGGCATTTTAGGTACCGTGGGTGTTTGTCCTGCACCCCATGGTTGTACCCACCCAGGCAATTCCTGTGACACCTCATAAGTATGATGGATGTCCAAGGCAGATGAGGGACTTTCCCAAGATTTTGCAGTGGACACAGCAGCCTGGGACCTCCCTCATCTCAGAGTCCCTTCCACAGTCCTGCAAACCATGATCTGTCCCAGCATGTTTGAAAATCACAGAGCTCTAGGGAATGGAAAGTTTATATATAGGGCAGATTTCCTGGAAGCCATAAATTGATGGTTTTATTTAGGCTTTCAGCAGAATTGCTGTGAGAAATCAGAATCTACTGGGTTACTTTGCAGGGAAATACATGTGTGAAATTTCCCTGAATCAAGCTCCTGTGCAAGTGAGGGCAGTTTTTCTCAGCTTCCCTCTGCTGCTCACACCGAGTATTCTCCACTAGAGCCTGTTGTTCTGCACAGCAACATGAGCAGCCCCTGTGCAGAAGCTGTGGGGTCCTGAACATGGTATTTTAGAAATCTCATCTCTATAGGGTTGCAGGATATGATGCTTAAAATATCTCTGGTGGCTGGAATGAGGTCTCTTAACTCTGGCCAGCCCAAGGGAGTCAGCAGTGGGAAGGATGTCTTGCAGAATTGCTCCAGAGCAGGGAGGGAGCCTGAGAACTCTGCCTGGCTGCATCGGCTCTGTGTCAGTTGAGCCGAGGAAGAGCTGCTCTGGAGTTTCATGAAGACAACGACTGGGTGATTAGTGACGTTAGTTCTTTAGTAATTAGTGGACATTAGCAGCAAGGCAAAATCTGCTCTCCTGCTTGAATTCCAAATCATTTTTCTAAGGTGTTAGAAAAAGCACCTGGGCTTAGCCAGAGCGTTGGTTCCCAAGCCACTATGGTGGAATACATAATTCCAGTGGAGGACCAGTCATGTGGCAACCTGAATTCATGTTGTGTTCCCTGTCATCCTTCAATGATTTTACCTCACTTTTAGTATGAAATTTCTAAGAAAGCAAAGTTTACCTGATTCAATCTGAATATGAAGTTTCAGAGCTCTCAGTAGAAGCTCATTGTTCTGGTTTGCTTTTTGCAAAGGAGCTTAATGGAAACATAAAAGGCAGGCCAGAGCAAAATTTTTAAAAAAGGAAAGCTGTAAAAAGTAATGAAGAAATAATCCACATGATTATGACCCACATAATTTAAAGATAAATATCGTTATTTAATTCCACCATTCTCTTTTGGAGTGTGATAGCATAGATGTTGTTATTTTTTAAAGGAAGAAATATGACATCCCATTTAATTTCCTCTGAAACAAGACAATCTAGCTTACCAAATATAGCCTGACAAAGAAAAATAGAAATTTCCTGATCAAAGATCCAAGAGTGCAGTGCTCCACCTTAAATCCCCTCCCACCTATTAGGTCCCCCTTTAGACAAGACAGAGAAACAAATTTCTCACACATCAATGATGCTTCCATAATCAATTTCAAATAGCCCCTTGCATAGGGATGCAAATCTTAGCTTTCTCTTAATAAAGCCTTTTAGAAGATGGATGTACTGATCTGATATTATTAAACGAAAAGTAGTCTCTTTTTAATCTAGAGATGCAGGGGCGTTAGTAACAGAGTGAATCAAAGGCCTGGTCTCTTTCTCTTCCTAATTATCAATAGTGTTTTATAATCTTATTAATATTGATACACAGTATACTGAAGATCTGTTAACGTATAATGTATGTGGAGGATAATTAACGAGATCCGAGTCAGATCAATCGCCTATTTGACAGAAAACGGTGTGTGGCTTATAAATTATACATATGCTAGGTATGGCTAGAAATGTTTAAAGTTTCAGTCCAATCCTTCCAGTACAGCACTGGGAAAACTGATGAACTTAAAGGCACAGTCCCTTGCCTGTTAGGTTTATACTGTACACTCAGAGGAATAACTCTTATTTAAAAATCAAAGAGTTCCATTAACTGCCAAGATCTCAAAGCAGCACAGAAAACACACCTTCTCCTTGTGAAGTGCAGCTAAACAAAAGGCAAAATCTTGTAAGAAAAAGGATGATTAATAAAAGTGAGGTAATTTTTCTTTTGATTTCTGAGAGGAGGTAGCACGCAGGATGTTCCAAATGACAGAAATGATCCCACATCTTCACACTGGCCTCTAACAAGGTTAGACTTGCTAGTGCAGTAAATACAATTAATAATCCCAATTAATATTGCATGTTTTGGTAGGTTTGAGAGCATGAAAGCTTTCCACAGATTACTCTTCACTCCCCAAAGCAGACGTGGCGTGATGAGACGAAGGGATGGAAATGTGGAAATAAAACTTTCCTTTTTTGTTGTTGCAGAGCTCCTGATAAGCATGGGGCTGAGATGAAAGGAAATGTCAGGTTTAACAAAAATAACATATTATTATTATTAATAATTTACCTCAGGGGTATGACCCAGTGCAATAATGACTGCTTGAGGCTACGAAACTCCACCAACATTTTGAAAATGGCTCAAACTTGCTCAGCTTTTCCACAGCAGACCTTGGGGCATGTTCAGCTGTGGTGTGGGGAGATACGATTCCCAAGGTGGAGAGGCTGTGTCAGTCCCTTGTGTTTCGTGTAGGAAGGCTTGAATCAGATAAAATAGGCAGAAATTCAGCTTCCTCTGAAGTCAAATTTCTACTGATGTCAGTGAGAGTTTCGCTTGAGAAAACATACAGGCAGTGCCATGCCAGATCATGCTTGAGGCAGGATATACTTCATCAAGTGACCTCTCTTACAGGAATCAGCACACAATGCTGTGGAGAAAGACACAAGCTGGGGCTGCACTCATACTTAGTGTGGATAAATTCCCTCCTAGCATGTTCCAGACTATGCCCACCACTGGAAAATGCAGGGAGGACAAGAGTTCATGGCTGCACTCATCTTGGTTGCTTTCAACTACACATATCTCACAAACTTGCCTCACAAGAAATTTTTCAATAGGTATCTTAGGGTCAGAACCTTGTTTCACCTTACCTCTGAAAGCAAATTGTTTATCCACAAAGACAGACTTTGGGGTTTTTTTGTTTGGTTGGTTGGTTGGTTTGTTTTGTTTTCCTTTTCTTTTTTCCCCCCATGAACCACTACATAAGCTGTATGCCTGTATAAATACCCCACAATTTTGAAGCAAGCCAAGTACTCTTAGTGGCGCTCGTGACAGCATGACAGGCACCAAACCTGTCCCTAAACACAGCCTTTTTTGAAGTTAGAGATTCAATTCCACCCAATTTACCCCTGGAAGCTGAATGATCCTCAACAGAACTACCCACAAACAAGTTTGCAGAAGCTGACAGTTCGTTTGTAATTAAGCCTTTAACATATGACTATGTGTGACCTCGTGTTTGTTGCAACAGAAGCCGATGGGCAGACAGGAGCCCCAAGCTGGCTACCAGCTGCAATGCCCGGAGACCGCAGAGCTGCCTGGTGGAGACTCTCAGGATTAGCAAAACTTTTCCTGAGTCATCCTTTGTGCAGCCCATGTGGGGCCATCTCAATCAAAGAATCCAGCCCGCCTGTGGTGTGGTGAGTAAAAGACTTGCCTTGTTAAGGTAAGTGGAGGAAAATTGTTCTCTGCTTTGCCAGGTGAAGTGTTAAGTACAGGATCCATCTCAGGGAAGGACAGGAAAGGCTTTCTAGATTACAAAGGCCATTACTTAATAGCCGTGCTGTCCCTTGAGCCAAGGTTTAAAGTAAATTATTTAAATTATAATATTGTGCCCTTTCCCCTGAGAGGCTCATAGGGCTGCAGTAGCACGAAGGAGTGTATGCTCACAGCCTCCAGATGAGGCAGCTGTGGCATTCAGGAACTCAGGTCTAAGTGCTCAAAATGACCATAACCTCAGAAAATGCGGACACCAAACCAAAATCAGCAACAGTTTTGATACTAGTGAATTCCTCACAGTCTCTCAAGATGAGTCAGTAGCTAAATCAGGTAAAACTGCTCTGGTCTCCTGACTCCCCAGCTCTGTGTTTGAACCATTAGACTCATGCTTCCTTTTGTCCATTAGTGGCTTCATTTCTGTCTCACAGCATTAATTCAGGTTATGTAGCTTGCAGTGTTCCATATAAATGAGCTTAAGACCACACAGGATCACAGGAATCAGTGCGGTCAGGAAATGCTATTGTCTCTCTCTCACACCTTCTCATAAAGGATCCACTGGAAGATTTTTAATTGTGTCCTGTCCCCTGATCCAGGCATTGGTGTGGTCACAACCTGGACAGACTCTGGGCTTACGTGTCCCCTCAGTCTGCTTCCCTGTCATTCTCTCCAAGCTGCCTTCATCCCCATTTTACACTTACCTTTCGTTCCACTTTCTTGACACACGTTAGCCTTGGTTAACTATATTGAAAAAATATGTCAAAAATATTTTTAACTGGAGGTCAAAACTGCTTCTCCATTTAAGTGATCTAATCATGCATCTTTGTCAAATCATTCTCATCAGAAAGTCAAGAACAGAAGTCTCCTTTTTGTCCCTATTTTTCCTGAGACAGGGATATTCATTCACAAGTGCTGTGACCACATTGCCTTATCCTCCAGGATTTTGAAGTGGGAAAAAAAAAAAAAAAAAAAAAAAGAGAGGAAGAAAAAAGAGGAAAAAGAAAGAAAAAGAAAATAAGCTAATTTTTCAGACCCAAATCTTTGAAGCCTTAAAGGGAAGACTAAGGTATCTCATTTGGATATTCACTAGCTAATGCCAGGCCAGGAATCCGTCTTTGAGCACCATTCTGTAGGACAAAACACAACTAATTAACTTGAAAGATAGCAGGGAAATTGAGGTACAAATCAGCTACAGGAAGGGACAAATTAATAGTAAGTAGGGAGCAGCAAGTTCAGATAGTGGGGAAGCTGTTCTGGTTTGCAATGTCTGGAATGAAGACATCCCCCTCCTCCCCAAAACAGGCTCCAGCATGCCCATGGCTCAGGCTGTGAGATATTTACGGCCTAGCCAGCATCAGC
The DNA here is from genome assembly GCF_027477595.1 of Haemorhous mexicanus. Lineage (NCBI taxonomy): Eukaryota > Metazoa > Chordata > Aves > Passeriformes > Fringillidae > Haemorhous > Haemorhous mexicanus. Next base: position 33,970,993 of record NC_082347.1, read on the forward strand.
CTGAGGCCATGTAAACAGAGCTATTGGATCCTATTTTGGAGAGAGAGTTGCACAACACTGGCTTTTTTCATGCAAAATTGAGGATGTGTATGCATTTTGTAGTGCTTTTGGCTACAGAATCAGCCCTGGAGCAGAGAGACCTGGGTGCCACAGCTTAGCAAGGACAGCTGAGCAGGCCCACCCTTCCCACACAACCTTCCCCAACAGTTTGGGAAACCAGTCCCGTGATGGACAGACTTGGGAGGTCAACCCTGGAGGTGATAGGGGCAAACTCTGCTCCTCAGCCCCAAGGGAAGTTTGGAGCAGCAGCCGGGCTCCCTGCCCGGGCCTGGAGCTGCTTGAGCAGCTCTGAGCACCATCCCAAATGTGAAGTGTCAGCTGTCCAGGAGGAGCTTGTGGGGCCAAAGAGGTGAGCTGAGCAGCACTTTCTCTGCCCTGTTCCGCTCCTCCCACTCTCCTGGATGCTCTAAATTACAGTTTGATGCTCATTACAAAGTCAGGGGGTGTTAATGAGCAAGGAAAAGGAGGACATTGAGTGTGTGGAGGCAGAGAGCCCGAAGAGGTGGCACCACCGCACCACCTCTGAGAGGCAGGAGGCCAAGCCTTAACATGTTGTGTCTCTGTCTTTTCACCCACGTGCTCGCCTCTCTCTGTCTGGCTGCCAAAAACAAGGACAAAGAGAGAGGACAAAGTCTGGAGCCTGTGGTTGGAGAGGTTCAGGGACTGTAGCCACCCTTCAGTCCCCACCCTGCTGGAGGAGGGCTCGTCACCTGTGAAGGATGGCTGCCTGTAAGGATGCTCTTTCCTCAGCTAAATCACACTGAAAAGTCTGCCTGTCGAGGTTTTGTCAGAGGCTGTCAAAGCACTAAAGTGACAGAGTCTGCATCCTACATCTAGGTGCCCCAATTTATATTCCATTACCTTTCTCAGCCTTTGTGATAATATGCCAGATTTTACACTTGAGTAGCTGAGGCCTTGGCACATTTCCCTGCCTGCCATTCTGTTGTGAATGGAGGTGGGAGTGGTGAAGCCTTCATCAGCCAATGCTGCCCCAGTGAGAGTGGGGTGTGCCGGTGCTTTCACATCAACAGTTTGTTTAGAACTAACTGGTGCCACTTCCCGGTGTGTAAAAATCCTCAGCGATTTTGATTTAAATAGTTTAAGGTCAAAGCGTTTTCCCCTCCCTAAAGAAACACTGTTTTACAATGAGATAAGTTTAATGGGAAGTCCATAAAGCAGAGTTAAGCACCTTGGCAAAATCCAAGGGTAAAACACACAGGTAGTAAATGGTTTGTAGATTTCATCATTTCCTGGAGTCCTTGAGAGTGTGTCTTTACATCTTCTTGGGTTCGAGCACTGTACAATTTCACCAAAATTCAGAATATGGTTTTAAGGAGTTTTACCCAGCCTGGAGCTATAGAGAGGAAGAAATTATTTTCAGGGAAGGGTTGTGTGTCCGGGCCATGACCTGGAGACTGACCCATCATCTCATAGCATTTCATGTCCTACACTCTGCATTGGCTTTGGAGGGAAATACAGACACCAGCTTCCTTCATGCAGACACACTTTATAATCAACCCGAGCTGCTCTAGCAAATACCAGTAGAGCGTATTAAAGATCCATGTCTTTCCCCCAGCTAGTGGAGTTAACTAAGAAGCTTTACTTATTGAGTAAAGCCAGAATTTTACAAAAATCTCATTTCCCAAGTAGGCAGCAAAGGAAGAGAGCAGAAATTTTAAAGGCCTCAGCACCCTGGGTGCTCACTGAAGACTAAGTCCTTTTGAGAATCTGACTGTTAAGGTGTCGCCATGGGAGTTAGCAGAAGTATTGAGCACTTGAGAAAAACAGACCTGAGTTTCATTGCCTGCAGGTATACTTACCTAGAGTTTTTTCTTAGGATAAGACTTCAAGAGAAAGTGGCTCTAACATAGTGGCTCTCTTCTCTCTTCTTTCTTCCCCCTCCCTTCTCACTCTTCAGTCAGGCAGTTCAGCTCACTCAACCACTGGAACATTATTCACATTTTTTGCCAGTTGTGTCTTCTACCCTGTGGTGGGCTGTTTCAAAAAAGCACTGAGCCTGATTCAAGGGGTGTGGTGCAAAGGAGGGAGAGCTGGTTCCAGGAAAACCCCCTAAGTCAGTCATTCACAGAAAGTCCATGCTCCTCCACTTTGCTGTGTGATCCCAGCAAAACACTGGAAGCAGCTTGGCTGCTGAGATGGATGGGCATGGCAGCTCTGGTACCATCTGGACTGCTCTGAAAAGATGGAATATATTTTGTGTGCTTGAAATGTTTTGAAAATTTGGCACCAGCAGAGAAAGAAAGAAGTTTTCAAGTGATGCTAGTAATTTCACTTTAAAATCATATTGTAGCCACTTATGTACAATACAGACAATATTTTGTTTCCCTTCCTTAGGTAGCTGTGGACTTGAGGGCAGATCAATTGTTTTCTGTCTTTAAATCCACACAGAACCAAAATAATGATTTTTTTCCAACCATTTTCCAAATGCCCTATTTTAGGGAAAGATACAAATACCCCACAGCATCTTCATGCTAACTAAACAATAACAATTTCTCTTTTACTAGCAAGCCCAGAAAATGAGAAGTTAACATAACTGAAATATTTTTCTATCTGTTAGCCACTCTTTTAATCCTCCTCCCCATATCTTCAAATCCTTGAGGGAAGCAGATGAGCTTTCAGGATGCCTGAAGGTTCCTGTAGATATATGTTTGCACAAATACACTCACTGGAACCTTTGCTCTCCGTTAATCCATGCAGGTCATGGTGAGCATACAAAACCCAGCCACCTTGTCCCTCAACAAAGATTTACTAGTCAGTGCAGTGTGAAGACACTATAGTTAAGGCTACATTGACCTCCTGAAAGGTTTTATAGAATATTCACCCATTTCCTGTGAAGTATTATCATAAATAAACAGCGGCGCAGAAATGAATGAAGCACATTTCATGTCATAATACATAAACGCATTTGCTTCACAAATTGCAGGAGTCACTGTAACCAGCTGACTCATTGAAAAACGAGGTACAGTTTTGGAAGATAAACTTCTAACTAAAAAATTGTCTATTACACACATTGATACTGAGTTACTAAACATAATACACATATCAAAATGTTATCTGTGTAATAACTGCAAAGGCACAGATAAATCGCTTTATCATGCACCTTTGCCTTCATGTGTTTTGCTGTTTTCCAAGGGTTCAATCTTATCCGTATACACTTTACCAGCACTGGAGCTTTGAACTTTTGAAAAGAAAGAGTGAAATTATGGCTGTTATGGAAATCAGAATCAGTGAGAAAATGCTCTTAAATTTAAGGCAGAGGGGAATGGGGGGGAGGCAGAATGTAAGTGAATCCTTAGAAGCCCTCCACTACTACAGCTAAAACTGAAAATTTTTCAAACCTGACCCAGGATTAAGAAATAATACTCCTCTAAATTCCAAGGGAAAAAATTGTGGACACCTATTGTGATATCTGTGTCACGAAATTGTGGAGTTCTGCAGTATGTAGTTTGAGGGATTTTTCCATTATTACAACAACTTTGACCAACTCGCTTTGACTTGCCAGCTAAAGTTCTGAAAGCAGTCATGTCTATTTCACAATCCTATGGCTAATCCCTTTGATATCTTGGGGCCTACCTGTTTTTGTAGAGCAGAGCATGTGCATAGGAAGAAGGTCTAAACATTTATGAGAGTACTGGTAGGAGTTTTGTACCACTGGAAGAAGATACCAAAGTCTTGGTGAAGGTGGTCAGACTCTGGAACAAGGTGTCAAGGGAGACTGTGGCATCCTCATTCCTGGAAAGAGCCAACCCCTCAGGCAGCCTGCTATAGCTGCCCCTGCTCTGAAAGGACAATCTCTAGAGATACCCATTCAGCAATGATGTGATCTGTGGGTGCTTTAGAACCAAAACAAGATTAAGAATTTGTATGCTGAAAATTGCTGCAGTGTTACACATAGCAAAATAATACTATGAGAATGGTGCAACACACGTTGCAATGTTTCTCTCCTTTGAAAGCCAGTGATTGATGTATGGCTGTTAGAAAGAAGTGGTTTTTTCAGAAGTCAACACACTCTCTCAAATACTTTTCTTGAGCTTTTTAGATCTCTTTTTCCTTAATGCACTCAAATGCTAAGCACCATTCCAAATTCATGTCAATATATCTATTGACATCTTTCTTGCTGTTTTCCTCTTATTCTATTCTCTGTGGTATCAGTCTTGCCAACTGCTTCTGAGATCTTTGGTTATGATCTAGCAAAGCCCTTAAGCACATGCTTAACTTTAAGAATGCAAACAGTCTTTGTGAATTCAGCAGGACATTTCCTTTAACTGCTTGTCTGGGCTGGGGCCAGAGTGCTCAGTGCTCTATATACAGATCGAAATATAATAATTCACACACAGTTGGTCAGAAAATCACTGCAGAGCATGCAGTAAATTGGAACAGATTTTTCCCAGTCCTTTCACAGGATCTGTCCTGTGAAACACTACAGAAATTCTACCACCTCTGAATGTAGTTTATAAATTAACAGAAATCAATTCATCAGCATATGTCTTGGAAAATATCTGGTTTATACACAAAGTTACTTTCACATGCACATATTTTCTCTTCCTCTCCCTCTCCTTCTCATGCATGCACACCTAAGGAGGAGACTAAGGCCTGCTTGACTCTATCTTACTGTGTTCCTCAGCAAATGTCATTACTTATAGCTTCTTCTAAAGTTCAAGAAATCTGCACAAATTGCTAGGTAAAAGTTCATGATACTTTAAGCTCTTAAAAGACCTTTTGGGGGAGGCTGTACAGAAGTTTACCAGCAGGCTGCAGATAAGCACAAACCAGGCAGAGGTGCAAACACGAGACCAGTCTAGCACGGTCAGGCCAAAGGTCTGAGTTCTTGCTATACCAGGTGCCCAGATAAGGGCACAAGAACAGGGCAAATGTATCCTGGCATTTATATGTCCCAAGTTTATTCACTCAGCTTCCAGCAGCTCAGGTCTTCCCAAGACCGAATGGCATACCAAGATTTACTGGTATGTTAATCTTTGTAGTGCTTTTAATTCCATTACTTTATCTAGTCTCCTTTTTTCATCTGCACAAACTTCTGGCACACAAACTTCTGTGGCAAGAAGTTTCACAAATTGCTCCAGTCTGTACTCTGTGAAGGAGTATAACAAAACATTTGCTATTTTTTGTGAACATACCACTTGCTTGCCTCATGCAAGAACTAGGGGCAGCAAAAGAAACAGCCATTTCTTATGTGCCTTCCATGTGCCATTCATGATTTTATATTCTACTATAACATCCCCCTCTGCCAGCTCTTTTCTTAGCAGAAAAATCCTCCTCCATCTAATCACTCTCCTGTAACATCCTTTGTACAAAGGAAGAGCTGATGTGCTGGAAGAGGCAAGCTGTCTGCTTCAACAAGATGCTTCCAGAGGAATTGGAACTCCCAGGCTAATGAGACCTGGGCCAAGAGATTCTGCTAAGTTGTGATTGCTTAAACTTTTGCATTCAGGTAATGAACACCTCCTTGTGCCTCTACTAAAGTCTGCATGCTGCTAGCTGTGAGCTGTAAAATAGTGTCATACATGAGTGGCAAAAGCAAACCATCCTTTCTTTTCACTGCTAAAACAATAGACTCCTTAAGTGAAAAATAATAAATGTGAACAATTCTGCTGGTTCCAAGAACCAAAGTTTGTGGCTCTCTTTTTTTCACATTTAAGACACACCAGTGGAAAATTGAATGGTGGATGTGAGGCCAGTTTCTTCCTTGATGTATTTACTTAAAATTTTCTTTGTGGATTTTTGAATAGTTTGCAGGTCTATATGTGTGTGTGTGTCTTAATTCATTGTACACTACCGTAAGGTTTAGACAGAACTGTCCAACAAACAACATGACTACTAAAAAAATGATTATGCTGTTCGGATTAGTAACTGAAAACAACAAAATAAATGGACAACAACAACAAAAAAGGAGCTTTTTTAATGTCATGTGAAAATTTCTTCTTGCTGAGTATTGTACATATTCAAGACTGCAAGACTGCCTCCAACTCTGAGAGCTGATATTCACACCTGCTTCCACATGTGTCTTCTCTTCTGATAAAGACAGTTATTGTTAACCTGCTTTGCATTTCTCATAAGCTGTGCTTTTTGCTGCATTTGTTGCCACAGCATTCCTTCATGTCTGAAAGGCCTAAATATCATATTCCTGCTATAATGCTTTGAAACCATGAGATGCATCACCAAAATGCCTAGAAAAACAGAGGCTAATGCACTGCCTTTATTCACAAGTGTGTTGCCTTATGTACCTCAGTTAATCCAGTACTAAAATGGAATGAAATATTGGCTCCATGAATGCTAGCAGCAAAATCCACTGACATCAAGGAGGTCAGGAATCTACTGACTTCTGCCCATCAGGTGTTGCCAACCTGTCTGAGCTGATGTCTGTAAAATAAGAGAAGAGCTAGAAACCCAAGGATTCAACCTCAAAACTTGGTGCTGCTCTGGGAATCTGTAACTCTTACAAAGTATCTCCTAATGGACATTTTTTCTTCTTGTTTTTCTTGGCTGCTGTTGAGTGTTTCTGGTGTGCTCAAACAGGGTGAGCACTGGCCTTGCATCCAAATGTATCAGGTACAGTGTGTCTGCACTGGGATGTTAATGAATGTTGGCATCAGGACACTGGCAAGGGAAGAGCCCTGTAAGAAAAGCCTTTTATTTCAAAAAGTTCTTCTGTGCCCCATGGCTGGGGGACACAGTTTAGTGCATGTCCACTGGGTTGCAGAATTTCTCCTCACCGTGCCTGAGAATTTGTGCTCTGTCAAAATTGTTGAGCTAAACATTCTGGAAGTGTCAGCTCTCCAAAACATTAGAGGTGCAGCTGGTATCCATTCTACACCCTCCAGTAGCAGACAGAGCTAAATGCACTTAACTGAATGGGAGTCTCTGGGATAAAACTTGGCTGTTTCACATGAACAGCAAAACCTCATCAGTCTTTTTCATCAACTTCACCTTAATTTCTAAGTTAAAACAGAGTGTTGCTACTCTCTGTTCTAGCTTGGCTCTGCTTCCTTTGTGCAATGTACAAATACAAATATATTCCTCTTGCATTAAGGAGGTGAAGTACAAACATTATATACTGACAGGTAGGACAGAACCCTCAAAGGTAACAGTGGGAACACAGATACAGCTCCTATAAGGCTCCAGACCAGACCAGACTTGATGTCATTAACTCTCTTTAGCACTTGGAGTTCAGACAATGGCACATTTAAAGTACATGGGTGGCTTCAATCCATTTCCTAGTGGGCAAGTGTCCACCTGACAAAAGCACTGCTAACATTGGCAATGTGTGGAGCACTGGCAGCTCACCCAGAGCAGCCAGTGGACAGAAACCCATGACAGGGATGCTCTCATGTTTCCAGAAGAATATTTCCAATGTAGGCATATGACAAACTGATGGGAAGCCAAGTGTCCTGCCACTTGGCCTGTACTGCCAAGGTGTTAGCATGGCACTGTTCCCGTTCCCTAAAGACACGTTTAATCTTTGACAAGGCACAGTGTTTGATAGCAGAGTTGTTTACATATGCATGTGTTCAGCTGAGCTGAGGTGTGCTGCACTGTCAGTGCCACATCACTCACTGAACAGGCTTCCAAACACTTCTGATAGTTTTACTGCTGAATGGAGAGAAAAATGGACACATTTTAATCATTAAGCACTGTTTTCTTAGTGGTAGCTCTGTCCATAAAGATACTGTCTATGAAATCCTTTAGTCACAAGAAGTAAAGTCAATGATTGATTTGTATTCTGCAATGCACCCTCTGGCTAAAACCAAGTTATAAGTACCAAATGGTTGAGACGGGGCTTGTGAAAGGGCAGTTATGTGAGTGGCACTAGAAGAAAAATGTTAATAAAGGGCAGTCCATTGAACTGAGGTTAAATACTTTCATACTTCTCAACCAGCTCAGAAATGTCCCTGAATTCTCATTAAAAAATGTTCTTTATAATCTGATGTTTTACCTTATTATGGAAGAGGGATCTTGATGATCAAAAATTATTACTTCCTGGAGGAGAAACAAAGGTAACAAGGATATAACTTTAAAATCCTTTATTCTTTTCATTTTCTTTAAGCATTTATCTTGTCTTTTTGTTCATTTGTCTGGGCTTTATTTTATTTTTAGAGTTTAGTTGCTTTTTAAAATTAGTGAACTTGAAGAAGTTTGGAGGCTTGTCCCTAATTGTGTGCAGGCTCTTTAGTGCTCCTGAGGCAGAGCCAAGCCAGGAGGGCAGCCAGTCTTTCCACTGCCACACAAGGGACCAGCCCCACTAGCAGCCTTGCTCAGCCTCCCTTCTCACACCCCAGAGCCCTCTGCAGCACTCCCCCAGAACTAGCAAAATCCACCCAAATCTGTATTTGAGGCTTTGGGATTTTCCATACTGACCTTGATACAGTTCACTAAAATGCTGTTTTCAGGTTAAAAATGGCAAAAATCCCAATATGAAGTCCTTTTGGGAAAGGACTTTACAGAATTTATCAAATGCCTGTAAGTGTTTGAGTTGAGGTTTGGGATGTCATTGAGTCTGGCTGATGAAGAATGAGCTTGCAGGAGTTGATGGCAGGCACACAGTAGAAAACTTGGGCTTAAACCAGATGATTGTGTGCCACACAGGTAGGACTGTGGACCTGGCACCTGGTACATCCTTCAGTTGTGCCAGTTTTCAGCTGTGCCTCTGCGTGCAACCCAGGCTTTGGAATGCTTTGAGGATGCCAGCACCTCATCTCTAATTTAAGCTCATAGAAAGTCCCAGGGAAGTTTTCTCTGTGTTATCATTGCCAAGGGGAGTGACTGATAAAAATGGTGTGAACTGACAGGTCTGGTGAGAGGATGCACAAGTGTTGGGAGAAGCCCTGCAATGGGCACGGGGATGTACTTGAGTGGAGATTCCCCCTCAGTGGCCTGCACAGCACTGACCTGATACAGCAATTGGACTGACCCCCAAAAAAGTGTTGCAAAGAAGATGTCTCCTCCTTAAGAAGGGGTGTCACATCTTTCTCCTGAATTAGGAACCAGCACATACCTTGATTTTAAACCATACACATGATAAGCAAACATTTGTTTTAAATTTTAAATGAGCATAAAATAGCATCTTTATAAGTGCTTGAGCCAATGCCTGTTTAGTTACAGATGGCATGTTTGAAAGCCAGGGCATGTTTGATTCTAGGCTTTTCTTTATGAACAGCTTAACCTTTTTTGTTTAACAAATGCTAGGTTTCAAACAAGTCTGTCTGTATTGACTGAGTAGCGTTTTTTCTGTTACAGAAGTGTTTAATCCTGAGAAAACTCAGATCTGAAAACCTCTTCGTTGGCTGAAATGTTCAAAGATTTAACAAATTCAGCAAGTGGGAAAATTAATCTTTGAATAGAAGAAACATTCTGACAAAATAAGCCATAAAAGTAGGTGCCAGGTGTCGCAAGGAAGTTCTTAATGCAGCACTTGCTTAATGTATACTCAAAATGCATCCACTTTTGTTCCAAGATCCAACAAAACATATGAAATTGGGTTACACCAATTCTCTTGATCTATGAATCTTCCACTGTGTCAAAAATAATACACCAAACAAACTTACATGTAAATGGTGTGATAAAATGATCTACCGTATACATTATCATCCATTAATATTGTTGGGGCTAATGCATTTCATCTGTCACACACTTTGTTTTATATTATCCCCACCTTACTAAAAAAATACCATAAACTCTGCTGGGTTGACAGCCATGCAGGTTACCTGCTGGGAAGCAAAAGTCCAAGGACACTGTTTCCTGCCACTATTTTGCCCACAGCTGTAGGTGGAGAAGGAAGTAGCACAGTCAGATTTCGGGAAAAGGTGTGCTCTGCTCTGGGCATTGCCACTGTCCTTTGGACATGAAGCTTCATTTCTTTATGCTCATCTTCCTCTTCCACTGAGTGTGTTTGTAAATAAGTGGGGCTGCACCTGTTCTCGCAGTAACCAGTGTGACATGCCCCACACTTGGCAGAAGCCTCCAGGCTCTGTAGTATAGCATAGTAAGTGAAAAATAACAATTCATAATAAGATGAGAGACTCTGAGATCACTCTGACCTTGAATTTTCTACTGTCTTTTAACAGGGAGAGGGTGAAATTGGATAGAAACAGCCCCCTCATTTTGTGTAGAGCCACCAATGACCCAGGCTGCATTTGAACCACAGCCCCAGAGGCGAAAGGCTTTGTGTCTCATTGCCAATTCACAGCAAGAACATAACTTGAGCCCACACACTAATGCTAAGCAAGGGCTGAGTGTTACTAATCCTTGTTCACATATCTACACCTATTAAAATCACATGTGTGAAGGTTTGCAGGACTTGTTCTTTTACTGTAATGATTGGGCCTTTCATAAAGTGTTTTTAAATAAATTTTTTAAAAAATGAAAAAAAAGGAAAAGAAAAAGGCAAATGCAAGAACAATATGTGGCTTTCTTCCTCAGACATATTGTGCTGAATGGTGTTGTTTGGCTTAAACTGAAACATGTTTTTAGAAGTCTGAGAAGAATGTTTAGACATAATGATTTAAAAGACTCATTATCACAGGTGCTGCACTTTATTCTCTAATTCATTCTTATTGCCAGAAAACCACCTCCACAAAGGCTGCCTGGCAGTGTCTCTCCCACTGGAATGCTTGCCCTTCTCCCTGGCTGCATAATGTGTGGAGGGCAGGATTATCCAACTCACTAAGCATCCCTGTTGGCCCATGAGCTCCAGGATGATGGTGAAAATCTACTTGGATAAGATCTTTCAGATTCTGACTTTCAGTGACCCTGTGACAGAACAAGATAGAAAACTGCTGCTTTTTAAAATGCTGGGTAGTTACTTTCAGCTGCTAACAGATTTCCTCATTCCCGACAGAATTTATAAGCATCCATTATAGTTCTTTTTTTCTTCATATAAATTATGAGTATCAGACCTGAAAATCTTAAAGAATTCTCTTGGAAGACCATTTATCCCTCCTGATGCTTGCACCCCCATGGACCAGGTGTTTTACAAGGGAGACTAAGTGGAGTGATGGAAGAGGAGACTGCTTTAAAAATAAATATTCTCTGATTTTTACAGCCAATGACAGCAGCCAGGGGTGAGCAACGGAACTTGTTTGTCCAGTGTTTTTGTAAGTACAGTCACAGTGCTCGTAAGTTGTGTGTTACAGTTACAATTCCTCATGACATAACTCTGAGCCCTTTAATGATACCTATGCAATCATAAAAAATAAGTCTCTTACTTGTCGTCTTATACACCCTACTGTTTTTTTCCCTGATGCTTATGGGAAATTATTCCAGGTAAATCACATCTGTCTGGCAGTTAAACAGCTTGAAATGTAAAATGCCAAGACTTCTTCTCCTGTGCTCTCTGTACCCATAATTCCAGTCCTACTTCTTTCACTGCCATTCTTCGATCCATCTTTTTTTCCAGCATAAATTCCTCTCATAACTTCAATATCCTCACATATTCAGGATCTTGGTCATCTCTTTTAAAAAGTCATCTGCAAAGTGACCTTTTTTTGCTATTGCTATAAAATCACAGCTTCTGAAACCCAGTGGTCTGTGGGACATGAATGGATGTTCTGTTTGGAAGATGTCCAGTCATGTCATTCCAGCTCCAAGCTGTCACTTCCCAGTGCTCCTACAGGCAGCCAGTTTTCTTGTTAGAAGAAAACAGGACAAAGTGTTTAGGTTTAAAATATATCATTATTTTACTAATGCTACTTTCTCACATAAGCAAATAGTGTATTTTTCATATGTTATGCAATTATGGCTAAGAGATGGTCTCTGTGGGAAGAAATAAAAAATAATGGTCCATGAAATCAGGGGTAGAAGGCAAGGTATCCACAGAGCAATATAAAGAATTTGTCTCCATTATACAGATTGGGGAGCCCACATTCATTCTTTATTAATATTTTCTGTATCTGTTGTTGAATTTTTCACACAAATTATACTCTAGAAAGTGACGTGGCCTTCCACTGCCATGCGCATATCACACTTAGTAGGAATAAAACCACTTTGGTTTTATAAGGAAATAAAGCTTTAATGTAATGTGTATGAACACACGTGATCAAACTCAAGTAATCAAATCCAAGTCCTGTCATCAAGAAAAAATTCGGATCCTAAAAGCAAATAGGGGCAGGAAACCTCTCAGAAGTCTCCACCTGCCCTAACTGCCAACACCTGTCTGTCAGTATCAATCCCAAACTGATGTCAGGTATCAAAAATCCAACATATTTGTTGCATACACCTGTACTCTTCAGCTGAATTCTAGGAAAACCACCCCAGACTCAGCCAGAGCAGAGCCAATCAAGCAGTTTGCTCCTGGTGAATCTCTAATGAGCCCTTGGGTGCTGGGTTGCTGTGAGTCTGAATGGGCCTCAGTGCAGTCCTGAGCTCCCAGTTGATTTTCTGGGTTTAGTGAATACGTATTTTCATTTGAAGCCGCTGTAAAAATTATTTCATGCTGAAAACAAGCATTTGTGGATCTCATAAACAAACAGTATAAATAAAGAAGCCAGCCTTCAAGTGTGACTTTGTTCTAGAGAAATATTAAATGCAGTGCATCACACACATTCACAGTCACTCTCTCCACCCCACTTAATTTACACTTTCTTTTATTTGCAGGCTTTTAAAAAAGTATTACCCAGCATAGCACAATTTGCCATCAAACCAAAAGGAAAAAATATAACCCAATACTTCACTCTGAGGTTGGAAATGCTGCAGACAGAAATTGTTAAGTCCTTAACATATCAATCCAGAGTTGTATAATTCACATCCAGAGCTGCTAGCAAGTCACAGGGGGGTGACTTAATATGCTCCCCAAAGTCCATTATGTTATCCATATCCAGGAAAATATCTGTGCCAGGGCTTTCTTGAATCAAAGCAATGTCCACCATTCTTCAACTGTGAGCCTGCTGAGATTTTTTTTCCCAGTTTTTGGCAAATAGATATCTGGCTCTAGTACATGCCAGATTGATGCACTTTGTGACTGATCCCTTAATAATATTCAAGTCTCCTAGCCCCAGAACACAAAAGCTCAGCAACTGCTCAGATATCTACCTCCAATATTTTTGCTGATTCGAAAAAAAGATCCTATTATCTCCCTCCCCCAAAATGTACTCATTCTCTTGTGCTAGACCTCACAATTTTAATATGGAGGGTTTTGGCTTTCATATAATCTAGTGACAAATGGATTTGTTTTCAGTTTTAGCAAATGTAGAGAGAGACTACAAGTGAAAGACAGAGAGAAAGAGTGAGGTAGGGAAGAGGAGAGAATATGTGTGAGTTTTACACTTGGGGGCCACATTGCATCTATGCAATATCTTCTAATACATGTATCATACTAAGATGCCCTGCATGACTTCAGGGCTTCCTTTATCATACACAGCTATTACTCTTAAGCCAAACCTGTATGTGGAGCTGTTTTCTAACTCTGATTAATAATTCCAAGGATATCATTGCTAAAAACATTAACAACTACCTATTGTAAATAAAAAAGTTTTTAGAAATCAGAAGCTAAAAGTAAACAGCCCAGTCTGGCTTCATTTCTTATGTTTTTATTGCTAGAGCCCTGTGAGACTCAATAGATGGAACTATTTCATAACATTGTGCTGCTGTATAATGCTCTTTAGTTACAATATCATGATGTATTAATACATATCTACACTTCAGTCTTCAGCAGTTTCTTTCATCTGAACAGATGAGATCTGAGCCACTTTTTTTTCCAGTCTTTTTTGATTTTGGACCCCTACAAATTTCCAGTGAAAAGTATAGCCCCCTTTAGCATTTCCATATGCAGAGATTGCTCCACAGCATCTGCAAACCCATTCTCCTTAACCTTTTATTAGTAAGGGTAGCAGGAGTCTGTAGGTCACAGACTGAAAGCATTTTCTAAGACCTTACAAGTTAATTAAAGTACAAACCCCTCACCCATTTGACCAGCAATACCTCCAATTTTCAAAGGTGCTAGAAAAGGGACAGAGAGGATCATTGTCTTCCCAAGAACAGCCCCATAGATGGAAACTCCACCTGGGCTGCTGAATTTCCAGCTTCACTATTAACCTTCATTCTTCTTGGGCAGCAGTAGATCTGTCAGTGTAAACAGAGATCTGGAAATTTGAAGGCTACTTGCAAAGGAAGCCACTGAGGCTTGTTGCTTCACAAGTAAGATTTTGCTGTATTTTCAGTACTACCAAGGCTTTTTAAAGTGTAATCAAGCTTTTCCCCCTGTTCTTTGGATGATATAAAAATCACTGCATCCTAGATGTTGTGGGCTTTTTCTTCTTTTTTTTTTTTTCCCTATAGTTTTCTTTGTTTTGGTTTGGTTTTGGTATGGTGCTTGTTTGTAATATATGAAGATGACTTAAAAATTGTAGTCAAAGCTATTTCTTCGCTGCTTGTTTGCATTGCTAGTATAGGTCTTATCTTTCACAGCAGACTACATTGCCACTGGAGTTCTGAAAAACAAAAGCAGGACTACCCATTAAGTGAAGATCAGAAGTTGAAGAAATTAGGAAGCCACTTTTCATGGAACTGTTAAAATCCTCTGGTTTTTCTTATTTGCTCTTAACTATAACCTTGTGAAATATGCAACTGAGATTAAATCATTGTCAAAGTTTCAGCCCTTGTGCCCTTCCATCAGGACGTGTGAGACTTCCCCCTGCGCATTCTGAGATAAGTCTGCACTATTTTTGTTAGAATAGTTCATGCATTTAGAGCGACTTGTTCCAGCACAGATAAGGCAAGTGGTGCTTTATGATGTACGAGCTGGTCCTGCTGAAGTGTGTGTTACAACAGCTGAAGTATCACTTCCCTGTCTACACTGCCAGTTTGGAGTAAATTGGGAGATTCTACTTAAGCTTTTGTTAAAAAAACAAAACAAAACAAATCTTATAAATCCTACAAACTCCAAGATTAACTCCTGCACAGAAATCCCCAAACTCTGCATAGGAGACCATTGGTACATCTGTGGGAGGATGGTGGGTCTGAACATATTTATTTCCTTTTTTTTTGTAATAAAATTGAGTTAAGAAAAAATTAAAAGAAAATCTAAAGGCTGTCAACAGTATGTGCATTTTTTCCCTAATAATCCTTCCTT
Organism: Haemorhous mexicanus; assembly: GCF_027477595.1. Classification (NCBI taxonomy): domain Eukaryota; kingdom Metazoa; phylum Chordata; class Aves; order Passeriformes; family Fringillidae; genus Haemorhous; species Haemorhous mexicanus. Next base: position 33,986,153 of record NC_082347.1, read on the forward strand.
CCAGTTACTGTAACTGCAAGGTTACAGTATATATATATATATATATATATATATACATAGTATATATAATGTGATCTTAGCTGGAAAAGGAAAAGGACTTGGTATTTTTAGGTGGGAGAAGGGGTTCACAGAGTAATCTGTGTGCGACCACAGCATTAATAGCACTGAACAAGCGGTGGAGTGAGCAGTGGGACTTGGGCATTCTGTTCTCCATTCACCGTTCCCCATGGATTCACTGCCCTCTGCCACCCACACTGCCCTTTCCCTATGGACCTTCCCTCCCATGACTGCTAAGCTGGACTTCTCTAACAGTCATTAAACTGGAGGACATAAATATTGTTGATGTCTCCATCTCCTGTCACATTCAGCTGAAGTTAATCTATGGTTACAAATGCTACAGCATGATGAGGTGAGCTGCTTTTCTCCAGGAAGCCAAGATAAAAGAGGTGAGATTGTCAGCCAACAAAACTAGGGAAAGTTAAACTTCATATATCTCTCTGATGAAAAACAAGCATTATAAATCTTTTAGAAAGTAAAACAAAACAAGGGCACTCTATGTTGTTAAGAGAAGCAAATCCAGAAGGATTTTACAGAAACTTTCATGAGTTCTGGTCAAAGCTATACTAGAATATCACGTATTCTATTGATTTAATGTTGGTGCCAGTTCAAGAGACTGTATCCCCAATGTCATGATCTTGGCTTTTCTCTTAAAACCAGAGTTCCTAGATGTCTGTCTCTCAGAGTCTCTGTGCTTTCTTTATTAAAAAATGGAAATATCTATCTATGGAAATATCCATTAGAGTCCTTATGGTCAAGATTTCAACTACAGAATGCAAGTAGGAGTGTACTGTACAGTGGCTTAATACTCCAGACAATAAATTTAGGCTATACAAAGACATTTTCTGTTGGAAGCAAGTAGCATTTTCCTTCTAGAAAGTATCTTCATTAGACGTGAAGTCCAGCTTGTGTGTAGTCTCTGCCAGTCCTGGCTGCAGTCAATGGAGTAAGTCAGGTACCATAGCAAGGTGAGGCATTGCACAGTGGGGATGTTTCAGTCTAGCTGGGATAAGCTGCTGTTTGGGCCTCTATATTAACTTTGCAGGCCACTCAGATGACCAACTTGAGGCCAGGAAAGACAAAATATTCTCTGATATGTTACTGTTGCAGTTAATCTTCAAATTTGTTTTCACTGCCTTATCCTGCAATATGCAAAACACAAGCAGAGCCCTCTGCCTGTGATGTCCTACTGCTGCCAGGGAGGAAAACGTGAAGGCAAGAGGACTTCAGTCATGGACCACAGAACAGCAGGAAAAGGAATGAAAGCTACTGGTGAGGAAAAGGCAATACAAGATGATACTCTTTTATAGTATTATATGGCTGGAACAAGAGGAAAATGAGTTTGAAATAGAATTGCGGTGCTCTTTTTTCCTTTTTTTCTTTTTTCCCTAGAGAGGGTAATGAACAATCGCTGGAACAAAATTTGCCGACAGTGGAAGGGGAGTTCTGACTTGAAATATTTAAAACCAGGTCAGATGTCTTTCTAAATGAAATATTGTAGCTCAGCTAGAAATGACAGACTCATGGCAGGAACCACTTGTTGAAATTCAATGACCTCTGTAATACAGGACCTCAGAGCTGAAGATCATAATAATCTCCTAAAAATCCTACTTTTATTTATTTGTATTAAAGTAGAGCTTAGATTCAAATAACATATGCTTGAAGAAAAACTCGCAAGCATATTCTTAAAAAAATTTGTTGTGCTAAATCAAAACTAACATTACTATTTTCTGCTAAACATTGCAAATTCACTTAGTAAAAGTAGACAGTCATTGCCAATAAAGCACATAATACCCATTTTCTAACATAAACAACTAGATTTGTGCAGAGGAAGAATCTCATGGATTTTGGTAACAGATTCATACACAAATTACCTAATTGGTGGAACAGGATTTCTGCACATATCAAGTACCCAAGGCACAGTAGAAGCTCCCCGCATGTCCTGAGGTGGCTACAGGAGGTCATTGACAACAGTTCTTATTTGTCCAGAAAAGAACAACTTAAGGTCTGATTCTGCAACCTTTTGATTATCCTCCCAAAGAGAGTGAAGTTAGTTTGGCACTTGACAGGTTTGAAATCAGGAGGAAGAAAGGAATTTCATATTCCTACAAGATGGTAAATTGCTGCCTTGCCAACTTTCCCGTAATTGTCCTGTACTGCAACAGTCAATGTTTCAGTTATAAATCATTTAGTTCTAGTGCCACAGGAAAGTATGCAAAATGGACTGCTTGTGCTATTTTAGCTATGTTCTCCGCTCCTGTCTGGACAAAGATTGCTTTAGGTTAGAGGGACAAAGAGAGCAAGCCTGAGGACACATGTATTTTCATAACCATGGGCACAGTTTGCCCAGGTCTTTTGAACATAGATTTCTCCAGTCTGGGCCAGCAAAGAAATCTAGAGGCCAGTGTTATTCTATCTATGTAATCTCTGCTTTCTTCTGCATTCCTCTTTGGCAAAAGCACTGCCTTAGCTCCCTGCCTTTGGGAAGGAGGCTAAGCTAAGCAGGCTGGCAAGGCACAGAAAGAAGATGGTGCCTCAGGCAAACTGTGGTGATGCCAATTCTACCACAATGCCTTGAATGCCAGATTATGTCTTCCCACGGATGTAGGAGATGTCCTAAGGGTGCTGTTGCCTGAAGAATTACAGTGGTTTTTTTGTACAGCCGGTGAGTTTTTGGAGAAAAGTGAATGGAGCAGGTGTAAATGATAGATTTGAGCTTCAGGTAAAATAGCAGACAAAACACACCGGGTTTCTTCTTGTGAATGCCGGACCCACCCTTGCCCTTTGTGTCTCCCTAACTAAACAGAACAGTCTCCAGTGGAATTTTACATCTACCAAATGCCTTGAAATCCAAACACGGTGCATTTTCTGTGGGACAGAGGCTGATCACAATCTTCTGTCTTTTGGTTTGAAATTGCAACCTTCTTTCTGATCTCTCCCCTCTAAAACAGAGCTCTGTAGGATTAGGTTCCTTGGAAGGAGCTAATGGATCCAGAGAGCCGAGGTGGAAGAGCAGGAGAGCAGCTCCCTGGCTTCCCTTTTTCAGAGGCAAGCTTTATCAAGGAGAAAGTAAGTCAAGAAAGACTGACTTGAAGAACCAGAGCAGAAAGGTCCTGAGACCTTTCTGTTCTTTTCCAGTAGGTGGAGGATGTCCTGTAAATTATCCCCCTTACATATGCCTCCTGCAATGCCTGCAGGACCATTTCCTCTGTTCCTAGGGATCCTGCATTAAGTAAGGACAGGGAGCTCAGAAAACAGCTCCACTGGAGCTAATTGCAATATTTCAGGCTGCAAGTTTCTCAGAAAGGATCCTGTTCCAGAACGCCTGACAACTGCATCTCTCCAGAGACACCATCTAGAGGCACCAGCAATAGACAGAGCCTCTGATGCAATAAGTCTTGGGAGGACTCCTGAGACACCGGGAAAGCACTTGATGTTGTTGCTATCCTGATTGTTTTGGATAGCTCATTGTCACCTAATTGTGCTGTAGGAAGGTCTGTCCATTCCCTCCTGCCTGCTCATTTATGCCCTCAGGCTATGTAAACGCTGAATGTGCCTGAAACAACAGCCAACCACAAAGTCTCCAGTGCCACTCTTTTGGTATGCACTAGCTCAGATTCCTTGTTGCAAGAAAAACCTCTGTCTGCTGATAAATGGCAGCATATTTTACAAAGAGAGACTGCTCTGCTCCTTCAGCAGAGCTCTGTCTATCTCCTTGGCTGACTTGAAACTGCTTGATGTAGCTGGGAGGCCTTTGCCAAATGAGGAAGAAAAAAAGGAAGACATATGCTTCAGGAGCTGGAGGAAGAAAACGAAAGACCAAAATAAGTTTTAAAGCAGAATTATTAATCAGAAAATTATTTGTTAGGAAATAGTAAAATACAGTAAATATCTCTAATATAAATGGCCTGCTCAAGCTATTGGAATACTCTCAAGGAAGTTAAGAAGAATTTTCCTAAGAACCCTTTTACTTTGTTTATGAATTAATAGATCAACTATTAATTAATATGATTGTAAGCTTCGAGTGTCAGGAGCTTGTTTGCACATGCAGTGGCATTGAGGTGGCCCTGTGCAAAATACTGGTAACAACTGCTTCTGTGGAGGAAAACCCCTTCATTCTTGTTTTCTGCAAAATGAAAATTTGCCTTTGGTATCTCCTGAGAGGAGTGCACTTCATGTGGACATGTGGTTCCAGCCTGCAGACGTTCCTGGGCTTAGGGCTGCGTGTTTAACTCTGGCCTTGCAGGAAATGCAGTACTCATTCACTTCCTAGCCTAAATTAAAACTTCCTGTCTTAGCCCAAAATGACCTCCTCTTGGTCACTCTTACTGACTGCATTTAGGATGGTGGCCATAGGCTGCTCTAAAGATCTGAGGGATCTGGGACAGAAAAACACAGTGCCAGAGACTGGCACACTGAAGAACATGAAATCTAAGTGGACTGATTTGGAGGAAAACCAAGGCACAAGGGAATGCACTGACTTGCCTGTGCTCTGAGGAGTACAAATACATGAGAATCTATGTGAAGGAGCAGCACAAATACATGGAAACAGGAGACAAATATACAGAAACAGGAGAAAGAGACAGGCTGATTGGGAGCTTGAGGGCAACCCAGAAGGGTAACACTGTGATGGGTTTGTTACAGATCATCTGATTAAGGTGACAAAGTCGATCATGTCTTTACACAATTAGAAGTCTCCAGATAACAGTCCACAGTGCTACTGGGAAAAATTTACCTCTCTCACTTCAGCTGAAAGATCAAAACAGTGGGATGGAATAGGGTTGGAAAGCCTCTGGAGTTTGTTGAGGAAAACTTTGTAACACAGATGGTGGATGGCCAAAAGGTGGGTGATGGTCTCCTGGATCTGCTACTCACAAGCAAGGCAGAATTGGACAGGGATGTGATAAACAACAGCAGCCATGGCTGTAGTGACTACAAGGAGCCACAAATGTGACAGGAGTGAAGACAAGCAGCAGAGCACAAACCTGAGGCTTCAGGAGAGGAAACTTTGGCACACAAGTTAGGACATTACAGTCTGAATAAGCAGACAATTGGATGCACACAAGACTGTTTGGATGACCAAACTCCAAGAATGGTGATTATGGCCTGAAGCCCTGGTTATCAGTGGCAGGTGCAGTACTAAAGGGGCCTATCCCAGGGCCTGTCCTCTTTGGCATTTGCATCAATTACCTGGAGGAGGTCTCATAACATTCACAGAGGACATTGGACATTGAATTGGAAAGTCCAATTAATATGCTGTAGGGCAGAGCTGCTGTCCACTGGGACCTGGAAAGGCTGGAGGAATGAGCCAACAGGAACATTATGAAATTCAGAGAGAACAAACGCAAAGTCCTAACTCAGAGTTGTCTCATTTCTGTCCTTGAAGGCTTTTGAAACCTGACTGCACAAAACCCTCAACAAATGGGTCTGAATTCAGAGCTGTAGCATGTTTTGAGCAGGAGGCTGGACTGAAGGCATCTTCACGTCCTTTCCAACACAAGTGGTTCTGTGATTGCTTGGTACAATCAAATAATCTTATGCTGTTAAAGTTGATTGTTTTAAGAAGTTACTACCCCTGTGCTGACTATTGTCATCCATCAGCCAGAATCCCTACAGCTGGAATGCAGCTGGCGCATGGTCATGTTCCTTGACCATTGCAAAACGAATCCCTTTTACCTCATATTGCAACAGACTACAAATGCACACGCAGCTAATTACTGTGTGTCAGTTGAAAGGGCAGTCCTTTCTGGCTGAGGGCAAGCCCAGGGCTTTCAGCTTGCTGGGTTCCTTGCCTACAACCATCTGCTCTCAGCAATGGTTCACCTACAAGACCACCCTCACTGACATTGCATTAGTGCAAGCCAAATTATTATCACTGCATTGTTTGCATCACCATAACATGCACAAATTCTGGTGAGGGACCAGCAAAACCACCAAGGAAAAGAAGGCTCTTGCTCCAGAGCACTGACTGACTGCACAAGTGGGTGCTAGAGGTAGCAGGCAGAAGAAAGGGCCCAGGGAACCAGCCAGGCAGTGGTCTGCAAGCTCAGCCAGCGACCTCTGTGCTCCTGGTCCTTCAATGCCAACCTGTATTTCTTAGACAGTCGAAGCACACTGCATCTGGCTAGTGCTTGGTGTGTGCCTGTGACCATATACTGACATTATAAACATCTACATTCACCCTTCCTGTGAAATTAGAGTGTTTTACAACAGCCTTCTCCTTTGGTTGTTTTGGAAAACAGAGACATATAAATAAAAATCTAAGGTGATTAGATTTAAAGTGTCTACTTGTAACTAACCATGCTAAACTTGCTGGTTTCACTTACTTGTTTGTGTTTGGGGTATTAGATACAGTCTGAGGCCATGGCCAGCTATATCTACTGCACAAATAAATCAAACTAAAGCAGCCCAGTTCTTGTAGACTGACATTAGGATAAGTATATCTTAAGAAAGTTCTTATTCAGACTTGGCTTCAGGCAATAAAACGTCATAGATGTATAACTCCAGCGAGTGAAATTTCTAGGGAGCAAATTAGGCTAAAAACATCTTCTAGAGACAGCTAGAAAGGAATCAGACACCACCCAAAAATAAGGCAAGTTATGCAGTAAATGTTTCATTTATTGGATTTCTTCCATTACTATTAGGGTTAAAAGATGGGTTGTCAATAAAAATGGTATATTTATGGAGGGCTCCGTGTTTCAGAAGCCTATTTCTTGTCATTCACTCCTATAGTGCTTGATATCACCTCATGATAAAGTGTGAATAATCCCTGCATGAATGCATATTTCTACCCATTAACGATTTTATTATTTGACAGAATTATCTCTAACAAAAGCAAGTGGTACAGCTGTGGTTTAGGTGCTAAAAGGGAGGGATGTTCCTACTGAGCAATAGGCATGACTTGGGAAGCAGAGCATGGATTGAGAGCCATTAGGCTCTGTTATGAGCTTGAAAAACAATGCATGCAGTTTTTCGGAACTAATTTTCCAACGTTTCTCCATTAAATGAAGATAGAAAGTCCTCCTTTATCTAGTAGCACACAGTGACCTGGTCAGTATGTATGACATCTAAAGCCACAAAGAAATCTGGCAGTAGCACCATGATCTGGCTGTTTGTTGATATTTTCCTGTTTAATAGGTTTCTTGAATTTTCACGTGTGCTTGTTTCAGTCAATGCAAATGACTGCAGACAGGAGCCATGGTTTCTGTGTTTTCATGCTGTCATCTCGTCTGCCCTAGAAAAAATTTCCCCTCTTTTCTAACTCTGGAAGAGCCAGTATTGCTAAGACACTAGGCAGATGTGTTTGCTTCCAGTTATTGGAGCGTTTTCAATATTGATTTTTTTTTTTTTTTTTGACATTCAGAGCAGATTTAATGATCCAAGATTATTTGTGAACATGCAGATTCCTTTGAGCTGTAGACTCAAATCCCAGCCTGGTCAACCAAAGTCCTTTTATCTTTCCAAAATAAATAATTTGAATTTTACACATTGCAACCTACATTGGGACCTCTTGGAGAAGACCATGAAAACAGATTCACACCAAATATGTAAACATTAGCCAGCAGATCCAGCTGGCATTTAGCAGGCCATATTTCTCCAATAAAGGCTTGGGCCTTTGGTGAGACATTTAAGACTCCAAACATTCTTCATAAAACAGTAAATTTCCTTGGCTGCCCCATGTCAACCTCTTCCCTCTTCAGTTCATTGCACTGTGAGCTGTGAGGTGGAGCTCATATGGTTTTTCACTGCTGCTGTTCTACTGCAGGAGTCTTGGGTCCAAACTGTTGGGCTAAAGTGTAAAATGGTGACACCATCATCGGTCACCAAACCCCACAGCTCAGTTGTGGTACAATTGTACCGGGTGGTGAGGGTTACAAAAGTTTGGAGAAAGGCACTTCCACTTCTCCATCTGTGCTTGAGGTCAGCTTTGGCGAGAAAGACAACATCTCTTGAATGTGGAGCACCTGGCTTTGTCTCTCCAGCTGTCACTTAAAATCAGGCATTCAAACAATAAATCTTGTTTCGTGACATGGACTAGCTTGAATTTTTTTAATTCTCTCTTTTTTTTTAATATTGTGTTTCTTTCACTGTTAAATACTATACTTTTTTTTAAAATCCAAGGTATCATCTGAGAACCTACTACTCAACAGCTGCTATTGACCCCTGGAGAGCTCTCACTTCCCTGACTGTGAAACAAATTGTTACACAAGGAGAAATGATACAAATCAGATGCACAAGCTGTCCAAAGTGACTTGTACTACCTTAATTAATCTGTGTTGGTTCAGTAACCATCTACAATCCTTGGACTTCCAACCACACTCGCTCTAGGCTGCAGTTTGAAAACAAACCCCTGGAAGTTTGCAAAAGGAAGCACTTGATGAAAACTCGAGAGCAGTTTCCTGGCCCTTCACGGGACTCCTCTGAATCCACCGTGGGAGCAAAACCCCAGCTGCAAAAATGGGCCCAGGAAGCACCTTCCACAGCTGGGGCACAGTCCCTCGCCCTTCCAGAGCCATCTTCCACACCCAGGACCACCACTGGCACTGGGGCAAACAGCACTGAGCTCCCTTCTGGCAGCATTTTACTCATGTGAGTAACATTGCTTGCACGAGCAGTCCGGGTGTGGCATCACCTCCACAAGTCACCTGTCAGTGATGTGACTCACGTGTGTGAGCCTCTGCACAATCAGGCCCTTCTTCTGCAACCAGCTTTGGGCAACAACCAGCTCTCTCCTGCACACAAACTTTTCATGGTGCTTACTACGTAGTTAGCAACTATGCTGGGACTGAAGCAAAAGCATGCTTGTTTAAAGAAAAATCCATAGCAGATTGTAAAAAGATCTTGGAAAAACAAAACAAAACTGTGCACTGTTTTTGTTCATTTGGATCAAATTATAGCGCATGGCCCTGCAAAATAAATAGGAGTCTGTCACATTTGTATTTCTAATCTCATATTGTTTTGGGATATAAAAGCATTTAAAATCAAAAAGCAAACAAAAATGGAGACTATTTGTTAAGGTGTCACTCTGCAAGGCACTAGTTTGCAGAGACAGTAAGTACATAATCAGGGGTAAATGGGGAGTGTACATGCCCACAGACAGTTTTTTAGTACAATTTCTGAAAGTAAAAAGCAAGTTAGTCAAAAGACCAGCGGAAAAAGAAACTGTTCAATGCATTTGTACATTGAGTTAACAGTGAAGTATTTCATTAGTCATGTTTTTACTTGGTGTCTTAAAATAATCCCTTTTCTGTCTCCATATTCCCACTTAGACATTGTTCACAGACTTATTTATTTATGAAGTCTGAAGGTTAGTCCCTACCTGCTGAGACTAATTAGCCCTGTTCTTTGTGTCCTATGCAATCCTGTCTGATTAAATGTACACATTTGTTTTACTTCTTTTCATGCTTCCTTTCACTCTACTTCTGCTTTACTGATTAATATTAAAGTTGTAAGTTGCAGTGATTTTTTTTATTTCTATTTTGTCTGCATCTTTCCCTTTAGTATGCAAATTTCTATGTGAACTTTTTAATGCCTGAGAATTCGTGTTAGCCTTGTCGATCTCTGTATTATTATTTTTATTATTCTTTTTATAGAAGACAGTTTAGCTGAAACCCCCAAACTCTCTAAATATTGCATGACAAATTGGCTTTGTTTTGGAAACCCTATGTGCTGAATGACCCTTAGCATGAGCAGCAGGTTAGATTTCTGGAGGAATGTTTGGATTATTTAGTACAGCCTGTCCCTTGCTTTCAAACACCATTTCCATTAGGCAATTTACTAATTCCCATTGAAATTACTGTCTCCCCCCGGCCCCCTCCCCACTCCCCTCCTTTTGTTCCTTGCCCATGTTAAAGTTTCCAATTGACTCGTCCATTGTTACAATTTGTCACTGCTGGAAGATCAATTTGTTTTCCCCTTCCCCTCGCCACATTAGATTCGGGGAACAGATGCCATTTCTCGCATCCGCATGACTCTGCTCCCCATTTTGTTGCTGTGCGGGCAGAGCCCCGGCCGGTGCCTCCCGCAGCCTCGGCCGGACCGGGCAGCCCCGGGCCGGGCTCCGCGCCCCGCGGGGACCCCGAGCCCCCCTTCTCTTTGATTGCCCCCCGGCTGCGTGATGTTAACGCCACCACAACTTTTCACTTGTGAAGTCTGGGAGTCCTTGATTCTCCGTCCTGCCATGCTAATTAACTTCTTAGCAGTCACATTCCTTTTCCTCCTCTCTCTCTTTTTTTTTTTTTTTTTTTTTTTTTTTTTTTTTTTTTTTTTTTTACATCAAGGACCAGAAAACATTATGCCTTACTATAAGATAATTTGGAAATATCTGATCTTCAGCGAGTGATCTCACACATTTTCATCCTGCGTGTTATAACCATAATAAATGCAAGGACCGAGTGCTGCCCAGAAAAAAAGGCTTTTACTATATTCTAGTGTTTATTATCATTGGAGTTTCTTACCTCCAACGAGTGGCATGAAAATGTTAACGGTTTAAAAAAAGCACCCACCGCACCACCCTGCCGTCACATGTACCCAAATAATAAGGGCACACAAACATCCTTCAGGAGAACCCGGGCTGCGGGGGGATGATATGTTTATTAATGTCCAGAATGTAAAAGTTGGCGCTCCCGGAGCGCGGAGTCAGGGACACCCGTTCGAGTGTTTTTCCCCTCGCTCCCCCCGTCCCGCAGCTCTGAGCTACGGCGCACAATTTTTAAATTTCTTTTTCTTTTTTTTTTTTTTGGCCAACCTCTCCCCCCTTCTTTTGCGTGCCGGCCCCCCCAGCGGCTCCCCCGCCCCCGCTGCCCTCCCCTCGCGCTCCCGCTCCCATGCCAAAAAGGATCATTGTTAGTTTCCTACTTCCCCCACCCTCCTCCTCCCCCTCCCGCGCCCCAGACCTGTTTATTTATGCAGACGTCACCGGGGAGCCCCCGCCCTCTCCTGCATCTCATTAAGTGCCTGGTGTGTTTCTCGCTCCCTGTCAATAATCCCGGATCCCAGACTTCTCCGTTCCTCCGGATTTCGATCCCCCTTTTTCTATCTGTCAATCAGCGCCGCCTTTGAACTGAAAAGCTCTCAGTCCAACTTCAACTCACTCAAACCCGAGCGGCACAGGCTCCCCATATCCGCGGCGACTGCCCCCCCGTCACAGCTGACTTCTGGGCTTGGTTTGTTGCATTATTTTTTTTTTTTTTAACCCCCCTCCCCCCCGCTGCTCCCCCCTCCCCACGGTTTATATATTTTTTATTATTATTAATTTTTCCGCGAGTGCGTGCGCGGGTGTGCGTGTGCGCGCAGTGCACGCCGAGCAGCTCCCGGGAAGAAAGAAAGAGAAAATCCCGAAGAAGGAAAGGAAGAAGCCTAAAATCACTGGTGCAAAGGAGCAAAGAAGAGACATTTCCCTCCCCTCCTCCTCCCTCTTTTCCCCTCCCCAGGAGGAAAGAGAAGGGGAAAAAAGAGAAACTTTCACCTTGGACTCTTCTTTTTTTGGTGCAAACTTTCCCCCCCCCCCTCTTCTTTTTCCTTTTCCCCCCCATTCCCCTCCTTTTTTTTTTTTTCTTTTGTTTTTCCCCTTCCCCTTTTTGCAAAATTGCTGCTGGTGGGGTGAAGCAGGAGGAAAATGCCGCAGCTGAACGGCGGTGGAGGGGACGACCTGGGCGCCAACGATGAACTGATCTCTTTCAAAGACGAAGGGGAGCAGGAGGAGAAGATCTCCGAGAACTCCTCGGCGGAGAGGGATTTAGCTGATGTCAAGTCGTCTCTCGTCAATGAATCAGAAACGAATCAAAACAGCTCCTCAGACTCGGAGGTACGGGGGAAGCCCCCCGCGGGGCCGTTTCGGGGCGGCGGGCGGGCGGGCGGGGGCCGCGCTGTGCCCGGGGCCGCGCCGGGGCCGGGGGCGCCGCGCCGGGTCCCGCTCCCGCCGGCGCCCAACTTTCTCCGCGGCACCAACTTGTAACGATGCCTTCTGTTTTGTTCTGTTTGTTTCCCCTTCCACCTTCTCCCCGCACCTCTCCCTTCTTTTTCGCCTTTCATTCCTCCTCTTCTCCCTTTTCCCCCCCACCCCCCAAAAAACATCCTCCCCACCCCGACCACCCTCTTCCCCAACCGCCCCACGCCGACCCCCGTCTCGCTCCCAGGCGGAGCGGCGGCCCCCGCCTCGGTCGGAAACTTTCAGAGATAAATCCCGGGAAAGTTTAGAGGAAGGTGAGTACGCGGGCCCGGCCGGCACCGCCGCCCGCCCCGCACCGCCGCCCCTCCGCCGGGCGCCCGGCTCCTCTTTTGGGGACACTTGCTAAAAAAACTTTTCCTTCTCCCCTCTCCTCCCTTCTCTTCCCCCTGTTGCCCCCTTCCTTCCCCGCTCCCGCTCGTGTCTCCCCGCCATGTTAGCTGCGAAGAGGCAAGATGGAGGGTTGTTTAAGGGCCCACCATACCCGGGTTATCCCTTTATAATGATCCCCGACCTCAGCAGCCCGTATCTACCCAATGGATCGCTCTCTCCGACGGCGAGAACGGTAAGTGCCTTTTTTTTTTCCCCCCCCCTCTCTTTCCTCTTCCCCCCCCCGCTCCTTCCCCGGCTCCCGCCGCCGCCGCGCTCCCGGTGCCCCGCTCGCCCCGGCCCTGCCGCCGCCCCCTCCCCCGCGCCGCAAACTTTCCAAACTCCGCGGGCCGCGGCGGGAGGGGGATTGTTTACACTTCGCCATATTCCGGTTTTTTTCCTCCCTTTTTTTTTCTTATTTTGTCTTTTTCTTACTTGTTGTTAATTTTTTTTTTTTTTTACTTTCAGTTTTGTGGGCAGTTTTTTTTTTTTTTTTTGAGCCCTTGTAACCTCCGCTGCTGGGGGGGGGGTGGGGGATGGGGAAGTAAAAAAGCAAACAAATTCCAAACAACATCTATTTGAGCCTCAAAACAAAACTGGAAACAAATTAAAAAAAAAAAAAAAAAAACCAAGAAGTTTGGGTTGGGGGTTTTTCCCCCCCTCCTCCCTTTCCCTTCTCTCCCATCTCCTCTCTCCTTCCTTGGAGAGGGGGGTTATTTTCTCCCGGCCGAGCCTGCGATCCGCTCCTCCAAACTCCTCGTTTTCCATGGTGATCCGTCGCCTTCTGCCCTCCTCCGTGGCGGCTGGGCCGGCTCCCCCTCCCCTTTCCTCCCCCTTAACCCTCTCCTGCCCTCGTCCGCCCCGGCCTGCGGGAGCGGCTATTTCATTGTGCCCCTTTGGGCCGTGGGTGCCGCGAGTTGTGCCCGGGCTCAGCCCGGTCCGGCCGCTCCGATCCGCGCCCCGCGGCGTGCGGGGGCCGAGCGCCGCTGCCCTGCCCGGCGGGGCCGGGGCCGTGCCCGGGGAGCGGCTCCGTCCCGGTGCGGAGCGGGGGGAGCCGCGCTCAGGGCACAGGGCTGAGTCCGGAAACAACTCGCCTCGCTTGGCTCTGGCAACAACAGCAGCGCAAAAAATAATCAGACAAGTCGAGCAAAATTCCTCTTGGAAGTATGCTGGCCGGAAAACAATTTGCTGAAAGCGTCCGGTTTTTTGTTGTTGGTTTTTTTGCCTTTTTTTTTTTTTTTCAACCCCCAACTCGGGGTTCACTGGCGAGGGGTGCAGGTCTGCGTGTGCCTGCAGCTGGAGCGAGGTTTAGCCCAGCTCCTAGGAAACTTTGGGGTCTGCTGGTGGGTTTGTAGTCCCAGCTGTTTTCCCTGCTTGTAGTGTCACCCACGGTGTGCTCTACTCTGACATCAGATTTCTTAAGTGTCACCTTTCCTTTCCTTTTTTAAAAGAGTTTAAAAATTTTCATTTTGAATGCTTAAATCCGCTGGGACTTCCAAACACCACTCATTCCTACCGATGGCTTTAGCGCTGCCGTTTTGTTTCTTCTGGGTGTTTCTGAGTCTGAAGCGTTCCCACCATCACCATGTGTGTTTATACACTTTTTTTTCTCCTTGTGGTAACACGAGATAGCGATTTACAATAATAGATCTACTGTTGGGTAGATGTTGAAGCCGTACTAATGAGTGAGGGCTTGGACAACTTCAGTATATCAGATCTACAAGTGTTTTAAAGCATTAAAATATTAAACATCGGGTCAGTCTTGTTTTCACTTAGTAAAACGTCAGTAGACATAGATTAGTAAATGTAGACTGACAGGGAGGTTGTGAGGAAGGTTTTCTGACTTTGCATATGTTTAGGGCTGTGGCAGAGTTTTATTTTGGAAGCTTGTGAGGCTCTTTTTGTGAGGAGGTGATTTCTGGGACAGTAGCAGAGGGGTGACTGCAGTTTGCAATTGTAATGATGGGGAGGGGAATTCAAGGGCTGAATGCATTATATTTTTTCTTTTGAATATGGTCGCCCACATGTATATGGATGATGGTGATAAATTCCAAATTCCATAAGTACCAGAATCCAGATGGCAAAACAATCTTTGTTCCAAATCACTTTGTTACAAATTGTGAAGCTTTGTATTCCATTTTTTTTTCTCCCCTCGTTTTTTACCTTCAATGCATTCCACTGTTCCAAGTGCAGACTAATCGGAAGCACACCTCTGCTGGCTTTTTCGTAAATCATTTTTCTTACAACAGCTCCAGCTCTTTTTTCCTCATTACCTTTATTACAGATCCCTTTTCCCTTAGCATGTGGGGTAGGATTCTTCAGCAGTTAGCTCTCCTGGAGCATTCCTCCCCTTGCTCCCCCACCGCTAAAAAAGGCCTCCATAGGAATGTTGGGTTCGTGTGAATTAAAGGTGCTGTACAAGAGCTTACAGGTTGGTTTATTGTTGGTATAGCAGGTGGCCTGCTTGTGTTATCAGATGAATTCTGAAAGGATATTTCCACACTCAATAGGCAATTTTCTTATTTCCACATCTAGGCTCCAGCAACCTTCTCCTATCTTCTTAACCTTATTCTTTCACATTCCGTATGCTTGTTTGTTTGCCTGCCACTTAATTATAGCCAGGAAAAATTAAAGTTGTTTATTTAGGCCTGAGAGCAGAATATTATAAAGATTCAGCGGGATAGCTGTTGTCTGTCACACACTATTTTTAGGTGGATTCTAGTTCTCTGCTGTACCAGCTTTCAATTCCAGATGAACTAGATCTTTCTCTTTCCTGTTTGATTTTATTTTATTTTTAAATACACGTTGGAAAGGTATAGATGGTTCTGCATAATTACGAATTTTATTTTTATTTATGTAGTTTTTCCTGGAGCCATATTTGTTGAGTGTCAGAGCATGCAAGGTAAAGAGGTGATGCAGATATGTAGCGAAATTGTTTTTCTTTTCCTTTTGCTGTTGTACAGTCTTAAAAGTCTGTGGGTGTGGTTTTTTTGTTGTGGTTTTTTTTTCCCCTGGAATTTTTTTTGTTGCTTTATTTGGGAGTGGAGTGGGATTATTGTGTTTTTTAAATGTACCTGTAATTGTCTGTTCAAGAGCAAACTTGTGGGCAGCAATTTCTCCTTCACTGCTTCAGGAATGTGGAGAATTATGAAGCATCATAAAATCTGCTTATGGGGAATAATCTTTTCTCAAAGATAATGCTTTAAATACTGCAAACTCTTTTTCAAGTTTGATAGGAATAATTTTATTTTTAAAAATCAAAGATTTTTTGCATGCTAATCTTGCTATTGATGGAATACTGTGGTGGATTTATGAGAATAGATGTTATTAAGTAGAGGTCTAGTCAAATTGTAATGAAGTGATGCATCTGAGAGCACCAGTTCCATCCCTGCACTTGTGGTGGGATTGGGGTGGCTGGGTGTTATGGATAATAAAGGAGACTGTTTTCCTTTCAGAGCTGGAAAATGTAGAAGTGGTGTGCTTGATTTTTAGCTTAAATTTGGAGCTTGGTTAATGCTTTTGGTAAGCAAATAGATGTAGTGTAATGTGAGAAAACCGTGCTGGCAGATGCTCTTATTTTTACTAGTGCTGTTGCATCTTCCTTTCCCCTAAGTTGTTGCTGGCTGAGTGAGGCTGTAGGGATAAGCTTGTGTTTGGCTCCGAAGTTTGGGAGTCGGGAATAGCTGTGGTGGAGAGCAGCCTCATCGCCTTGATTTTTATGCTTAGGAGGAAACATTTTTTATTAATTGCCTTGAAAAATGGATGTTTTTCTTTATCTACTGAATCAAACAATGTAATCCTTCGTAATACAAAAGCTTTAGACCCTGGGGTGTGAAGGGTTAATGGTGGTCCTTTTTTTTTTTTCCCCTCCCTCCAATTGTTTTGACAACACTTTTCAAAGTGTGACATTCCAAGCCCTTGCAATACAATGTAATATTACTGTAATTACACAGGTCATTACATTTTAAATAGAGAACAATAAAATGCTTATCGCCCTGAAAAAGAACAGGTGTTCTTGCCCTTCTTTGGTGTTTATGCTAATTGTTTTTCATCTCCTTCAGAAATATTTATGGCTGGAGTGTTAAGGTTTCAGTCTCGATGTGACAATATTAATTCTTTACTAATCTTTATGGTTGAGGTTTAATGTCTGCAGTATGGATTATAGTATTAATGTCCACCAACTAGTTTAATAATGTAGATACAACTTAATATGTCAGCACATTGGTACTTTATGATACAGAGCTATTGAGTGGAGAGTGAATTATTTGCTTTGTTTAAAAAAAATAAATGGACATGCTTTTAATAAAGTTTCTGGACTTGTGTAAAAACAAGCTGTTAAATAAGAACTGATGATCCTGTGGTGTAAATCAGATGGAGCCTCCATAAAAGAAACTTTCCTCGTGCTTAATTAGGTAGATTGCTGAATCACTCTGCTATAGCATTAGCATAGCTGGTATACAGTGGCAAACAGACTGTGTTTGTTAACTTACTTGCAGTAAAGAAGCTGATTTATTTTTAATGCTATGCTTTTTTCTTTTTCTTCTTTCTTCTTTTCCTTTTTTTTTTTTCCTTGATAAAATTTTATTCTGGAGTAAATGCTGCATTGCTTACTCCATCAGTTTCTCTTCAGGGGGCTATGAAAATTAGTTAGAGAAAAGTTTCATGTTTCTGGGACCTTGCAAAACAATATAATGCAGTACTGTTACTTGAGTGTACAGGATAATTGCAGGACTGCACTTCATTAAAAATAATATTTGCTTTGGAAATCGAACAATTTTAATAGGTGCACCAGTGGCTGATCTGTAGTGAAAAAAAAAATACAGTAGATGCCTTTCCAGGTTTTTTGAATGCATTCATACAACGACTGAGGATGTTGAAGAGGGTGGTGTGGTTTATTTTTTCCCTTCTTCCCCTTCATTTTTTGTTCAAGCAAGTATGTGCTGATTTGTCAGCTGAAGGTGCAGGGGGGAAGGAATATGTTGCAGCTTTCACTGGTGCTTGTAAACCAGAATGTAGGTAAAAATGTTTTAAATTTGTCAAGACTTTCATGAGTGGGCCCCAAAATCAGATAAAAAATGTGGTGTAGAGAAAAAGGACAGCTGCAGATTTTTTGTGTGGACGTGTGTTTCTGTACCATGACTAAAAACTCTAAGGACCTTTTCCCAGCTGTCTGGGAGTTATGTGGAAGTTGGATTATTGGCAGTTAAGCATGAGACAACCTGGATTTAGCAAATGCTCTCCTACACAGGAAGCAGATGACATTATCCTGGGGGAAGGGAGGAGATCCTTCTCCAGGCACAGCCTGGGGGGAGACGCCTGCTCCCCCCAGCCTCAGAGCAGCCAAAAGTGAGGGCTGGCCATAGGCACGTAGAAATATAACAGCGGTCGGGTTGTCAGCTTGGGGTTTTTTCAGGGCTTTTTGGTGAAATCAGGCGCTTTCCTTGCACATTGGGGCTGTTGTGAGAAGTTTTGCTTTGGAGGGAGTTGTGAGGTTTGGGGGGGATGTTTAAAGCTGTGTTCCCCGGGTGTCTCCTTAGTCCCATGTCCTGGCAAATATGTAAGTAAGCCTTAAAACTTTGACTTTTAATTGGGCACATTTGTGAAGGAAATGGTTAATTTTACAACCAAAGGCAAACTTGCACCTCGACAGGTCTGCTGAAAGAAATGTGCCACAGTCGTTTGCTGGCAAGCACGGCAGGGTCATAAATCCACGGGGTTTATTTACAGCCTATAACACTTATGAATGTTAAGATATTTGACGCCACGCTGGCCTTATAATATCCAAGGTCCACAGACACTGGCAGTGGGTCAAATTTCTTTCACTAATTATAAGCAATGAGAGATGAAGTGTGGTGCTGGGGGTGTGTGGGGGAGATATGGAAATCCTTTCTCTCCCCACCTAAAAGCAAAGAATATTTCTGCTGCTCCTCCCAACTGCTGGTTTATGTTTGTGCTTTTTTTTGTTACGTAGGCTCCGAAGTTTATAATTAACGCTTGTGGTGCTGTAGAGGCTGGGCAGTGGGTGATGCAGCCAGGCTGAAGGAGGGAAGAAGTTTAGCACAGCTCACGTCCTTTACAGAGGTCTCAGCAGTATTGTGCAGCATTTCCTAGATACCGGCACAAGCAAACATTTAAAGACAGATGACACCTGGAAATGTCCTTTAATTTTTTCACATACCGCTGAGCTGGGGACGAAAGAAAAAACTGCCTCGGGTTTTATGCAGAAGGAGGATGCCTGGAAATACAGATATTAGACTGGTTTGTGTGTACAAAACAGGGCCTCTTAGAAAGCAGCAAAAGCCCATGTTAAGGGAAAACATGCCCTGAATGAATGAAGATGTTGAGGTAGAGGCAGTTTTTAGGGGAGAAGCCCTGTGTCCTGCTGGAAGGGACAATGTGGGATGGACGCGTAGGTCAGCGTGGAGGGGAGCAGGGGGACGTGCACTGGGTGGTGTTTTGGGAGGGGTTAACTGGGGGGAGGCACTGTGAAAGCAGGGGGGCCACTGGAGAGTAATTGGAAGACAAAGGAGGGATGTTGGAGCGGGAGGAGAAATTGTAGAAACTTGGAGGGGTGGGGGGAAACGCCAGTATTTGAATGGATGGTTGGAGGGGAAGCTTGGGATCTGGGGATTGACTCTTAAGTGTCAGGAGAGTCTGGGGCCCGAGAAGAAACAGTGCTTGGCTCAGCGGAGCTCCTTGTTCTCGGCTCGCTCCCCGTTACACACGCTTTGCTAGAGTGGACAGTCAGATTTGAAATGCTGCTGTCTTGTCTGTGCTGGGGGTATGTGTGTTTTAACAAGATAATGTGATCACTCACATATGCCTAGGTGTTACTTTGAGCTTTAATTTCTCCGGTTGATTTCAGGTTCCCCCTAGGTTACTGTTGTGCTTGGAGACTAATTTAAGAAAAAGGCAGGGTTATGTGTGTGGTGGAAAGCTGCAGTCCTTTAGCCATATGTTTTTCTTCTAGAGCCATGTAAAGCTTGACTTAAAAAAAAAAAAAAAAGAGAGGGGGCTGTCAATTCAGCTCTTCCACAAATAGCTGTACAGTTTTGTTGAAGGTTTTATGCATTTCCCTAATCAATGGAGCGCTGTGACTTATTAGCCCCCAGGGACAGATCCGAATCCCCCAGCACTGCGCTGCAAAGCTGGTGTGGTATTGTACCTTTTTAACAGGTTATCAACAAGGATGTTCCTCTCATTCCCAAGATGCTTCCCACCCCCTCCACCATCTCCCCCCTGTGATTCTTTCCGGCAAAAATCTGTTCAGTCTCACGCCTTTGTTTTAGGTTGGCTAAACCCTCGACCCTTATTCTTTGTGGGGTCATGCTCAGGCAACTGGGCAGTGCTGAATGAGTTAAGTCTCTGGCTGAAGTTTGGCTTCATGCAACTAAATTTGAGGCCTGGTAGGCATTAGCAGGGCACAGCACATTTACAGAGCTTAATTAGTACGCGCTGTAATTGTTCATGGTCTGCCAGAAGGAGTAATGTTCAGGAAAAGTGGAGTCGTTCTTCTGCAGTCTTTAGTTTTAAAACGATAAATCACTTGCATATTTGTGCAGTGATTCAAATGGAGCTGAGACCTCTCCATCTCAACATGTGGTAAATTGTAAAGTCAATGAATTGCAGATGTAGGGTACAGCAGATTCTCTAAGAAAAGGCAGAATGAATGGGAACGGGTGATGCTATAAATATGTACTGAGAAGATAACTGGGTTTCTGCTTGCTGTGCCAAATACGATAAACTAAAGATATTAGCAATTTTGCTCTAAATGTATTTATTTTAAATATCCTTAAACTAAGTGTAGGGGGTACCATGTTACTTCACTTAGTGAGGTTTTTACTAATGTTCCAGAACAATGGGATTCATATGGAAATGCGCGTGATAGCCATATTCCTATAAATTAATTCATCGTGGGTAATACTGTAGCTCTTACTGGAGGAGTTTATAGTGCTGGGACACTTTAAAGTGTGGCTGCAGCAACTTACAAGAAATGTTGTGGTAGAGGATGCCTCTATATCCTAGTTGAGGGAGGTACTGGGATTGTTATGTATCTGCCTGTGATTCCTTCCACCTTCAGAGAGACTTTTTGGGTGCACTAATCCAACAGCCTGGAGCCTATTTTAAAAAAGCAAAACACAAACAAAACTGTGCGCTACAGATTGACATCGTAAATGCTTTGTATTGTTTCTTTTGCTATTTTTTTTCTCAACGCAGAGAATGTGTGTCACTCTTACTGCTGTGAAATCTTGTCTTCCTTGGGCTTGGTCCAAGATCCATTGAAGTCAGTGGAAAAAAGGCTTCTATTAATAACGAAGGGCTTTGCATCAGGCCCCGTGTGTCTTGAACCAATGGCCAAGTTCTTCAGAAGTGGATGGAGGCATTGAGAATGCCAAAGTCACCTAAATATGATATTGATGTATAGCTCCTTCATCGTAAGCTTTTGCTCCTGGAGGAGGAGGGGTGGGGAAAGTCAAGTTACATTTCCAATGGTGCATTCTTGAATGAGCTCCTGCTTCTGCAGTATTTCCCACAGAAGTGTGGAGCATCCTGGCAGGATCAGGATTTGGTCCGAGGCTGTGTTGCATGTCAGTTCTGCTTTTCTAATATGAGTAGGTGGATTTGTATGGAAGTTGTAAAAGTTAATGATTGTTCTCTGACTCATATGCTGCTGGCTTCAGCAAAGAAGAAATGATGACAGGAAAATGACAGAAATTATAGAAGCCAAGTAGGCTTTGAGTGGAGAATGGATTTATGTTGTTTGAAATGCCTTTGCTGCCTGGTGGAGGAAGTGCAAGAAGGGAGAAGATGGGAGGGCAGTTTCTTTTTGGGGTCAGAGGTTTGGGGTACAAAACTCTTGCAGGCATTCAGCTAGGGAGTGAGGCTGAATTCAGGAGGAACTCTTGTTGGACTTAACAATTTTGTTCTTCCTGCTCACACAATTAGTCCTGCATAACTGTTCTCCCCTCTTGGCAGAACAGGTTTTAGTGCCCTAGGCTCCATGGGAAGTGCAATTGCATGCCTATGGCTACCAAGTATGAATATATAAATGTACTCAACTTGTGTGTATCTCACAGCTTTGTAGGTCTTTCCAAACTATCTGTGGCATGAAAGATGCTGTACACAACAAAATCATTCTCTCCTGCTTAATACTGGTGGTGATGCAGCAGAGACACAAAAAAAACCCAAACAAAACAAAAAACCCAAAAAAGCCACCCCAGTCCAAAAGGAGAATATGGGAAGTAATAAAGTAATAGAAATTGCCAATCTGGAAATACTGCAAAAGGACATTCTGGGGAATATGAGAGATTCTTGGATGATGATACAATAGAAACAAATTGTCCTATTTTAAGAAAGGGAAAAATAGAGCAAGAAAAGGTGGAGGTGTACCTCTTGGAGCACATCTGAACTCCCACTGGAGTCAGTGACTCCTTAAATAATGGTCTGGAAAAGTCTGAGACTATAGGCTTTTCTGTTCTGGAGAAAAGCTGCTACATTGATTTATGTTTTTAACTGATAGTAATATTTAATAAAGGTTCTCTTGGAACTGCTTTAAACCCTAGCCTGAATAATTTTAACTTGGTTAAATGAGAGAACTGGTTTGGGAGCATAGACAATAAGAGGTTTGCATTGGTTTAATTAGATTTAAGAGATTTATAAAAGCAGGACCACTACTCTGACATATGCAAGGCCTGGAAGTCGGCATATAGATGATGCATTGATCTACAGCTGGGCTGAACAGACAGCTATTGAAACTGCTCCATTATACATGTTTGCCAATACTAAAGAATCCAAGGGAAGGTATGACCTTGAATGAACACATCAGAAGAATAAGATGGCAGTCAGTGTTTCTATCTTTGTTTTCTGTGGGACATTTACAGGAAGATTTTCTCCCTTTCAGTGGAATTACAGATTATAGTTGTCTGTTGGGAAGTCAAGCTCTTTGAGATTTTTATTATTATTAACCAAATATCTCCGTTTACTTCAATCCCTGTTACATTCTCCCATGGGATTTTTATTAATTCTTAAACTGCATCATAAAAATGTAGTTTAAATCATGTCTGTGTCAATTGAAATTAAAGAAGGTACTTACAGGAGCTAGTCACATGCATTGGTCACAAACCACTGTGTAAAGCATATCCACAGAGCTTATTTTATCTGGATAGCAGCTAAATATCTTTACAATCCCCAGGGTTATTAAAGGACAAGTGCTTGGTACATGTAGTTAGTTTATTTTCCATTGTATTCTGTTGCTCGACTACAGTACTTGAAAGTACTTTGTTTTTTATTTCATAAAAATGAAATTAAATTTAATAAATATGGAATGGAAAAGCGAAAACTAGAACCTGGGTGTCACTGGGTGGTTGTAAATGGGAAGTAGTGAGTTGCTGTGCTGCTGATGTGCCCAAATGTGGACATTGGACTGGCTACACAGGTACATCTGTGTATATGCATGTGATGTATATTATCCTTGAACACATACTTGGTTATCAGGTGTCTATTCAATTTTAATTGACAATATGAGATTCCTGTGGTTGCTCTGTGCACAGATTGCCTTGGGGCTCTACAGGGTTTGTGGGAAGAAAAGCCTTGACAAGTTTCCATTAAGCCCTGAATCAGGCAGTTGGAAAAGAGGAGAATGAAAGGAGCTGAAAAGAGGGACAACTTGTTAGTGTTGCATTCTGCGTTTGCAACGAGAAACCTCTTTTAGACAAGAGTGGTTCTCAGGCCAAGAATTTCAAACTCGCGGAGAAACCTGTCCAGAGCACAAAAGTTGTTTGAACGGGGTGCAGAATTGTCACAGTAATTAGAGCAATCTCCGTTTACTGAGTGGCAGCCTTTATAAAGGACAGGGGATAAAGGGTTCAAATTCATCTTTCTCTCTCCGATTCACTTCTGATGAACTGCCTCTGTGTATGTATGTGTATATGAAGGAGTGTGTGTGTGTGGCCACATTTTCAGCTACTCATCATTTGATTGTCCGTGTTTAAAAAGAAGAAGGACTTGGGTTTCTTCTTCATGCCTTCAATGGCATTTTTAGGCATTTTGCTTTTGTTTTTATTTTAATTTTTTTCATTTGTTTGGTTGGGTTTTTTGGTGCTGTCATTTGATTTACCACAACAAGAGGATGCTTGGGAAAATGCACTTGTGCTGTGGTGGAAGGGGAGCCCCAAATATTATTTCTCTGTTGATTTCTGCTCTTACTCAGTCCTGCATGTTTGGCTCTTAGAGCAGTTCCATTATTTTTAAAAGGATTACTTGTGGAAGCAAGAAAAGTGAATGGATAAGGCTTGGGCCCTTAAAGTTTATCCTCTTGCCGCTGCAAGGTCTGTCCAGAACTACTGAATCAGCTGGAGTTTTGCCATTGCTCTTATTAGGAGAAGGATCAGGCCCGTGGATTACATGAGACTGAGTCTTGTGAGCAAGCCAAATAAAACTGTGAAAATCAGGATTGTTTTTGTGCACGATGCAGGAGTGTCTGGAGGACTCGGTCTGGGCTCCTCTTGGTCAGACACTGCACAGAGAAAAATGGGAGTGAATGAGTGAGTGAGCAGTGTGGGTGTTCTTGCCCAAGGAAGAAAATGTGACTCCTGAATTTCCTGTATGCCTTTACTTCTAAAGAAAGGAAAATATCAAGATCCTTGAGTTTCTTAAGTAATCATCCTGGGTGTAATGTTGGTAATTTCAATTCCATTTAAATAGGCTCCTTAGGTTCTGTGATTGGCTTTTATTTGTTCTCCCCAAAATAATGTAGGATCTCCACTTTAAGGTTTGGAGCTGGCAGCCTTGGCTAATTTACTTAATCATTTAGTCAGTGTTCTGTTTCTCCCCTTCATTCACCTCTACATCTGAGTGCAGACGGAGGGAGAGAGGGGCCAGTTATGCTGATGTCTTCACCCTGTCTTGTGTTTCTCTGTATCAGAGAAAGCCTCTGCCATGGTCAGATGTTTTGTTGGCACCCTGTGAGTGCTGTATGTCTCCTCCCCTCTTCTCTTCTGGAGACCTGGGATCAGCCAGCAACTGCAGTGAGTTCCTAAGGTATGGACCAGAGGGTAAAGGAAGGTCTTGTTGCTGATTGTGGATACATTGTTAAATAGTCATGGCTGTGAAAATTGTATCTCAGAGATCATATGTTCTTGTGTAGTTTGATTTTTTTTTTCCCTTCATCCCTCTTCAATTACTTTCTACTTAATGATGATTATGAGGAATTTGGCTAGATGTCCTTAATGTTTTAGCAAAAAACAGACTTCTTTTTTCACATGGTTGTGCCCTAACGTGAAAAACTATGGAAAAATTACTTGTCTTGGAGCTTGCATTTCAAAAATGCCTATTAATGTTCAGCAGTGTGTGCTCCTCTAGTTCATTTGCCTTGTCTGTGGGCATGGTGTGTGAATATGGCAGGGCTTTCTGATCGTGGGGAAGTTGTCTCGGAGTTGCAAAGAGGAGTTGAGAGATGTCAGTTTCCCTGGAAGCAATGCTGAATTGCTTGTGCAGTGTTGGAGCATAGAGTGGGGTTTGTGTGTTGGACAATGCTGTAGTCAGGTTGAACAGTGTCTCCATTTTTAGATGATGCTCTTTTGTCTCAGCCATTGATGGTTTGCAGACCAATTGTGATGTCTACCATCCTGAAAGAGTACCAGTGTGGTACTAATTGTACCAGGACCAATTGTTGTTGAGAATGTACTTGTTGCAAATGATGGACCTCTCTTGAGCGTGGCTTTCTCAGTCTTAGCTCTTGTCCATTATTTTCTCAGCTGGTAATTAATTTCTTGGTTTGGTAATTTGTCATGGGCATATCATATGCCATTTGTAATGGGTATATCTTCAGTGCTAAGTTCTCTGTAGTAATTCTGCATCACTGAAGGGTAATTGCTGGCCTTATAAAGTCACCAGTCTTGTTTCTTTGCCAGCTGGATAACATTTCCCTTTAGATTGTTGTGACCAAGTTATCCATCACAACAAATCCTAACCATACCTGCAGTCCCTGTCTCGGTTATGGATGGGTGCATGGGGAAAGAGGGCTGGAGGAAGCTGATTTGAAGTGGTGGTTGCAAGCCAGAGCTCATGACAGCAACAGAAAGCTTTTATTTGATTTTACAGCTGTGTAAAATCCAGCTCAGCCTGGAAGAGCAGCTGTCAAGTTTAGTTGAGGTGGTAACACAAAGCAGCTGATGTCCTCCTCTTGTTTTGTGTCATTTTCTTCAGTCCTTCTTTTCTGCCTGACCCTGTTTTGCTTCTCTGCCTGCTGTTGGTGTTGTTTCTGCCTGGAGAAGCAGTTTGGAGGTGCTTCTCTTCCTGGGAGCTGGTGGTGCAAAGCCCTGGTCCTGCACATGCTCTGGGCTTTCCTCCATACCAGCCCTCTGAGGAATTGTCTTCAGCCCAGCTGGGTCTGCGCTTTTGGGCTTGTAGGATCGTGGCCTAAATAGTGATCCCATGAGGAAGCTTATAAAGTTTATTTTGGAAGCAAAATACTTGGTAAAGTAGGAAGGAGGCTAAAGAGAATACTGAAAAAATGGTGCAAATGAGGAGCAACTTCTTCATTTATACTCTGCTATTGCTCTGGTTTGTGGATGTAAGTAGAAAATGGGCAGTATTTGGAAATCTCCTGAGTTTCCTGCCAGCATCTGCACATGCCTAAATACCTTTGAAATTTGATTTTGTATTTTTTTTTCCCTGCTACTTGAATATGTTAGTTGATGCCACAAGGAGTGAGCTAAAGTCTCACTTTTTTTTTTTTCCCCTCTGCTGTTGGAATTGTTTGTTAAATTCTAATTACAGGGCTTGTTCTACACCTGTACAAACCCACAGCCATTGTTAAGGGAATAATTTGAGGACAATGGGGTTAACACAGGTGTACACAAGTGCAGAATTTGGATTGCAAAGTCTTTTTTATTACTCTGTGTGCATAAGAAAGAGAAATGAATTCAGCTTAATTTTCTGATCCTAGAAAAAATTTGTAGGACAAGGATTTGGGGAGGGGAATAAATGTCTGGACATGTTCTGGCACGGCACTAAATGCATATGAAATGGAAAGTTAAAAGGAAATAAACACTACACTCCTCTTTCCTCCCTACCTCACCCTCATACCACTTTCATGGAGTCACTTTTCAAGGTATAGCTGCACGAGGTGGTTGGTAATGATCCTGCACACTGATTGCCTTCAGAGTGATCACATCTCAGCCTGACTGTTTGCATGGAGCTGAGGTGCTGGGACACTGTGGTGGTTTGTGGTGCCAGCAATCACCAACCCCAACTGCAATGTACTGATACAATCAGCAAGTTGCATTAGGTCTGTGTTCACGTGGGTATGCTGTGTTTGGTAGGAGCACAGTCAAGGCAGTTGGGATGGCTGGCTCCCAGGATGATTTTCCTCTAAAGCTGAAGGTGTGTGTACTTTCCAAAGGTGACTTGCTGTCTCATGCCTCCAGAGCAACCTTCAGAGATGGCAAGAACATGAAGTGCTAGAGCCTGTAGGACATCTCTTGGTATTCTGTGATGTTGATGCAGAGATTTACAGTTTTGTGTAACTTCCTGATTATCTAACAGAGGGTTATCTTTCTTTGGGGTAGTTCCAGTAACAGCTAAAAGAGGTTCTTGCAGAATGAAAGCCAAGATCCATGTTCCTGCTATCAGAAGTGGTTGTAACTTGAGACTGGTTTCTCTTACAGTTTCATCTTATTTCAGTTTGTTTCCTACTCTTGGGAGTTCTTCCAGGCACAGGTCAAACTTTCGCTATTACATCAAGTACTCTGTGCATTTGGGGTACATTAAACTAATAAGTAGGCATGATGGTTAGTGATTAGATAAATGTTCAGATCAGTTTATCCTCTCAGTGGTTCTCCTGTTAGAACTAATCCTGACTGCTACAAATAGGTTTGGTATTTGGCATTTCAGTTCATGTAGGAGGGGAGAAAAAGGCTGTTGCCTGTGAAATGGTTCAGAAGTGACTTGCTGTTCTTTTTCAAGGAGTAATAATTTAGCTGAGAGGCACAACAGGAGGCTCAGGTATGGGACTGTTTGATCAAGAGAGAAATCAGTACTTGCCTCTCTTGGTTATGCACCAAAGGAGTTGTGGTTGTACCTCTGCTTGGAGGAGCATGAGTTATCCTCCAAACAATGTCAGACAGCCTGGCTTATACTGGGGGAAAAAAATCAGAGTTCTTTATTAAAGGCTGATTTGAAGCGACGGAAAGAAATATTTCTCACTGATTTGAGGCTGTCTGGAAGGTGGCTAAAAATAGTCCTTCAATGATGTGCCATGGTTTGAACCACTAGAGATAGGTATTTTTCTCTTTGGTGGGTGGTGTGACCTTCTCCTGCCAAAGAGTGTAGTTGCAGTAGGATAATGTGTAGTGATTTGTCTTAAAACTTTAAGAAGATTAACCTCTGAATTGTAAACTGTTGAGGTGATCTTATTTCTGGCAGGTGGTGTAAGTTAGTGGTTATGGTGATTCTTTGCCTTTGCAGTTGTGTGGATTTTACTGAAACAAGTTACAGACTTGTTATCAAAGTAGAGGGAGGAAATTAATTTAAAAAAATTAATGATCTCTTTTTGTATGAGCGTGCATACACTGACCTGACGGGAGATGGAACTGGTGTTGGTTTGCCTTTCCTCAGTGTTTACCAATAGAGATTGTATTAGTTTCTGCTGTTGGCAGCCATTTCTTTGTTACTTTGTCAGCAAAGCTACATACCTGCCTTGGAAATTTGTATCGTTTGGCCTGTTCCATGCTATATAAACTCGCTGCAGCATTTCGTGTGTTTAGTTTATTGTATAGGAGCTAGGTGGGGTCACCAGAGGCCCCTTTTGAGCAACTAAATGACTTTTTTCTGCTGCTGTAGTAGCAGATTTGTCCCTTTACTGGAAATGCTTGAGCAGGAAGGTGGGCACTGGGTGGCATCTTGCTCTCTCTGGTCTGGACTCAGCTGCAGTGTCAGCTGATTCTAACTCGTGTTCAGGGAAAATCCAGGGGAATGTGGCCTCCTGTGATGAATGGGCCTCTTGTGCTGAAAAAAGCCAAGGAGTGATGTTCCATTAGATGACAAAGCCAGAGGAGCAGTTGTGTTGTTAACATGTGGTGTTATTTGAGTGCTTTTACAACTTGAAGGAACACTGCCCACCCAGACTGAGGACCAGATTTCAGATTTAATTTATACTTCTGGGCCTGCAGAGCCTGACAGAGTGGTTCATCCAAGAATTGCAATAGCAATACTTGGTTTTAATCAACTGAGCACATCAGTGTAGTCCTAGGTACCAACGTCTTGGAACAGTTGGAAATGGGAGAGGAGCTACCTCTGAACTAAAATGAAGCTGGCTTTTTTGTAGTGTTTTGGATGGCTTAACAGCTACAAATTTATGAAGATATAATTAGCTACTTTTCAGGGTAATGGTTCATTTTCAACATAAACTTCTCTTTAAAAGCTTCAATAAATGTTTGCAGATTTTATACAAGTAGTACCAAGAAACTGCTATAAGCCTTGAAAATATTTAAATAGAACTAATTATGAACCAGGGGTTTAGTGCAGAAATCTGGAAGAGATTGATAGGAAACTATTAAGATCTGTTATATATTAAAATAGTATGTTAATATGTATATAACAGCAACATCTATAATCTATGTAACACCAATATTTATGATATTATTTTAATGCTGATATGTACATACATATTTAATATATGTAAACAGACACATATGTATTTTAGATGTATATTGAGATTTCTTTTTCTGCAAACTTGAGGTCATTGCAACATTTGAGGATCAAGTACATAATTATTTTCTAGTTGTTTTGGAGGAATATTTGTAGGGGAGGGCCTGCCTGTCTGTGTTTGAGAACAAGCACTGCCATTAGGTGCTGTGCTCAGTGGTCACTCTGTATGAATAAGCTGTGTGGTTTCCTCTAAATCACCTGAAATTAGGCCATTTGAAGACAGGACTGGCAGCATTGCTTGGCCATCTCAAGCCATGGCTGTGACTCTGTGACTAGGTAGCATTGGGTTCTGACTCAAGATTGTCGAGGTGGGTGCTTATGTGGGAGAACACAGGCACTTCTTGTATAAGCAGAGATTAGTCCACTGCACACATTTTTCTGGGTCTGTGGTGAGCTGGGCTGTGCTCCTCCAAAGCCCTCCTTCAGCTGCTGTTACCATCACTGACCGTGATCCACTGACAGCTGGTAGAGGTAGTTGTCTGCTGGGACTTGTCATGCACAGAAGCAAGAAATCTGTGGCTTGCTGCTGGCTCGTGGGATGATACAGCTTGGTGGTGACTTGGCCATGTAGGACTGTGTGTGATATTTGGATGTGCCCTGTGCCCAAGTGTTCTGTGTGCTCATGGTGCCTCACCAGGGTTCATAGGGCAGCAGAGTGGTCCTGGCTGGGAAAATGCTGCTTGTGTCTTGGGTATGTTCCTTGACATTATTCTTTGAATAAATGTGGCCTTTAAACCAAAGCGTTTGTGCTGTGTGTGTGTCCTGCTCTGAGGGAAGCTCATGCCCAGGGAGGATTGCCACAGCCCTGGGGAAGAGGACTGCTCTGCAGGCTGAGCTTCAAGCTCAAGTTCCAGTGCAGCCACAGCCCTTTATGAGAGATCCTGATGGGCCCATGATATTTAGATATGCCTCTGGTAATATAATCAGCTGCCACCCACTACTCAGCTTCTAAGCTGATCCTAAAATAACCTTTGGTAGAATGACACATGTGAAGGTTCTCTCTCTCCAGTTTAATCTCCTGCACACAGTCCCAGTGTAATGTTTATATGACAGTCATAAGGAAGGCTCTGTAGGTGTACCCAGACCTTTTATGAGAACATGACACAACATCATTTATCTCCCTTCTCCTTGACGTTCTTGTCTCTGCTTTCAGTTTTGAAATTAGAAGTGGTGTGGACCTGCCCCATCTCATGGATAGGGTGTGAGCTTCCACTTTTCCAACTTGCTGAGTGCTCAGTGTTCTTTCTGAGGACACATGGTTTGGACTTTCCCTTTTTTCCCCTGCAGATCTTTCACAAGAATAACAAACCACGAACGGATGTTAATGGCTCCATGCATGGATTATATATATGTGTGCATATTTAGGCTGTCTGGTTCCTGAGAAGACTTTATTGGCATGAATTTGGAATATTTACAAGTGGCAAATTCATTGGTGAGATTATGCAGCCCAAACTAAATGAGCTCTGAAGGGCATTTATAACACCTTCAGACAAACCAGCCTTTTTGTTTACAGCAAAGGGGTTTATATGAGTGTGTGCATGCATATATATATTTTTTTTTTAAATAGAAGTATGTGTCTATGCCTTTTTTACTTTCTCTGAAATACAGAAGTAGCATTAATATTTCTGCTGCTGGCTGTCCATAAAAAACACAGCAACCCTGGAATGATAGGGAAGCTGTCATGTGAGTGGAACATGGGAATGTCTGCAATTAAGGCCACTTTTATAAAGTGACATTCCAAGGTGGTCAGCCAGGCCCCCTGGAAGCTCCTGAGGGACTGAAGGCAGTGGTGAGGTTTCCTGTGTGCTTTGCTGGGGTTTGAGGGGCATCTTCCCCAGCTGGGTGGTGAAATGCAGCTTCTTGGGCCAACCTTTGTAACACTTCGGACTCGCAGTGCTCACAGAGGGCACGCAAGAAATGTATCTTAAAATCCTTTGTTTTCTTTGGCCAACAGCTTGAGGGGCAAGAGGAGGAGAGGAGGAGGAGGGTGGAAGTGCAGAGAGCAAAAAAAATGCCCTTTTGTAGTAGATTGAAACAAAACATCATCCAAGAAGCGTTGGCAGTTTGAAAGCAGTTTGGAGGGTTTGTGTGTTAGAAGCAGTCCCAGCTGAGAGATGTTGCTGAGCAGAGTTCAAGCAAGGAGGCCAAAGGTGCAGCATAAATATAGTTTGTCAGATTGTTGCTGAAATAGATGAACATTATTCCACGCAATAATCATAACTACGTACATGGCATAAATACAGTCATCCAGTGATGCCACAAAGTACTTAATGGCTTGTAGTCATTGTGCCTTTTGACCTGGAAGGAAAAGGGTGTGATGTTCCTGTTCCAATTATAATCAATGAGCCTTGCTATTGATCTGTGGGAGACAGTGAGTGCAGATGGATGGTCTGGGGTTAGCTGGGGGAATAAGCCGTTGATGGACTATTCTGTTTATTTAGCTTTGATGGTAGCACTGCACTTGGCACTCGCTTGCTTTGTGATTT
Organism: Haemorhous mexicanus; assembly: GCF_027477595.1. Taxonomy (NCBI): domain Eukaryota; kingdom Metazoa; phylum Chordata; class Aves; order Passeriformes; family Fringillidae; genus Haemorhous; species Haemorhous mexicanus. The sequence goes on from NC_082347.1 coordinate 34,017,722, forward strand.
TTAATGCATTGTCTTAGCTCCAAATGAATGTTTAACAAGGCTGCGCCTAGTAATTTTACAAGTAGCCTTAGGAATTCATTCATTCATTGTGTAAAAGCATTGTGCACAAGAGCTGAACTGTTGGGAGAGGTGCAGAGAAGGTAGGGCAGCCTGTCCAAGAAGACACCTTTCTTGGCAGAGGGAGAGGGATGGATGTTCCTTGTCTGTAGGCCAACTTGCTTTAGAATGTATTTTTATTGGCTAATCAATATACAATAGAAATCCACTCCCAGTCAATTTAAGCACCACTTAATTGAGAAATAAATGATAAACACATTATGCTTTGCTAGTAGAGAACATTTCAGGGTGATTATGGATGCTCTGCTAAATTTTTTGGCATCCTTTGAGTGAGCCTAATTACCTTCCCTCAGGGCGGCTCCACAAGCTTGGGTCACATCCTGGCCTTGATGAAGCCGATGAGAGTTTTCTTACGGAATTTTTTTTTTTCCAAGTATTATTTTAAAGAGGGCCATTTTATACCAGCCTTTATCTCTGGTGTTCTGCTTTCCCCTGAAAGCAGGACCTCCTTTGACTGCTGGGTCTCTCTGGTTGGCTTTTGGCCAAGGCTGTTTGCACAGGGGTACGGATGCACTCTGTCTCCAAATTGAGTCCCTCTGCAGTGCAAGGCTGCAAAGGAACTCAATTTGTTGAGGAGTTTGCTGGGACAAACCAGAAAATCTTTAAAGCTGCGATGGCCCTTTGGCTGGTCCGGTACCCTCTGCCCTTTCCAAGCAGCCTGACCTCAGCCTGGCTCCCCATGCCAGCTGCCTGAGTTCACCCACTGCTGGAGAGTGGTTCCAGCACAGTGATCCACGCTGCTCTGGGACAGGGCTCTGACTGCTCAGAAAAGCTGGAATTTTTTCAGATCCGGCCTCTTGCCAGCATGGTGCATGCCCTTCAGCAGCCAGTGGAGTTAGCAGTCACAGTGGATGGGTATCCATGAGCCTGTTAATGAGGCACTGGAAGGGAGTGCTGTGTCCCTTTGTTTAATCAGCGTCTCAAGTCCCGTCTCCAGCTACCACAACTGATTTGCAACGGAAGCCATCAGGACAAGCTGGGACACAAAAGCCTGAGGATGGGTTATTCTGCTTGGCTTTCAGGCTTTGTGCTGGCTGCTAGTGATAGCTGAGACCTATGAAATTAAAAAAAAATTACCACTTACTAGGTGCTCCACTCAGTTCCTGCTCGCTGTGTAGGCTGTGCTCTACCCAGCGCTGCATCCAAGGCACCATCAGCACCCATCTCCTGTAATGCCAGGATGAGAGCCTGGCACCTGTGCTCCATGGCTGGAGCTGAGCCTGCTTGGTGAGAGAGTAGGAAGTCTCCTCTTTTGAGGGATTATGACTTGGGAAAGATCTCTCTGTTTTGGAAGAGAGAATAGATGTAAAACTCTGAGAAATTTTTCCAGTTGTCTTCATAATTTCTTGGATGCTGGTGATGCTTCCTGGTGCTGTCTGAGCTTGTGTGTGTGTGGAACTTGTGGTCCCTCTTTGCTCCTGCAGATATTCTCACAAATAAGGTGTTGCATTGCCCTTGTTTCTGCTCTGTTCAGCCCCGTGCTAGGTGAACAGACTGTGTGCAATTTATAAATAAATATTTATTATTTTGAGCGATGACTGAGAGCGAGGGTATTTCCTGGCTGTGAATAGCGGGAAGAGTTGGAATCTGCTGGCTCTGGAGTGCCAGGTAATTCTGAAACCTGGAAGTCATTATTACTTTTTCTCTCTGTGACCCCTGCCCTTGTCTCACATGCCCACCTGTGCCCTATTCCCATGCCAGCCTGGCAAAAATGAACACCCTGTTAAGATTGCTGTCCCCTCCACCATGCAATAAGTGCCTGCCTTGCCCAGGGGTACGATGGCTTTGTTGCCTTGTGGGTAAGGGTGATAAGGGTCTGCTCTGGGGACATTACCCCATACCTCCAGCCTTCAGTGGGGCAGGAGTCATGGTTGCAAAACTGGGTCCTGATTTCTTGCCAGGGTCTTGTCTGCTGCCACCACTTCCCTGCCCAGTGCTGGGAATGTGGTGAAGATGTTGTGACTTCTTTCTGCCTGTTAAGTGTTTGGGATATTGGGGCTTCTTCCTTCAGAGCTTGACAGGCACAAATCACCAGAGGATGGGCTTTGTGTGGGAATTGATGTCTCTGCGTGGCTTTGGAGTTTTCAGTTGGGTGCTCCTGAGATGTTGGGAAGCCCTCCAAGGGAATGACCTGTGGGATTGATGCCAACTGTACTTTCAGAAGTGACCTGAGACACTTGGAGCTGTTCCCGGTGTTCAGAATTATCCTGAAATACCAGCATGATGTAAAAAACAAATGTAGAATTGCTAAATGTATGTCGTCCAAAGATTTTTTGCAAGCTGTGGTAACTCTGCTTCAAAAAAAACCCAAAAAACCCAAACCAACAAAAGCCCCAAAACCCCGGAAAAAGCAAAAACCAGCCGTCCACAAAAAAACCCTGGTGGCCCTCTCATGATTTTCCTCAACTAAGCATTAGGCCTGCTGAGTCTGATTTGCCTCCCATCTATAAGGCATGCATCAGAATAATAATAAAAGCTGAAAATGAAAGAAGTACTTGTAATTTTTTGGGGGGGAGGCAGTGATGGTATTAGAACAGAAAATGTGAACCAGAGACACAAAGCACTGTAATTTTTTTCAGGGCTTTGATTTGTATCTGACTTAAATTTTAGTGTAGAGACACAGAATGATGTTTTCCAGGTTCCAGTAAGGTTTTACTGTATCTGCTTTCTATCTGTGCAGAATTTCCCCATGCCACTTCCAGAAGGAGAATATTTTATATACCATTGCTTTAGCTACTTTTTGATCAGAGCTTAATCATCTTCTTTTACAATGTTTAGGTTAAAGACGTTTTTATGGTGTGCTGGTATTGGCTTTGAAAATCTTTAGTCACTGATGTCTTTGTTGCTCATTAAGCACTTTTTAATTTTTAAACCAAGACTGCTATCTAAATGCTGGTTTCTTTCAGTGGAGATCTTTTTCTAATTATTAAAGGCATTCCTAAACTCTCAGCCAGCTAGCTGGATTTCTCATTTAAATGATGTACAGCGACTAGTATTGCATGTTAGTATATAATTGCAGACAAAATGATATTGTGAAAAGTCAGTTAGAAAGGATTTTTCTTTCTCTAAACCAAAAAGAATAAGAGGAAAAGTAGCCAAGGGATTGATCACATTTGTAGTTACTACTATAGATACAGATGTACATGGCTGTTTGAAATTATAGAGCTGTGTCATAGACAACCCCACGTTTATGAAGGGACCTGAAAAACATGAATGTGTATTAGATTTACTTGGCCCTCAGAAAAGAATGTTTCTTTTAATCTGAAACAAGCTTTCCCAAACAGATTTAGAGAAGCAAATGATGTCTTGTCTAATTGGCAAAATCGGCCCTCCAAGAAATGCATGGTATTTTCAAACCCAGAACTCATGACTTTGCCTGCAAATATTTGGAATGTTATTATGGGAGTTGAAATATTTCACTAAAAACTGGGACTTGGGGTGTTCTGCCCTCTCTTTCCCAGCACACGGAAGTCTGAAGCTAAAGCTTTCTTGTGCTGACTCCCACCTTGAGAAGCTCATCTTCAGTGATGCTCAGCTTTTTATAATTGCCCCTGGGGCAGTGATGGTGGGTTGTGGTTGTGGCTCCCGTCAGAAAACAGTCTCATTTTAGCCCTCTGTCTAGACTTGCCTCTCTGCTTGAGTTTTCAGGGCTGCAAAGTCAGGGCAGCTTGCACCTGTCTCGCAGGGTGTGTTTGAGTTTGGGCGAGGCTTGTGTGCGCAGGTGAGAGGTGTTTCCAGAGTGCTGCTGCTGCCCTGCACGAGTGTGGGGAAGCCCCAGTCCTTGAGCATTTGCCAGAAGCAGTGCTGTAGCTGGAGGGCAGAGGAGCTTGCACCATCCTGCTCTGCCCAGGGCTTCTCCCCCTGGGTCCTTGCTGGGAGATGGGAAGGTTCGGTGTCAATCGAGTTCCAGCATTTCCCGGTAAGTATTTGTCGATTGAAATTGAAGAATTGTGAGCACAATTCATCTTAGCACACAGAGAGCAGCGGGTGCGGGCAGAGCTGACTGGGACCAGACATTGACATACGGGCCGTCATCAAACTAATTGTTGTTTGAATTACCTGTTATGATCCGATGACAAATCTGCTTCACTCCTGCCACTGGAGCAGAAAATGTAGCTTGAATTGGCGTGATGTTAGCAAGTGTAAACTGTACTTCAACAAGATGGATAAACCCAATTATGGGGCAGACCTGCAGAGAGAAAATCCATTTAAATCTCGTAATGTTAAGCAGAGCTGTGTTTAATTCATTTGGACCAATTTGGGAATGATGTATGAGTGTTGGTGAACATTAGTCAAAGGGAGAAGGGCCGGAGAAAGAGATGCAGTGCTGAGGCAGGATGGCAGAGGAGAGCTGCACCGTCTCAGTGGTTAGCACTAATGGCTGGGGAAGGCTAAAATGACAAAAAGATGTACTAACTGCTCGTATGAGAACAGCCCAGTGTAAATGAACCAATAAGAGAAACATATGGAGCAGAAAGAAGGTGTAGTATTTTTCTTAAAACTATTGATCTTTCCCATTGAGAAGGAAATATATATAAATTGAAAGCTGTGTTTTGTTGGTTTATTTTTTTTTTCCTGACTGACACAAGGTGTGAAGGGGTTTTTAAAATTATTTTTCTCCCAAGCTTCTTGGGATTTTTAAGATTTATTGAAATGTAAGGGAGGAGGCAAGGTTTTTCTTTAATTTTTTTTTTCATTATTTTTTCAAGGACAGAGGGTAGGGACTGATCACTTCCTCATGGTCTTTCTTAGACTTGTGATGGCTTTGTGGGATGTATTCAATGTGTGCTTATTCAGAGGTTTTCCAGCTACAGCTTTCAGTATTTTAAGAGAAAATTAAGCACCGTGTTGTGCAGGCAGAACAACTGACATATTCCAGAGGATGAGGGTGTTGTACAGTAATGGCCTAGGAAGCTGTCACTGCTTATTTACTGGTGTAATACCCAAAATGTGTGCACTAGGCAGCTGTAAAAGGCCAGGAAAGATACAAGTGAACAATTTCACAGAGGGGTCACATTGGTAAGACGGAGAAGTTGAACAATAATGTATTTGACTCTGTTCATGGTCCTCAGTAGGTTCCAGCAACACTAACCCAGATCCATGTGTTCTGTCTCATTTTGGACAAAAAAAAACCCCAACAAACCATCTTTCCTTATGTTACTCGTTTAAGGCCCATTCCACAACGTTTAAAAGCCATGAATAAAGAGGCAGAGTTCCTATTTGAATCCTTCTGTGCCTGTTCCTGCCTTGCTGGGCATCCCTTTGCTTCCCTCTCATTGTGTCAGTGCTCTGCTCAACTGCAACTGCTGGTAACAAATAACATGGGAGAAGGGAACCTGTCCCATGGTTATGGGTCTCCAAGTTGGGCTGTTGAGGTCAGCTAGTCATTTTGTGACATTTCTAGAGGCTGTTAAACCTCAGCTGAAATAACCTGCTGCTGCTATGTAAAATTTAGGACATTTTAGTAATTCCTTATTTCTGGTACACCAGAAAGCTCAGTGTAATAACAAAAGGGATTCTGCAGGACTTTATTAAATAAAACACAGAGAGAAGAGTTGGTCTTAATTTTCAGTCATCTATACTTCAAAGCATATTAATTTTGCAAGGCATGATTTCATTTTGATATCTGTTAAATCTGAGCTGTTGAAAATATTTTCAAACAGTTTTATTTCCGTGCCTGGGACTCTGAATGAGTGATGCTTCATTGTAATGAACACAGATCCATCAGCCTTTTTGGGAAGGCTGGTAGGCTGTGTTCCCGTCTTGCCCTGAAAGTCCATTTAGCTTCAGTGAAAACAACCTAAGAAAGCCTGCTCTGAGAGGATCAAAGGCATTGAGCTCCAAGTTGTTTAAAAGGTCTAGGACGTAGTGGTGCTGGCAGAAAGGTGTTTTATTCCTTTTTCTGGATGTAGCCATGTGGTAATGGCAAAAGGAGCAGTATGATTCACTGTGAGCTGTGACACTGAGGTGAACCAGTGTTACTTAGAGGGTCTGTGTGTAGGTAGGCTCTTCTGGAGAGCCTGGAAGAATCTGTATTAAAATGACAATGTATAACATGCTGTGAGTGTCACATGAGCTTGTTTCTGGCACTGTCACAGTGGGCAAGCCCTGTCACTCACCCCTCCCCTCACTATGGGATCAGCAGGGACAGCTAAAAATCTCTGGGGACTTCATGGTAGCTACTCTTACATTGTCAACACTTCCTCTTGTAATCCCTGCTCTGAGAATAACCAAATATTCAGACTTAGCAACTGTTTTTCCTGCCTAGTAACTTCATCTCCCACAATGTCTGCCTTTGAGAATGTGTCTGGATTGCCCAGTGACCCACTCTCTGAGAGTTTGTATATTTGCTTTTTTCCCTGTGTGGATCATTCTTTTTCAAGTCTCAAAAAACTGACCCACCAGCTGCTGTGATTTGGAATTGCCTAACATTTAAAAAAAATTATAAAATAGCTTTTACTTCTTTAAAAAAACCTTGAAACAAAACCTTGAAGTGCAAACAAGAGGAATTGAAGGCCTTTTGCTGTCTTGAGATGTGTGCACGTGTCACAGGAATGTTGGGTTCATTCTTAATTAAAAGGTCTCTGTTTGTTTAATGAGCTGACTGCAGGATCCTCACTGCTGACATGGGAGTCACTCATGGTTTGGAGAGCATAGGTCATATGGAATGTGTGTGTTATAGGGATGTGTGTGTATCCTGCCTCTGTCCTTTAAGGAGCATCATTCAGCTGATAAGGATCTGGGACGTGGTGTTGTTTAAAATGGGAGGAAGAATGCAGAAGCTGTTGAACCCAAAGGGCTGAGATGGCTCTTGAGTGTTACAGACAATTCTGTTTGTCCTTTGGCCTGGGTGTCTCTGCCTCAGTTTGCCCATCTATGAAATGGGACTAGCACTGCTTACCTAGTACTTAGCCTGAGGCATAAGGTCATATTCTCTGTATTTTGGAAAATGGTGCTGTCTTGAAAGAACTTTGGAGAAGTGGGGTTAAAGTAAATAAGAGCTGGATGAAGTGAAAGAACTGTTTTGTTTGGGTTTGATTTTTTTTTTTTTTTTTAATGTTCTCTTCCCCTGAAGCTCCCTTCCTTTTGACTTCTGGCCAAAATCATATGTACAAACATAAGCTGCTGATTGATTAAGCCAGCTGACAGTTTGTCATGATGGGAGCTGTGTATTCGGACTTCTCTTTTCTCTCCTACCAGGTGCTGATTGTGTTCAATAATTATGTATATGAAAGAATTTTCATTATGGCATTGTGGTTTCATGTTCTCAGAAGTGTTTGGACTGGGGTAGCCATGAGAAGCCAGATTGCATGATACATTTCAGGCTTTGTTTCTCCCTGACCACATGCATATTTCTTTTTTTGTTTTTTTTTTTTTTCCTCTCCTAAAGTCTGAGTAGAAGTTGTATTGATTATAGCAATCTCATGGAAAATCCCACTCCAAAGACAGTTTTACTAAACAATGATTCCCATCCCTCCCACTCTCCATGCTACCATACTTTACTCCTGCTATTATAGTGGGCTCTATAATCCCACCAAAAATTACAAGAACATTAATATACAAGGCTTGGGCCAAATGCACCACCAAGAACTCATCTTCTTGTGCTTATAATCCTGTGCTCACACAAAATACTTCTCCTTAAGATTGTTCTAGGCATTTAAATAGATTCCACCATTTCTAAGAGCTTTTTCAGAGCAAATTGCTGATCTTGTATTTTTTAAATGTTAAACTCCCATTTTTATAATATATTTGATAATCATTATAATGTTAATTTTCAATGGTGATGAACTATTACTCTAACAAGTCAGCTTTTGTAGGGCTGCCTGTAACCAAATCTCAGCAATAGGGCTGTGAATTTTCCCTCAACAACTTTGTGAACTTCAAAGTCTGTTTGGAAATGTGTGATGCTGTGATTATTTGTTGATGGTTTTCATTTTTTTCCTAACAAGAAACAAGCAGAATAGCGAAAGAAAAAAAAATCCACACTAATATCACAACATGTCAGGGAATAGAATGGTGAAGAGCTCTAGCAACAGCATCAACTTTCATTTGCTGCTTGTATTTAGTGACTGTTTCCCCATCTTTTGACTTTTCTGGTAAACAGCATTTTTCAAAGTGGAGAAGAAAAGCATGTTTTAAGCATACAGGGTGGGCTGGGTAGGCTTGTTGGAAACACAGTGCTTCATTTTTTGGGAAATGTTCAACCTAGCTAGCATGAATTTTATAAGACAGTTTTTTGCATATATCATGTTTCAAGGTATTTACAAAAAAAATCAGTATTTACTTAAATTTTTGTATGCTATTGAGTGATGGCAATATGTATTACATAAGGAGTTGGGGGTTTTCTGTGTTTGTTTTCTTTTTTTTTTTTTTTATTTTCCAATCACTATGCAAAATATTGGTTGCATTGGTGTGCAAATTGAGGGGAAGCAAATGAATTGGTTTTCTGTCAAAAACCACAAGCAGAGTACGTGGGGTTTTGATTTCTGCTTTAGTGGTTCTGTTATCGTTGTTATTTACAGCAAGAGTGGCTTTTTATCTTTGAGTTTCTGCTCTTTAGCCTACTTTGCAATTGAGTTCTTGGTTTTGTGGTTTTTATCAGCAATATTCAGCCTGGCTTCCAGAGTTCTTAATTTTGCTGTTTGCAAGTCCCATTTCTAGCTAGATCTTTAAGGTAGATAAGTAGGAAAAGTGCTTGAGAATTACTGTAGGGTGAAATTCCTCTCCTTGACCATGACAAACTGATGGAGACAGAACATCTCATTTTCAGGAAAGCTACCTAAGGACAAGTCTGGCTGTGAAACTGGTTGAAGAGCTATTTCTCTCAGAACCATGTCTAACACCTCACTGGTTCAGGACATAATTAAATTATTTAAAAATCATAATTAAAAGAATTAAACAAATTGTTTAATTTCTACTACAAGTGACTCTGAATGCTTCTTTCAGTAATTCTTTTACTTCATATTGCCTTTATAAAATACTTACTGAAGAAGAAAAAAATAGTCAGGACCTTTGAATTTCCCACCTGAAGGTTGATAATGAATACTTGAAAGGTGAAGAATTTACGCTTTTAAATTTACCAAGCATGAAAACTCCTGTGTATTCACATGTTTGAGAGCAGTGGAATCCTCTTCAAGGTGAAAGCTAATGTTTTTCTTCTAGCATCATGCTCCTAAGATCTTGTACTGTTTAAGCAACATCAAATACTGTCAGACATATGATAAAACTGAGAAATAGAAAGTCTGTTTGCTCCCATCAATAACCTTGGAAAAGCCAGTAGTGATGAAAGTCACTGCTGCCCCCAGCCCCTCATACCCTGTGCAGGATCCTTCTTTATGATAGACTAACTTTTGTAGGACAGTCTCTTACTGTACATCTCCACTTTCATCTCCTGTTATCAACTCAGTAATACTGGATTGAGAACTAAAGCTACCAATTAATTAAAGGTCTAATGGTGCTTTCTAGTTTAACCACAGTGTGGGCATAAACACCTTTTAGAAGGCTTTGTCTACCTAATGATGTCTTCCTAAAAGTAGAGGAGACTTTCTGTATCTAGAGCACACAGAGGAACTGCATCCTGCAAAGCATGGATGGTTCTAGAGAGAAATGTCATTTCTTGAAAATATGCTGAAGGGATTGAAGTGGCCCATGCATAGTTTGGGGCCCATGGATTGTGGTGAAGCCTATACTTTGACATAATTTATCTTCCTGGGGTTGGGAAACAAAAGACTACACAGAAAATGAGCAGCAGAATAATTCATCTTATTGATAGGCATGAAATTAGTGGCAGCAGGAAGAGGAAATTTGTTGCCTGTTTTATACCATTTTGCTGCATGTCCATCTCTTTTGATTGCAAGGAATTCTCTCCTGCTTGAAGATTTTATTTTGATTTTCTGGCTTGCAGCATCAGGGCCGTAGTCTGTCGGTGATGTAGCAGTGCTTTCACCAGAGTGGGGGTACAGTTTACAGGCACAGTAAACACCCCCTGATGGTTCACTCCAATTAATAAGTGTATAACCCCCCACGTGCTGTAGAAGGTGATTTTATGTGATCTTGCATGATTAGTGGTGAGAAATGTAGCTTTATATGTACAAACCCATTTCATAAATTGCAGATTATATTTAATTAGCGTTATGCACCCACAGCCACCTCATCCACGTTTCTGCTGCTAATCCATCTCCCTGGGACTCCACTGCTCCAAACAGCTCAGTGTCTTCAGCCAGCATTTACAGATTAATAAATCTGCCAGGGAAACATTCCCTCCTTATCTGTTTGTCTGTGGAAATAGCCCCAAATGTTAACTCTGACCACAAGTCTGAGATGAGCAATTTTTCTGTCTCAGCTGCTGGCAGCTCTTCCCGTAGCTAAAAGTGCCATGATTTCTGAAACCTGATGCTTTATCCTGCAGTACTAGAAACAGGAGTTTAATTCCCCTGGCGAGGGGAGGGACCCAGCTTTCCAGCAGAACAAAGTCAGCTCATTTGTTTCTCTGTTCTTAGTCACAAGGCTTGGGAAGGCTGGTGTGGTGTGGAAGTACTTGATTATGTTGTAGGAAGTTCCTGGGATGCTTGCTCAGGGACACTTGTTTTAGCTGGGACAGGGATCAGTGTTTGGGGAGATCCAGGAAACTGGTTTTCTTTGTTGCTAGTTCTCAGTTTGTCACTCACTCAGACAGGCAGTGTGTTCCTTAGCATGGATGTTGCATTTCACAGGTCTCTCATTCAAGCAGTTTCCCTTTTCCGTGCCTCCCTCGTTCACTCCCATCTGTTTTTTGGGCAGGGTCAGTCTTTCTCACTCTCTTGTTTGTACAGTACTTAGCACAAAAGGACTCTGTTCTCTGGTGGTGCCTTTGGGCACTGTTGTTAGACAAATAAAAGGGTATAAAGTTTGCATCGAACTTTTTTGCAACCTTTCTTGCACAACGAAGTGCCTGTGCCAATCTGTATGGTGCAGAGATGTCTCAAATAGTGGATGGTGCTGTGTGAAGGATTCAGATTGATTTTGTGATCTCTGACTCTAATATTGTGTTCTCAGCCACTCTGGATTGCAGACTTAAACATAGTTATAAACCCTGCCTCCAAACTCTCACTTTGTCTTTATAGGAACCATATTTGTTCACAACAGTAGCAGTCTTGTTACTTAAGTTAATTAAAAAAACCCTGAATAATACTTTATGAAGTAATTCCTTAATTTTTTTTTTATTTTTTGCTTTGGCATAAAAAACTCAATTTTTTTCCCCCTGTATTTCTTTAAAATTGTTTCCCTGAGCAGCAAACAAGGTTCTGCTTAGAATACATTGTCTCTGCATAGAAGATCAGATTACCTAGAAATAATATAAAATATCTCTGAATGTGTCTTCATCCCCATAGGAGATAGTACATTTTAAATTTTTAATTTTTTTTTTTTTTTTTGTAATCTTGAGAATCCCGTAGAAAGAAGCCTGGAATCCAAAAGGCTCAGGTGAAACTAGAGAGAGTAATGCCCTTCCTAACTGAAGATAGAAGACTGTGATAACTCAAGGCCTGAGGACTTTATGAATATGTCACAGGGTCTGGAGATGTTTTTCATATGTTAGGAATGGGCATGGGGAGGAGACACTGTGTAGTCCTACAGCTGTGTTGGAATGTATGTCCACATCAGAGATGGTCAGGGGAAATAATTTATGGATTGATGAAGAAAAAGAATAGAGAAGGGGGTATGTGGAGACATCTCTCTCTTCCCTATTGTGCTGATTATTTATTCTTTTTCCTCTGAGTGTTTGCTGGATCTTTCTTCAGTGGTGCAGGAAGTTACATGAAATGGCAAATGGAGCCAAGTTGTGTATTGTGTCTGCCTCAACAATCAGACTTCATACTTCATGTCTGGTGGCTGTTAAATATTTATAAAATTGAGCTAAGATTTCTAAATTGTCTGTTGGGCCTTGATAAACTGAGAAGACCTGCACAGGTATCAATGGCATGGAGAGCCAGGCATCTTGGTGTGTTTATGTGGTTGAAGTCCCAAGAGGACAGCCTGAAGTGTGGTGCTGATTGTATTTTAGGTGAAGAAAGTGGGAAATCATGAGGTTGAGTTGATTTAATTCTTGCAAGGAGCTGATGTGGACAGACCTAGATGTCAAAGACAGCAAGCTGAGTATGAGTTCTTGCTTCTCTTTGTCACTTAGAGGTTTATGGTGGTCAGAGATGGGACCACCTCCCAACTGGCCAAATCATGCGTGCTCATGCCCTGCCTGGCAGTGTTGGTTTTTTCAGCTGGTGAGGGTCAGGGCAGGGGGCTGGGAAAGCCTGGAGCTGCCACACAGCTGGAGTGTGTTAGTGCTGAGGAGCTGACGGAGCGCTTGCGTGTCTGAAGTATGCAGCGCCTCTGGGACATGTGTGAGGCAAGGCTGTTTACTTGTATCTACTTGTTTGCTGGGATAAAACTGCATAGTGCAAGCTTGTATCCGAGGCCACCTCTGTTATTCCTGGATAGTCTCCAAAAGTATCTCAAGGCATTTATAGTCTCCTCTCCTTTGCCCACAATTTCCTTGGAGCGCTGCTGACCAGAGCCGAGTTTGACTTTGTTTTTGATCGATGTTGAACAGGGCTGCTGAGCACTACAGAGGTGTTTCTAGTAAGTGCTAGGAAAGTGTTTTGCTGTGTTCAGTTATACTCTGAACCAAGGAAAATGTATGCAAGTATTGTGTTTGGTCATAGTTTGATAATAGAAACACCAGCTTGATGTTTTGGTACAGTGTTGTTACCTCGAGGAGTAGGAATATAAACCAGCATTGCAGCTCTTAAGAACACCTTGCCATGTTCCTTTCCTGTAGTGGGAAGAGCTAACTGTGATCTTAATTAATGAAATCCTGCTTGAAATCCTCTAAAAAGAACTTAATTTACTGTAGTAAAACAAAGCTTACAGGAGCTACCCACTGATGGGGTGTTTTCTCCTCGACTAGGGGTTTGGCTGATCTGATTTGCTCAATCCCCATGACACTTGCACTGCTTTTCCTCTTCTTTTCCTTTCCCCTCCTCCCCTCCCAGTGCTCTTGTGGTCCTCTTGATACAGAGACTGCAAATGCAACCTTGGGCACCTGCAGTAATCTTCAGCTTCATCTTCTGCAGAGCTGTGTTTTTCTCTGGGAGCTCTCGTGTGTTTAACACAGATTGCACTGTGCTCCCTCCCAGAAGTACCTGGTTGGGACACTCTTGACTTGCAGGAGTAAGTCACCCTGTTGGAGATGTTATTGCCAAGGGTTTACTGCGTGTCTGGTGGAATTCAGATTTTGTCTTAAGATTTGCTTCCCTGTTTTCCCTTTATATAAGATTTATGACTAGAAATCATACCTCTTTTTTTTTATTTGAATTGTGTTCACTTCCTTTTGTGAATGATTTCAGAGTGGTGTTTCTGCCTGTTGCATGTCCCTTTTTATAACTTCACTATATCTATGTGTGTGCATATATATACACACCACATTAATGTTATTGTAAGAATCATTTTCTGTCTCCTTCACCTAAGAACCTTCTTACTATCTTTTCCTTAATGGACAAAACCAGTTTGAAAGCACCTCAAGTCCTTGAATTGGATTTCTCTTGTGATCCCCTTAGGTTCAACAGAGCATTTCAGGAAGAAGTGTTTTTTGCAGACTAAATCTCAGATGGGAGAATGAGAAAATGATGGGCATGTTTTTATTATTAGATTGTGAGAGCTGGAAAGCCTCACCTTTTATTTTGCCTGCTTTGTTGTTTCATGTAAGGCTGTAACTGACCCACTCCTTGTCTATCTGTATTTGGTTCCTCAAATATGTGGGTTTTCCTCTTCCTTCCCCTCCTTTCCACTTCCAAGTTGTGAGTGTTGATTTGGGCAGTTTATTCCCGACCAAGATCCAGCAATTGTTTGAATTGAAATAGTTGTTGTAAGTCAGCTCATGTGTTTTTGTTTTTTTTCCCTCTCTCGATGTTGGGACAGCCGGTGCAATGTGTTTCATGAAGTCAACAGCTGAATCTTTTAAATGACACCCTCTTGTCCCTTGCTCTTTTTTCCTCCCCCCTACTTTGGCTGTGGAGTCTGCTGGAGAGGCAGAAAACGAGTTTGGCACCCACATGGTAGAGAGCACTGATTAGCTCCTAAAAGAAGCAGCAAGTTGATTGCTTGCAGAGATGATGTAAGCCATTGCTCTGGGGTACATCAGGTTGGATTTCTCAGGCTTTATCTTATAAAGCCTAAATTAACAGCTGGTTTGGTTTGAGTTCTTCAGGATCTGACTAAAGGATTACAGTCCATTCTCAAGTGAGTCAATCTAGTTTAATTTATTTCAGGTCTATCAAAAAAGATCAATCAAAGCTCTTTTGAAAGTAAAGCTGTAATCGGCCTGTGTACTTAGATGTCACTGGTTTTTTATTTACTTTGCTTCCCTGGTGGAAAAATGTTCAGGCTCCAACTAAGACTATATTGCAGTGAATTTTTTCTTCTTTAAAGTAGTTAGATTTTTCAGAAAGTTACTTGTGTTTTGAGAAACATTGCAGCCTTCATATGCATCTAACAGAGTCTGCTCCTGTTTTTCTTGTGAGTCCTTGAACTTGAAACTGTACTTGAACTGGGAAGGATCGTGGTTTAGTGGTTAAAAAATACAAGTAGGAGTTGGGAATCCAGATTCCTCTGCTGATTGCTAGACCTAAGACATGACCTCAGGCATCTCCTTTAATTGCTGTTTGTCTCAGTTTCCCCATTTGTACAATAGGAACAACAGCATTCAAACAGGATCTAGACACAAAGTGGCCTGTGTTTACATAAGGGTGCGATTTAGAAATCAGCATATTCCACCGAGTGCAACTCCCTGAACACTTTCTTAAATCAGTGGTCTATATTGGTGTCTTAATGCATGCAGAGGTGGAAATGACTGTATGGCTGATTCTAAGCCGAGTTTTTGGCTGCACAGACTAGCTAATCAGATTGTAGGGAGACAGGTTGCTGCAGCCTCAGGAAACAAAGTACTGAACTTGTATAAAACCTCCCTACCAGTTTCTGGTTTTTAAAATCTTTTGGAGCCTCGGTGTCCTGGCAGACTTCATGCCAGATCAGGTATCATCTGGCCTCCTGCCATGGACATAAACTCCATACCATGGTCTCATGTTAATTTGACAAGAACATAATTGAGTGCCCACACCCTGACTGGGGAGATGCTGGATGATCTGGTACTGCAGACGTGTGATAAACATCGTGGAAATGTGGCCTGATTTTAGCAATTACACAAGAGATTGTATGAGTTCAGTTTAATTAATTCCTGAACTGATTTTTAAGGTGTTCATTTCTACATGCAGTAACGGTAGGACCATGGCAAAAAAAAAAAAAAAATTAGAAAGATAAGCAACTGAGGCTTCAGCAGAGCTTGCTCATCACCTCTCCTCTGCATTCTTCCTTTCATGGGCAAATGGGAGTGAAGTTTGTTTTGTAGCATGTAGCTCAGTCTCTCTGAATCCTGTTCAGGTCCTTGCTGGACCTTTGAAGAAGAGGAGGAGTGGCTCTGGTCAGCCAGCATCATGTCTTTCACCAGTGGAGAACCCCTCAGAGCTCTTGCCACCAGTCCCCCAGTACCTCCCACTGACTGCCGTGGAAAGCTCATGGAAGTGAGGTGTTGTGAAGCAATGCTTTGGAAAATTGAAAGGGTGTCTTGCAAATGCTTTCAGAGAGTTTTGCACTATGAAGTATCTATTTAATACTTGGTGTATTCTGTTTCAACCAAAGATTTTCTTGAACTTTTTGTTGTGGTTGACTTTTTCATTTTTTACCTTTCCTCTTCAGGTTTAAAACAAAAAAAAAGGTAAAAGTAAAATTCAAGTTGGTAGATTTCTGAACACAGTTGCAAATTCAGCTCCCTCATGTTGTTCTTATCTGCATTATTATTTATCTAATATTGGGTTAGAAATACATGACTCTATTTTCAGCTAATAACAAGTTGTTCTTTTGAGTTTCTTGAACTGCTGTTGGCAGTTTTGATGGGCACCTTTTCAATGGGAGTGTCTGAGATGGCCTTGCCTTTCCTGGTCTGGTCAAATCTCTTATGACCTGTTGGTGTTCTTGCTTAAGAAAAGCTTCCATTTATATTTTAAATATCAGAAATAAATGGCTTAAGTTCCTTATGTACCATCTGTGTGAGTCTTTTTGTTCTAGTCAACTTCCCAGTCATCAAGCAGTTCTCCTCAGTCTCTGACCTGAACCAGTGAAATGACTGCTACTCCTCTTGCAGATAGAGAATGGTTTTAAGATCTTCCCTCCATTTCTTTAGAAAGCCAGACATTCTTTGGGCAGCTGCTCTTACATGTAGGGACTTTAAAAGAAGCAGCACCAGACAGGTGCTTGGAGGCTGAATATGGGATTCATACAGTGTCTTAGCATAATATTTTTTAAATAGTGACAATTATATTGAGAGATCAGTCAGGATGCTGCTTGTTGTATCAGTAAATGTAATACACTTTCTATGATAAATGTGAGTCCTGTTTGAGTTATGGCTATCCCTGTAGTACTCTGTAATCCTTTAGATGGATCCAGGTGCATTCTCCCACCTGAGCCTTACTCCTGTGAGAGCAGGGGTTTAGTCTGGTCACAATTTCCAGTGGTCAGTTAGTATCTCTCAAGTATGGGGACATTTTTCAGGTGTTTGAGGTGTGAAGACTGTGTCTGCTCTCTGTTGCTGAATTGAGGACTACAACACTGGTCATTGATGTGTACTTTAATGCCCTGTTTAGAAGCAAATTAACAATCAGTGAGTAACTTCCCATTTCTGTCCTAGCTAGCACCCTCCTCCTGTAATGCCTCCCGGTGGAGTCTCCCCCTTTGAAACCCAAGTCACTGGGATTGCTTCCTTTTGATCCTTCCCTGCACCTGGACCTTCCATAATGCCACACCCCATCCCTGCTACTCTTACCTGGATTCAAGCAAACAAACAAAAAACACACCAAGAAAGGAGGTTCAGAGCAAACCCTGATAATTGTGCATGTAATGTAACTGGAAGTGTTTCATTGACATGCTCATGTGAGCTGCTTCTTCATCTTAGTGCTTGAATGTACCACTAGACTTACATTTAGCTTCTTGTGGCTGCTCTTTGATGCAGGTAGGCCATATTCTAAATAGGCTTGTTGCTATGGTGAAAATAGGAGTCCTTGTCTGCTGAGTGTAACCTTTCCTACTTTCCTGGACATTGACATTTTTTTTTTCCCCTTCCTCTTTTGAATATGCCACAGTAGAACAGGATTGTATTGTCTTTTAAGGAAAGGAATTTCAGTTGACAGGTTGGGTCGGAGAACAGCACTTCCAAGGTGTCTTCAAAAAGTTGTGGGTGGTTTTCAGGGGATGAGGGGAGAGATTGGAAATCCTTTTTGTGATGACTCAGCACTGCTGAGAGCGCTGTGTGGTTCTCCCCCCCCCCCCTGTCTTCAGGGAGAGAGATGAAAAAGCTTTCCCCTGCTCTTTCCATTACCTGGCTTCTTTCAGTTATTTTTACAAGGTTAATGCATTGTGCTCAGAGTTTGCATTGTTGTGCCAATAAAACTTTAATAATGATGGTAAGATTGACGTGCACGCGGGCAGAAGATGAGTCTTTGGGATTTGGTTGAGAAAGGAAGGTGCGTGTTTGTCAGCTGCCTGAAAGGTCCAAGGACTGCTGAGGCTCATTTCAAAGGCTGTGGGAAGGGAGTGCTCTTCAGGGCTGATGGCTATAAAAGCTGAAGATGGCTGTGCCTGTCCATTAATCTGTTGAACTCATTGTTCTCTGGGTCCCCGTTTTATTTTGTTATTATGCTGCATTTTGTGCAAAAGGAACTGGAAAAATCAAGTGTGACTAAGGGCTTTGTGAGGCAGCAAGCTCTTAAGGAGAAGGAGAAAAAAGGGTGAGACTCTTCTTTCTGCTGCTCTGCTGTCAAGGACAGCAGTGGCTGCTGCCATCCCCCAGCTTGCCTGATGTGTGTGTACTCCTGAAACAGGAGCCTGGAGGTGGGGGGACAGCTGCCAAAATACCTGGGGCTTGCCCTTGTGTAGGCTGGGTTGGTCACACTGTCCCTCCCTCCCCACAGCCCCTGTCCCTGGCTCTGCTGGGAGCTGGCTCTGGGCACCACAGTGCAGCCAGAAATCCACTACTAGGAAGCCACAGCTCTTGGCTCCTGGCTTTCTGCTGAGGATTTCCCCTGGAGTTTGAAATAACCTGCTCCCCACACTATCCACCTTCTCTTTGACTTCCCAGCAATGAGTCTGTTTCTTATTTAAAGTGTATTTTCCATAACTGCTCTGAAGTCTTGGAAAAAATAAAACTGACAGTGCTTAATTCAAGTTCAGTCCTTTCCTCCCTGTGACCTCTGTTAGTATTTTATATGAAGATGATAAATCTTATTTAAAAAAAAAAAAAAAGCTGTGTCATTCTTGAGCTCTTCTGGGGAAGTTAAGTTGTAGTTGAAACTAAAACCAAGAGTCAGGGTATAGGAAATCCCATGCACCTAATTTTAGGGGTTCTAAATTAGAGAAGTTTTATTTCTGTCCCTTGAAATGTTTTTTAGGAGCATTCACTTATGCCATAGCCTTATCCTAAGGGTTTAATTCCCTCTTCCTCTATGTGTTGACCACCACAAGTCACATCAAGCACTAAGTCACTTAAAAGCATAGGATGGTATCACAGGAGTGGGAGGGAGGGCTGTGACTAGCTTAGGTTTTGCTGTTGAATGGAGCAACCCAGAGAAAAATAAATGCCATGTGTGGGAGAAAGGCCTGTCCTCTCACCATGAAGTAGTTTTTGGTAACAAAGACTTGGGGCCTTCTGCTTTCATTTTTCTTTCATTATTATCAATGTGGATGGTCAGCATACAGTTGGTTTCCTCCCTTTTGTTTTCAGAGTCATCCAGGAGTATTTATCCAAAAAATCCTATTTCTGGGGAGTGACCCTTTCTCTGAATAAGGGCTCTGCTCTGCCAGCATGGATCTCCTTGGCCCCAAGGGTGCAGGTACAGGAGAGTTGTGCCTGGGAGACTGCAGGTGCTGCTGGGCATGGCCACCCCTTCCTGTGCAGTTTTATCCAAGGTGCCATCTCTCCACCCCAACAAAGGCAGTGAGCCAGTGAGGAGAGGATGTAGGCTGGGTTGGAGAGTGAGATGGTGCATGGAAAGGTGTGGTGTTGCTAGCTCCACCTTGGGTGTTAACATCCCACTTTTTTGTGCTGCCTGGGCTTCATGCTGGGACTCTACTGCTGTGGGCCATTTCAAAAAAAGGAATAAACCAAGGGAAACCATCATGAATGACCTGCCTGTCCTAGCAAATTTAGTTTAATTTAGAAGTTTAAAAATGTCCCCTTTATCCACTAATATTAGCATTTGGTGTGACCTGACCTGTTACGTTGTGACCCAAGCGAGGAGAGGGGAAGCGGTGTGAATGGGACTGCTGTACTTGAGGCTATTTTCTGCCAGCCTCAAAAGCAGGACAATATCTGAGAATAGCAATGGTGGGGAAGTCACCCTGCAGTGGGAGCAGCCTGCCGAGCCCGGGTTCCGCTGCGGGATGCACACCGTGCTCCCTTGTCATCACCAGTGCTGAGGGTCAGCCTTGCTGCCTGCCCTGCTGGGTCACAGATCTGCCCACTGTCCCAGCTCCTGCCTGAAGCCCCCCAGGGTGGCCTTTGCAGCAGTGCAGAACATCACCCACCACAGGAGGTAGGCGGGGGTGGCGTGGGGCCATGCACGTGATGGAGAACTGCAGTGTGGGATCTATTTCCAGCTCTGCCACAAACTTCCCTTTTCATTTTTGGAGCAAACACTCAAAATCCCTCTCTCTGTCCTGCCCCTGTGAAGAATGGGGCTGAGTGTACTTTCCTCATGGGAATGGTCTTTAAATAGATCTTGGCTGAGAGAGCGTGTTGCTGGATGGGTCCAAGAGGGTATCAAAGAATGACTGGAGGTGGTGATCATGTGGGAAGTGTATTAAAAAATGAAATCAAAGTTCTACAGGTTTTTTTTTAAGTTAAAAAAATCTTCCAAGTCTCCCATGCCTGGCTTTTTATAATGAGATTAAAAGAGGAGGACTGGCAACGAAAAGTTCCTATCACTGTCCTTTGAATAAGGAAATACTGAGAGGACGAGGAGGAAGGGCTTTAACAGGTTGGCTGCTCATCCTGGACACATCTGGCTGCTTTCAGCATCTGAGTGAAGAACTCAAACTTTCCCAGCTCCCAGCAGCCCAGGTGACATTGGCAGTTGAGTTAAATCAATGCCTTGGTTACGAGGGAGCATTTGCCACCAGTTCAATACTCTGCATTTCCAAAATCCCACCTGGTCACACTTTCTGTGTTAATAACTGCACGTGTACAAGCACAAAGTAGATCATCAGGTACCCCACTTCTCCCCCCTCCATGTAGGATTGGCTTGAGTGGATAACAACAGAGTTGTTTTCTTACCAAATTCACCAGAATCATCTACAGTATGCTTATATTTAGATTTGTTTTGTGGGTTTTGTTTTCCACATACTGGGGTGGAATCAAGCATGTGAGGGGGACTTTCCTTACAGTATTTTTTGCCTTGGTCTTTCTTTGGTTTGATGTCATTTATAGGATAGCTCTGCATTTCTTTGGGGGGTGTTGTAGTTGTGGTACTGCAGAGAGCCAGTAACATCCATCAGACCACTAAGAAAACTGTTTTCAAGCCACATGGCTTTGGCATGTTTGCTGCCTGTGTGTTTATGTGCTGAGTCTGTACCTGATGGTTCCTGGCCAGGTGTATTTGCATCTGTTAGCACTATCTGTAAATCACCTTGGCACTTTGCCTGAGCTGTGTTAAATAAACATGAGATCCCTGTGAAAATATGCTCCTCAGAGTTAATCAGGTGAGATTTTTTTGGGGAGGTGGTTTTATCAGTGCCATTGCTCCTTCCAGTAATTCTGACCATTATTGTAAAGGAGGAATTAAAATTACAGAATCAAAATTGAAATGAAAGTAGTTGATGGCAGCTGTGGGTAACCATGTGATTTGGGGAAAATAAATAAAGCTGATGAGGCAAAGTCACACCACAAAGAAAACTTTTCCTTCTTCTATTTTTTGCTCCAGAATAACTAATGGT